>NC_141545.1:23635602-23945602 GCF_021556685.1 Rattus norvegicus | reverse complement strand
AGGCTGGGGCAATACTGTCAGTAGAACTTCTCAGGAGTCCCAATTGAGTTACCATATGTTACCAAAAAATCGGGGTACCTGCGGGGGTTCTTCCTCTTTTTTAAAACTTGTATGTATATGATTGATTTGCATCCATATATATGTGCACTACATGCCTGGTGCCCATGGAGATAAGAAGTGAACATTGGATCACCTGGACCTAGAGTTACAAATGGTTGTGATCTGCCCTACGGGTGCTGGGAACTATACCCAGGTACTCTGAACAGCAGTGAATGCCTCTTGGTTTTTTTTTTTAAAAACTCTATGTGTGTGTGTGTGTGTGTGTGTGTGTGTGTTTGTGTGTGTGTGTGTGTGTGTGTGTGTGTGTGTGTGTGTGTGCGTGTGCTGTCTGATACATTGGAGAACAGTAGCACAATATTTGGTTTTAAACTTACATAACAAAAAGCTTATCATTAAAATCTATACATAAGTATATATGTGAATCAATTTTTGTTTAGGGCATAAGTTTGTATATATGTAACTCTGTGTATATGTAACTTAGATTTAGCTCTGTGTGTATATGTGCATGTAACTTAGATGGAACTCTCATTTAAACATATATGCCTAGAGAAACAAAAATGTACTTAACTAGGAGTCATATGAGCTACGTAGGACTTGGCCATCATAATATAATCACATGGTACAAAGCAACAATTATAAAACTTCTTAGTTCTAATGAACCTTCAGTTTATTACTCTGTCCCCTTTGAGACTAAGAAAAAGTAACAAGTCCCACATTTTAAATTGGTATGATTTTTTTATATGATGATACAAATTCAGTTATATTTTTGCAACATTCTGTATATGTAACTCACCCCTGGTTTAAAATATTCTTTGCATGATGATGAAATTTCAAGACTATAAAAGCCTGTTTAGATTAACTAAAGCTAATTTAAAATGTATGCTTAACTATAGATGTATTTGCTGGTATGAGGCCCCTCCATGCTTGTTTCTGACTGGTTCTGAATTGTGAATAGATGGTACTTCTTTCTCCTGCCATCACCACCTGGCTCAATTCTCTTCTTGGTTTTCTGGCCGCTGGATCTCACAGAACACAAATTCAGATGTTATTTAAATATGTATAATTGCGACGTTGTTTTCTACAGTTCTCCTTTATGGCTGGTGGAAATTAGGTTATGCTTTTAAGACCCAGGCAAGTTTTTTAACTCCAGGGTCAAAACCAGGATTATTGACCTGTAAGTTATTAGATATGGTTAAATCTCATAACCTGGGTTAGTGATAAAAAGTTTGCACTTAGTTAATTTTAAACTATGTGACATGATTCTATTCTGGTATATAAGCAACACGTGGCTGCTTGCCTTCTTAACTATGAGAAAAAGAAGGTGGAACTGTGGCTTCCCTGCCATCTTGATTAATGGCAGACACATGGCTGGCAGCCATCTCTGTTACTGGAAGTCATGGCTTCACTGACATCTAGATTAAGAGCAGCAACATGTGACATGAGCTGATCAGAGAAGCACGTTTCCAAAGCAGCTTTTAAATTAGGACAGACAGGTTGATCAATGGAATTGAATTGAAGACCCAGAAATAAACCCTGTGGACACTTGATTTTTGAGAAAGGAGCCACAAAACCATACAATGGAAAAGGGAGAGCATCTTCAACAAATGGTGCTGGTCTAAGTGAATGGCTGTGTGTAGAAGAAAGCAAATAGATTCATCTTTATCACCATGCACAAAACTAAACTCCAAGTGGATAAAAGACCTTAACATGAAGCCACATATACTAAATAGGATATAAGTGAGGAATATCTTTGAATTCATTGATGTAGGAGAGTGCTTTCTGAACAGAATACCAATAACTTAGGCACTAAGATCAACAATTAATAAATGAGACTTCATAAAACTGAAAAGCTTCTGTAAGTCACAGTACACCATCACTTTTTAGTTCTATCCATTTGCCTGCAAATTTCATGATATCTTTGTTTTTTAATGATTTCAGGAGTGGTTGTGGGCGTTTGCACAGCCATCAGCAATGGAGGAGTGTTTCTCCTTGCTCCACATCTTCTCTAGCATGTGCTGTCCCTTGACTTCTTGATCTTAGCCATTAAGATATGTGAGTAAGAATATTAAGAGTTGTTTTGATATGCATTTCCCTGATGACTAAGGGAGTTGAACATTTCTTTAGGAGTTCTTAGACATTTGAGGTTCCTCTGTTGAGAATTTGCAGGCAAATGGATGGAGCCATCATCCCAGCTGAGGTACTCATGGTATGTACTCACTTAAGTGGATATTGACCATGAAGTACAGGATAACCACTCTACAAGCCACAGACCCAAAGAACTCAAATAACAAGGAGAAGCCAGGGGATGCTGGTTGAATGCTGGCCCTTTCTCAGAAGGGGAAATAAAATAGGTGTCATAGGTGGATGGAGGGAGGAAACTGGGTAGGAGAATGGATTGGGAGTGGAGTAGGTTGGGGGAGGGGATTATATGTATGGAAATCATGGTAGAAAGAACAGAAATCAGAGGTGATTGGGGAGGGGCATCTCTAGGACGTGCCAGAGACCTGGAATGTGCCGAGGGTCAGGGTGTCTAAGGGGGTGACTCTCCCTGAAATTCCTAGCAGTAGGGGATAAGGAAACTGACTGCTTTCTTTAGTCAGGCAGGACACCCAGTGGAGGGATAAGGCCAACACCCAACACACAAAACTCTTGACCTAAAATGTGTCCTGCTTACATTATGTGCAGGGACAAAGATAGAGCAGAGACAGAGGGAATGGCCACCCATTGACTGGCCCAAATTGAGACTCATCTTATGAGCAAGCACCAATCTCAGACACTATGAAGGATACTCTGTTATACTTGCAGACAGGGTCCTAGCACAACTGTCCTTTGAGAGGCTCTACCCAACAGTTGACCAAAACAAATGCAGAAACCAACAGCTAAACATTAGATGGAGCTCAGGGAATCTTGTGGAAGCATCGGGGGAAGGACTAAGGGACCTGAAGAGGACAGGGACTCCACAGGAAGACCAACAGAGTTAACTAATCTGGACCCTTGGGGTCTCTATGAGACTGAACCACCAACCAAAGAATGAGCATGGCTGGACCTAGGATCCCCACATGCATTTACCAGATGTGCTGTTTGGTCTTCATGTGGGTCCCCAACAACAAGAGCAGGGTCTGTCTCTGACTCTGTTGCTTGTCTGGGGAACCCATTTCCCTAAACGGGCCTTCTTGTCTGGTCTCTGTGAGGGAGGATATGCCTAATCCTGCAGTGACTGCATACATGCATGTGTGTGCCTGTGTGTATGTGTAATACCTGGAGGCCACCACCGTCTCAGAAGAGAAGAGGAGGTAAACTGTGTGGGGGAGCCGTGAGGGGGAGACTGACAGGAGATGGGGAGAGCTGATATTGGAATGTAAAGGGAATTAATTAATTAAAATATGGATATAGTAGTTTTAGAGACATTACATTGTGTACACCACTGCTCTATGTTTTCACTCTTTAAAGGGTGCTTTATTTTAAAATTACAAAAACGTAACTGAGAGATTTTCAACTACTTTTTAAAACTGGAAGACACCAAACCCAGACACTATTACTGATGCCAAGAAATGCTTGCTGACAGGAGCCTGGTATGGCTGTCCCCTAAGAGACTCTGCCAGTGCCTGACAAATACAGATGTGGATGCTCACTGCCACCCATTGGATTGAGTAACAAGACCCCAATGGAGGAGTTAGGGAAAGGACTGAAGGGGTTTGTAAACCCGTAGAAAGAACAACAATATCATCCAACCACACCCCCCCAGAGCTCCCAGGGACTAAACCACCAACCAAAGAGCACACAAGGAGACCCAGGGCTCCAGCTGCACATGGAGCAGAGGATGAACTTCTCTTTCGTCAATGAGAGGGGAGGCCCTTGGTCCTGTGAAAGCTCGATGCCCCAGCATAGAGGAATGCTAGGGAGCTAGGCCTCAGTATGTGGGTGGGAGGAGGAGCTCCCTCATAGAAGCAGAGGGGAGGGGAGATGGGACAGGGGTTTGTGGAGAGGGGAAACTGGAAGGAGGGATAACAGTTGAAATGTAAATAAATAAAATAACCATTAAAATAATAAAATATGGGGAGAATAATACAAAAAAGTTGAGGTTTTAAAAACGTTAAAAAGGTTAGAATCAGTGGCCTAAACTATGCTTGGCGTTGTTCTTGCTTTTATTAACCTATAGTGTAGCTTTAGATTTTCATAAGCTATGCGTTATTTTATAAATTAAATCGTACAGGAAACATGTTCCGAAATGATACACTATATAAAGATCAGAAGAGTTCCCAGTCTCTTATGGGCTGTGTTTCTACAGTAAAAGGGTTTATTTGGATACTAGAAGAGCTTCAACACAAAATCACGATTTTTCGTGCTCAACCCTAACAGGGATGGAATCTACTCCTACGTTCACGAATGCGCCTGTAACAACGAAATGCAAGTTGGGAGTCAGTAGCCTTGTCAATGATCAAACCTTGAAATGTGTTCAGAAATATATCCAGTTGTGCAAGAACTGATGAGGTTAATTATGACTAAGCTTTATTTAGCCTCCTAGGTAAGGTTTACAGGATACAGTTTAGAGCAGATACCAAAAGCAGACAGAGATTATTCATCTCAGATGTGCTTGGCAACTACCAGGCCTCAAACCCGTCAGAGAATCTGTTGACTATGGCATTTAATATATTTAAACTTATGACAGAGACTCCAAAATTCTAGTAGTGACCCCTTAAGGTCTCCAGGAAGACATGGGCATGGAGACAACCATTGGGAAAGACTGCCCTCAATGCCTCACCCAATGCTAGGGCTCAGCCTGTACTGTGGACAAACAGGACACCTGGAGAATTAATTGTCCCATATTGCCTATGATAAGGTGAGGTCAGTCGCTCCCATGTTTCTCCTCCACATTAAAAGCTTCTCATCTTCTGGGCCTGATGGCCAAAGACTGCCTCTGCCCTCAGTGCCATGGAGACCTCAGAAGGCAGGGACAACTAAGTAGTGGGCTATGGACTAGTCTGACATTTTAATAGATACCTAGGCTATTGGCATAAAAATATATCCTTCTCAGGTCTTTGATAACATTGACAGCTAAGCTAGATGTAACTCTAAGCCAGAGCACAACAGCTCCTTCCCCAAGGTAATCCACCACCATGTTAGTTCATTAGTCAATTCATTCACTAGTTAAGACTACTAGGTCTCTGATTAAAAGAGACAAACAGGTTTGCCTTGCTTACAGGGTTCATGTTATAGCCAAACAGGTTTCAGAATTAACTTTTTACTATTCCTTTATCTAAAGGAACTCACTTTACAGTGGCTGCTCCCAGGAAGCAACCACCTGTGACTCATAGTGAAGCACCAGACAGGGGATAGATGTAGAGTTTCTGTGAGGCTGAGGATACAGAGGCTAAAGTTATGAGGACCTCAGAGAGTGTTCTAGAGCCTGACAAGGTATTTTAGGGTTGGTTAATGCAAGTGAAAGCTTAAATGGTGATAAAGTGTTCTAAGGTACATAAAAGGAATTAAAATTTCTTCACCTTTCGTCCCCTCACTGCACTGTTGTGTTAAGGCTTTGAAAGCTCAGAGTTGTAACATTGATCAAGGGAGTTATGATAAGTTATTAGTCTTCACTCTGATAAAGCCTTCTACTGTGTGATCCACTATCACAGTCACAAGCTCAAGATTTTAAGTCTCCTTTGGTGTCTCAAACATAGACTTAAATGTGTTTTTTTACTGCGCTAAAGTTACATACACACGAGCTTCTGGAGAGAGTGAAGATGCCCCTCTTTCACGCCCTGTGGTCATACTGAAAATCAAGAGTAAGTGAGCTTTTGCCCCTTTTCCCTGAGCTCAGATTAAGGAGTGTTCATGCTTTTAACAAAAAGCTGTGTTCCAAGCCTCTACCCTGACGCAAAGATGTGTGTCTACTGCATTAATCTCCTGTGTGGATTCCAGTACAGATTACAAACGATGGTAATGCCAACCTATCTAAAGTTAATCTCTTTTTGTAAACTCAAAATGATTCTTGTAAGCCTCCGAGAATACGCTTGGATCCACCTCTCATGGGTCAAATGGACTCCATATGAGTAACCTGTCAATCAACAGCCTGTTTCCCACCTATCAAGGCCTATTCCAGAGGGTGGGATTCCTCCCTCATTACCTGGTTTGGGACTCCCCTCCCTGCAATTAACAGGACCATGGGTCTAAAAGTTTCAATATACACCTAAGAAAAAAAATTTCTCTCTAACATACTCATCTCCTCTCCCTAAGGTATACGTGTGTGCTCCAGTATCCTGTCAAGTCCAGGTGTTTGTTCCAGATGTGCATCCAGGAAGGATCCAGAGCAGCTACCCACAGTGCTCCAGGCTAGCCCTACAGAGTGCTTCAGCTGGGCCTGTAGTTTCCGAACTACAGATATGTGCCAGCCGTGAAACAGCCAGGTCTCCCAGGACTTGGCCAGCATCCCAGTGTTATTAGGGTCCCAAGTCAGCTGAAAAATTTCTAAAGAACACAATACTTACTTCGGCCCTACCATCACCCCTTCCTAGTTCCTCATGTTTAAGTAAACAAAAATGAAGAAATGTTAGCTTACAGGTAGTACATTAGGCTCCTCCCAGGGACCTAACAATGGCTTATGTCATTGGCTTACGTCATAGCTGCTGCTGTCCCCTCTAGATGCACCAGGTGTAGGCTGCATATACAGATATGCTCCCCTGCATTCTCTCTCCCCCGCTCGTTCTGTCCTTCTGTTCAGCTCTCTTCCCAATCCTCATTGAAGTCCCTAAGCAGTTTGCAGCAAAATCCAGCAAAGGAGTGCAGCTGCGGGCCAGTCCTTCCTGCCTCACCTGTGCCCCCACAGGAGCTGTCAAAATGGAGACACCAGGTTGCTCCCTAGCCTGCAGCCATCACAGAAGCTATCCACAGTGGCTCATCCCATCCTGCAGGAGCTACCTACAGTGGCATCCCCTCTTTTCTAGCCTGCCTGAACAGTTCCATAGACTTGATGCCTCAGCTGAGGCAACCTGGAACGACTCTGACTTCCCACTCTGAGCCCTGGGACTGATGCAGGGAAAGGGGAGTAGAGGTGGAACAGAAGCCACCAATCCCTGATGGGAAAACCCATCAATCCCTAAACAAGAAAACCCACCAATCCTTGAGCACCCCAAGATCAGGACTTGAAATCCCCAAATCTTCAATCTGGAAATCTCTTTCCTAAAAAGCTCTTCTCACTAAGAAATCCTATATAACCGCTACCATTTGTCCAATTCCCACTGCTGGGAGCAGAGGGCAGCCATCCCTGAGTTTGTACTTTCTCTCCATGGACGCTCCAACAAATCTCTTTTATGAGATTTGCTGCCTGGTGTGAGTCTCATCGGAAGAAGCCAAGAAGCAATGAAGAGAAGAAAGGAAGAAGGGAAGAGAAAGAGGGGGCTGAGGCTCCTGAGTCCTCAGTGTAGATCGGGATACCCTTCCCTGGGAGCTACCACGCCTCTGCTGAGCAGGCTTCCTCTCAGGTCTGTGCGATTCCTGAGCTTCGGTGTCTCAGGATCCCTTTTCACTCAGATACCTTCTCTACTCAGAGCTGTCCTGGGTTTCCAAGTCCCAGGACACCCTTCCGTCGGAGCAGGAACACTCCTGGCAATTTTACCGTCTGTCTGCCTGCCTGCGTACATGTCTACCTGTCTGCCACTACCCCTTGCTCAGACCCTTATTCCTCTCCCCTCCCCAAGTAAACCCCCTTGACACTGGACCTGATGCATGGTATATACTGAGGAGCACACCATGGTCTGGACGCACTAGGTACCCCCACCCCCACCTTGCTCCACTGTATTTTATGAGAGCCTCCCCCAGTTCACTCTCCAAGATTACAGAAGTTAACCAATCTACCCATGGGAGAGTTGTAAGGAAGCCATCGAGAGGCATGGAAAGTACTTACCAAAAGCAGAAAGACCAAGCCCACGGTCAGAATCTTGTAGTCCTTGAATTGCCCCATGAACAGATCCACACACCCTGGACTCTAGTTGAATTATAAATACGAACCCAGGTAGATAAGACATTTTAAATTCCCATGATAAAAGAGCTGATTTGCTGTGATAACCTCCAATTTCCATAAACCCTGTGACCTAACAGATGTACTTAACAAATATGACTAACAGCTATAGCCTTGTTCGTTGAGGCTAAGGTCCAGCTGTCCCTATTATAAAGGGGTTAAGAGAGGGAGGGTTCAGGTTAGCAAAACAGGACCTTTATTCACAGTTCTATGTGGGAAGACCTCTGGGTGTGCGGGAATGTTTACTGGGAACACAGAAGTCCTTGGGCTCAAGCCACCCTGAGACCCTTTCCGCTCCCAAGTGAGTGGCGCACACAAAGGCGCTGGAGCAAGATTGGAGTTCCAAGGAAGAGCCGCAGTTGGTTGGGGTAGAGGGGGGTGGGACGTGGGATGGAGTAGGGTGGGTGAGGGAGGGTCTCCTCTGCTCCTTGCCCATGTATCCGCTGCTCCAGAGCTTAGTTATTGTTTCTTTGTTGTTTGTTTCCCCTCACAGATAGAATAACACAGTACAGATTGATCAATTGTTCTTTAAAGGGAAAAAATTAGTGGACCCGACTTCTAATAGGGGAATAACTGCAACTCGGACATAAAGGGCTTCAATCCGAGCCGATGCAGTCTCTCCTCTCCTACTTGTCTAATCAATACTGAGATGAGTGTTTAACATTCACTTTAAATAAACTGAAAGAGCAAAACATCACAGAGCTCCATATGTAATACAAATCAACCTATTACTCAACAACAAATTGTCCATCATCCTCTCAGCCTCAACCTTCCCACACAGTGCCCCCTCAATGACTTACAACAAGTTTAGGGCCAAGTCAGTAGGGCATGTCCCTGTCTGCCGACAGCTACTGAGGGTTTGGCTCTGCTCAGTGGCATTCTGGAGACTCTCAGATAAATTCTTTAAGCAAAATAACACCTAATGCAGAGCGGTTTATTAGCTTACTAAATGATGCTTGTCCTGAAGAGGTAGCTCGTAGAATTAATTTCATATTTCCTAATCAATTATTTATCCTTCTTCTACCTCTTCACCTACTGGAATTATATACAAAAAAGGTACAGAAACATACACATCATAACTCTGCAATAATTTATACCTTATTGTTTTATGAAAATTATAAATGTAGTAACAATGAGAGATACAGGTGTTAAACAACTTACCAGTAAAAGCCTACAGACATCATCATCATCATCATCATCATCATAATCATCATCATTATTATTATTATTATTAGATTATTCGTTCCATATCGATGATAATGGGCAGACACATTAGTAAGTTCCTCAAGATTTACAGATATTCATCACAACAAGGATTCCCCTTTCAGATATTTTATTATGATACCACATGCACATTGCCTAAAATCTAAATATCATAAACAGAATTATTTATGATTTTACAGATGGCTCATCAAAAGGTCAAGGAGCATATATTTTATATACAAATCCCACATGCTCCACAAAAGGTTGTACAAATCAACAGTCTAAACTCGACCCAGTCCATCAGCCTTGATCAGGTGTTTCTCAGTCATTGGATATTTGAAGTGATGTCATGTAGGAACTGGCACATGAAGGCTAGAGGTGCATGGAGAATGGAAACTGGCCAAACTTGAGAGAGCAGGAATGTTGCAAAAGAACTGTGAGTGCAGAGAGGGTATCAGACGCTGCAAACCTTTGGAAGGAGGTCTTTGAGGATGGAGTCCAGTAAACAGAAGTTGGAATAGATGGGTCATGAGTAGCTTGAGACAGAAACGGAAGAGAGGTTCAGTGCACTCCCTCCTACAACTGAGTCTCCTTGCCTTGAAAAGCAAAGGTAAGTAAATTAAAAACCCACAAATCCAGCTGTATTGACACAGGACCGTGAGACAAAACTGCTGCCACCTCTGTGTGTAGAACAAAAGCAGGAAGGGTGTGCCTAACAGGAAACCCAAGAGGGGCCGTGCCTAACAGGAAAGCCAGGAGCAGCCGTGCCTGCTGGAGTTGTGTGTTACTGAGAGTACAGACAGAAACTTTCCCTGCTGATGCCTCCTCAAATTATGGGTCCATCCAATTGTGTGTTCACAGCTTTAGGAAAAGAAGGAGCTGGATCCTGTCCTTTACATCCAACAGTGTGGGAGATGTTCTCATTTCAGACTTTTGAGGCACGGAGGACCCAAACCACCCATATTACTTTGATTTGATGATGACTGGACTTCACCTTTTAAAAGGTGCAATTTTGTATTTTTTTTTGTAAATAGATACTTGGTAAATATTTGTACAGAGCGAATATTTAAAAATAAATATGTGAAGCGGCCTTATAGATTTATAGAGGAAATTACCAAGAAATCGGAATCAGAAAAGTTTTTTCCTGGAATATCTAAACAGGGGTAAAGAAATGCAAACACAATTACATGTTTCTCAAGTCCACTTGGAGGCCAAAGGGGGTTAAAACCAAACTGTAGCCAATAGGAGTTCGATTCCTTTGAAGTTTCCACCTAACAGGACTTTGGATATGACCTGAAAAGGTACTGCATCAGAATGTCTACAAAATGTAGGAAAAACTAGAGCTCCTGGTAAGTCTTTCTGTGGAAATGTTCTGCTGTAATGTCTGCCACGTTTTATTTCATTTATAGGATCAGTAGGATATATACAGTTACGTTTACATGGACCTCCGCTGCTTCCTTTTTCTTTAAAGTTTCATTTATTTCTTATGTATACAGTACTCTACCTACATGTACACCTGCATGCCAGAAGAGGGCATTAGATCTCATTACAGATGGTTGTGACCCACCATGTGGTTGCTGGGAATTGAACTCCAGACCTCAGGAAGAGCAACCTCTGAAACTCTTAACCTCTGAGACATTTCTCCAGAGCCCCTCCATTGTTCTCTCCTTCTGTCTTTTCTGTGATTACTGCTCAGGTACTTCTGAGTAGTCTGGTACCTAGCAGGAGAGTCTTCTTAAGTTCAAAATTCAAATGCTGTGAATTTAAAAATCCAGATCTTACAGCCTTAGGTTTAAATCTTTAACACTTAATGACCTATGTTAACTAAGTGGACTTTGTTGTTTCTCTAGTTTAGTGCTTGCCTTTGGTCTGACAAATGATCAGACTCTGGCAAGGGAGTTAGAAGAGGCTCACGAGATCCTGTCCTCTGTGACAGGCTTTATCTTACACACTATTTGGAAAATCTACTTTATCATTAGGAGTCAAGGGTTCTCAAATCAGCTCAACATCTGAAACTACAGCCTGTCCGGGGCCTCCCCTGCTGCAGGTATGTAGAGGTCTGTGCTAGAGCACACTGCAGGCAAGCACACTGCCTCTCCCTAACTAGAAGACTGCAGGGCACAATTCCAGGCAGGCTCCAGGAAAACACTACTGTGTCATGCCTGGAATGTGGCTTTCTCAAGAGCTCTTTATGCATTTTCTTTCTAGGATTCCCATTGAAAGGACCTGTATCAGCACAGGATGCACCAAGACCACATTCTCCCACAAAAGAGATTTATTCAGCCTGGAGGGACAAAGGACAGGGAATAAGAGACAAAGACAGGACAGAGAGGATATGGGAAAGAAGGAAGGGAACAAAGGATAGGGGGTCAAGGTTATTTATCCCCAGGATAAAGAGCTGCCTCCAGGTGGAGAGGAGACAGGTGTGGCCCATAGGCAACGGGTGGTTTATAAAGAAAAAGGGGGAAGCTGTGTGAGGGTGAGTTGGTTTGTTTTGATTGGGCATGTCAATTAGGACAGCCAAAGGGGGATTTTGATTGTTGGAGGTCCAATATTTAGATTGCTGGATCTTGGTAATCAGCCCCAAGGGCAGAAAGTGACTAAATAAAAGAATAGACCCTGGTTGCTATCTTTAGGGATGAAATCTAATGGCTTTTAGCAAGGGGGAAAAGGGTAAGAGGCAAAACCACTCGGTGCCATCTTTGCCCTGCTTGGTTCTGTAAGAGATTTTCCCCCCATTACCACTAAAATCTGATGATGGCCCTGCTCATAGTAAGTGCTTTAACGAAGATTTTGCAGTTTGCGGATATTAGTCATGTTACCAAAATCCCTTGTTATCCACAGGATCACACTACTGTGAGACAACACTTTTAAACACTGAGTGGGCTGATTTTAAAAAAGGAAGGCAGTACCCATACCCATGAGGAAGAGTAAATGGAAAACTTAGGGAGACATCAAAACTTTAAGACATCAGGCAGAAACTTTGGAGAAACAGGTCACTATACTACTGTGCACCAAATGATGCTTTTGGGGTTACAGACTGGACTGCCTCTTAATTCTTAGGTTATCAATGCTGAACACAAAAGGCTTTTGTCTTGGAGTATAAAAGGAAGTCGTCTACCAGGAGACAGCATCATGTTATCTTGCCATGCTAAGGACTTATTTTATCCTTTAGGACACGATTGCTGGATGAAAGATGGTATGCAAATATTTAGCCACATGGATGTGAGATAATTTGGTTGGAGTAATATAAAGAAGCAGTACAAGAGCAATAATACAGATATAAGTATATTGTAGTGCATTTCAGGAAGCCCTGATAGTATGATAATGTGTTGTCTCCGTCTCCATCCCACAGAAAGGAGTGACACCACGACGTTCTTCTCAAAGCAGTTTATTCAGGAACCTTTCTTTCTGCATGCAAGCAGCAATCTCTTACCCCCAAGCATACTCCCTACTGAAAAACCCATAACCACGCCCCATCAGTCCAGTCTACCTAGTCTCAGTTCATAGGTCCATGCCAAATGGCCTGATATTGTGTCACGGTGCGCCTGTGCAGCTCTCACGATGGGAGTGGCTTACTTTTGGGTGTATGAGGAAGTCAGGTGTTAGTCATAAGACTTGGCAGCAGTCCCGGGCGCCATCTTGGGATTGCCGCCACACCCGCTCCCCACATCTCCCCATTCTTTATATTTGGCAGAGAGAATGCCTGTCTTAGGTTGCCTCCTGCAGCAATGCCCCTTACCCGTCATTGGGAGACAAACAGCTTAGGTTTGATCCCTGTCTTAGGTTGGTGACACACCCAGGGAGTCTTATCCATCCTTGACTACTTCTCTAGCATGCCAAGCCACACTTGAGGAGACTGCCCTTCTCCACTGCTGCAATCATTAAGGTTTGAGTTCTGCGTTGATGAAACTGCATATGGCAAATGCACCAAAAGGCCAGGACGCTCGTAAGAATCAGGCACAGGGCGAGTCCAGCGAGTCCTGCCCATTCTTTCAGCTGAGAGGCAACTGTGGTGATCCAATTGGCCAGTCCTCCAGCTAAAGACACATCCACATGGGTGGAGTTGATATGGACGATGGATTGTCTAAGCTCCCGAACTAGTCCATCAAAATGTTAAGACCAATTTCCTGTAATATACTGAGATAAGTTGTGGGATAAATCCAAAGCTTCTGCAACACCTGCGGATAAACTATTCACAGCGGCAGCAGTCTGTACTACCGAGGTAAGGGATACTGCCGCAGCTGTGGCTGCAGCGGCAGAGATTGCTATAGCAGAAACAATGGCTGTGGTGATGCCAAAATCCCTTTTCTGCCTAAACAAAGTCATAGCAGAAGGAGCCTGAACAGGCCCGGGTACAAAATGAGGCATCCTAGTCACAACAGCTAAAGAATATGCAGATACATTCCAACACATACTATAGAAACAACTACCACTACTACAATTAACAACATTATCATCATAACTCCCATTATAGACAATAAACACAAAAGGAGGCCACATGCAGACAGGCGTAGCCTTAAAGGAAATATTAAGCCCATAAGCAAATTGAGAAACAGAGGTTTCAAACCCTATAGATCCATTCCAATGAAAGCTTACATTACCCCAACCCCCTCCCACTAACATGCTCAGAGGAGAGATATCTGTGCAACTACCATTCACTCCACACAACAACCACACATTGAAAGGATTACTAGCTACTGCCTGAGCAGGATTCTGATAGGTCCAATTATATCCTGAAAATGAGCCATTATGGACTGTGCTAATATAAGGAGAAAAGGTAAAATACTTCTTTACAGCCCATGCTGCCTTTCTAGCCTGACACCCAGTCCATGGTGGAAGTGACTCATGGGTACCCTTGCAAAAGGGAGCCCATCTAGGTTGGGAAGGTATGGTATCATTGCCTTTGGAAATACTGGCAGGCCACACCCCTCAAATACATGTGGCATTAGCTTTAGTAGAACTATTGATAGGCATGTCAAACCATGCAGCTGGTTGATTATACGTTTGAATGCAATCACTATTCTGAGAAATATTTTGAATCATCTGAAAGCATAGCAATCCCTTCAGCTGAAGCTGCAATGAATCATTGAGAGGCGCTATTTCTCCATCGCATGGCAAAGAGGGGTAACTGTAACGAAGCATTAGAGAGAAAAACCGGGGAAACACTTGTGCTGAATGCGTCAATGGCAGGGGTTTGGGAAATACAGATAAAAGTCCTCAGCGTAGGTCTTCAGCCATCACCGCAGGAAGCATCGGCAACAACAGGAACATCCATAGTATCCTCCTTCCGTTCATCTTGGACCACTCTGGTCAGCCTCTCTGGGACCCACAGCGGCTGCCGATGATCCTGGGGAAACACACAAACAGACCCTCTCGCCCAAACCAACACTGGGTCAGGGTCCTGCCAAGTACCAGTTAGGACGTCCTTCCACATCAACATGCCTTTTGAAGAAGCATCAGGGTTGACTTGACGCTCGGCTGCAACCTGACCCTGCTTATCTTCATTTAAAAAATTCAAGGTAAAGAGAGCAATGGCTAATCTTTCCCTAGGGGTGGAGCCAGCAGATGCAATTCCCCCCTTTTGTTTAATTAAGTGTTCCTTTAGGGTGCGGTGGGCTCGTTCAATAATGCCCTGCCCCTGAGGGTTGTAGGGCAATCCACGAGTCAATCGAACACCCATCATTTTACAAAAGGACACAAAAGAAGCAGAAGTATAGGCCGGCCCATTATCAGTTTTCAATTCTTTAGGCTGCCCCCAGGCACCCCAAGCTTCAAAGCAATGTGCAATCACATGACGTGCCTTCTCTCCTGCATATAGAGAGGCAAAAACAACTCCAGAAGCTGTATCGATGGAAACATGAAGATACTTTAACTTTCCAAGTTCTGGAAAGTGGGTAACATCCATTTGTCATAGGTGTAGAGGGCACAACCCACATGGATTGACCCCAACCCCAATCTGAGGCAATGATGGGGCACATTTTTGGCACATTTTTGGCACATTTTTACAATATCTTTCGCTTCTGCATGAGAAATTTTAAATCGGGAGGACAAGGTC
The DNA here is from genome assembly GCF_021556685.1 of Rattus norvegicus. Lineage (NCBI taxonomy): Eukaryota > Metazoa > Chordata > Mammalia > Rodentia > Muridae > Rattus > Rattus norvegicus. The sequence goes on along the minus strand of NC_141545.1, from coordinate 23,930,267 downwards.
TTGGAGTTAACATGAAAACATGAATGAAAATCTCGAGCCAATGCAACAGGTGAAGTAATGAAAAAGGTCACACATGCCCTAGAGGCTTTATCTACAATATCATTCCCCTCAGCCAGGGGTCCAGGCAACCCGGTATTAGCACGGATATGTTGTGCAAAAAAAGGTGAAGACCTATGCAAAATTAAGTCTTGTAATGCTAGAACCAATTTTCCAATGGTAGATTTTAAATTAACTTTGCCCACCACCTCCAAACATTGTAACATATTAACAACATATTGGCTATCAGAGATCAAATTAAAAGGGCCTAGAAATAATTCAAACACCTTAATCACAATTTGTAACTCAATAGCTTGGGGTGATGCAGGGGGGAATTGTATATAGTAAGTGGTGCTGCTCCTGCAACTACATGTACTCCACAACCCATCTTGGAACCATCTGTAAAGATAAGCAGAGCATCCGTTAAGGGATGTTTAGAAGTAATATGAGGAAAAATCACAGGATGAGCTGTAATCAATTGCAATATTGGATCCTTGGGAAAGTGATTATCAATGTTACCTTGAAAACTGCACCTCACAATAGCCCAACCATCTATTGAGGCTGACAACACTTCCAGCTACTTTACATTATAGGGAACTATCGAATCCTTTGGCGGGATGCCAAAGTACTGTATACATTGCTGAATGCCAAGCAAGGCTAACTGAGCCACTGAGGTGGGATAATGAACAAGTGTTTTGGGTGGGGATATCTTTGGATGTATCCAGAGCAAGGGAGCCCCTTGCCATAAGACCCCTGTTGGCTGTTTTGTTGGCAGGATACACAATGCAATAGGCTGTGACTCATCTCTGTGCTTCAAAGCAGCAACTTGAATGCCCTGCTCCACCAAACTCAAAGCCGCTCTGGCAGCATCGTGAAGGCATCTGGGAGAATTCAAATTGGTATCGCCTGGTAAGAGGTCATATAGTGGCTGTAGTTGTTTATTGGTTAAAGACGAAGAAGGGCGGACCCACTGAATGTCTCCCAATAATTTTTGAAAATCATTTAATGTACATAATTTATCAGTACGAATGTGGATCTTTTGAGGGGACACCGAGTTTGTAGTTATTTTTGTCCCTAAATAATTTACTACCAGGTCCTTTTGAACCTTTTCCGGGGCCACAACCAAATTCCTTTCCCTTAACTGTGCAACCACGCAGCTATATGCCTCATCAAGCAACTCCTCTCTGGGAGCTGCAATAAGGATGTCATCCATGTAATGATAACATTTCACCTTAGGAAACCCCTGTCTAACCTCTTTTAAAGCTGTATCAACATATAGTTGACTCATAGTAGGACTATTTGCCATACCCTGTGGCAGAACCGTCCACTCAAACCTTTTATCAGGCTCTTCATTATTTTGAGAAGGAACAGTGAAGGCAAACCTAACCATATCATTCTGATGCAAAGGAATTGAGAAAAAACAATCTTTAATAACTAAAACTATTATAGGACAATTTTTGGGCAAAGCAGACAGCAATGGCAGCCCTCTCTGAAGCAAGCCCATCAAAACCATTTGTCTATTTATTTCTCTCAAGTCATGTAAAAGTCTCCATCTCCCTGATTTTTTCTTTATAACAAATATAGGAGTATTCCAGGGGGAAGTAGAAGGGCGTATATGGCCCAATTCTAGCTGTTCTTGTACCAATTCCTGGGCAGCATTCAACTTTTCTGAGGGAAGTGGCCACTGAGGAACCCACACCAGATCCTCGGTTTTCCATGTAATGGGTAAAGCTCCCTCAGTGGCCCCTATGAAAAACCCAGCCCGCCACGATCAGTCTTTTTGCGGACCATCACAGGGGAGGCTTTGCCCTGTAAAGAGCAGCCTAGCCCCCTTCCAGGGACATAGCCCATTCCCATCATCATATCCCGGGCCTGCGTGTTGTAGCGCCCTTCATTAGTTAAAATAAAGCCCATTTCTTTCATCAGGTCACGACCCCAGAAGGACACTGGAACGGCCAATACATATGGTTGAAACTCACCAGAATGTCCCTCATCATCCTTCCAGTGTAGGATACGAGAGCTCATTTCCGGCATTTGAGCATATCCTAGTCCTCTCAGTGTTTGCTCTGACTGTTGTCTTGGCCACCCAGTGGGCCAATCCTTGATGCTGATGATACTACGATCAGCACCAGTATTTAGGAGGCCAGGTATGGATTTCCCTTCAATAGACAGTTTTAACAGTGGCCAGGTGTCAAGGTCCAAGGAACAAAGGATGTTAGAGACCCCAGTTGAGCCAAAGCCCTTACTTCCTCATTCCAAATCTTTAGCAGGAAATTTAGAGTGATACCTAGGTAAAAGGAGCAATTGAGCTATCCTATCCCCAGGAGATATCGCAACGATGCCTCTAGGGGAAGACACCATTATTTTAACCTGCCCGGCAAAATCTGGATCAATCACCCCGGGATGAACTATTAACCCTTGCATGGTAGCAGAGCTTCTTCTTAAAATCAATCCCACTGTATCAGCAGGTAAAGGGCCCTTAAAATCTGTATCCACTAATTGAGTTCCCATTCGGGGGGTTAATATGAGTCTGGTGGTGGAACTGAGGTTAAGTCCTGCACTTCCTTTTGTTGCTCTCAGGGGCGGCCCCAGTGCATCAGAGGATTCAGGTTGGGCCATCCTTCCGACACCACCCCATATATTTGCAGGTCCTGGGGTTGGGGGCCCCTCCTCAAGTTTTTTGGCCGGGCACCGGTATTAAGTGGCTGCCCCTGAATGTCCTTAACCGACCAGCACTCATTGGCCCAGTGATTACCTTTTCTGCATTTGGGGCATAGTCCAGACATCTTAGGCTGTTGATCCCCTGTTCCTTTTAGCTGTGGGCATTGGCGCCTCATATGGCCAGGCTGCCCATATTTAAAGCAGTTATTATTCTTTTGGCCATTCCGTCCTTGGGACATCTGCATGACGGCAGCAGCCAACCCTGAATTAGACAAAGCCCCTCCCCCCAAGTCCCTGCAGAGCTATATCCACACCTCTAAGCCTTTTCCCTTATACGGAGTAATAGCTTGTCTGCACTCTTTAGTACACTGCTCAAAGATAAGCTGTTTCAACAGTAGCATGGCGGTATCAGGATCCCCAAAGACCCGGCCTCCTGCCTCCACCATACAAGCAGTGTAATCTGCAAAGGGCTCGGTGGGTCCCTGGATGATCTTAGTCAAGTTTCCGATCACCTCTTCTCTATTAGGAAGGGATTTCCATGCCCTGGTCCCTGTGGTGTTGAAGAGGATAATTGATCTGAGCTGCCGCAAATCTCCCTTGTCCTAGCAACATGTCCTGATCCCAAACTTGCTGCCCGTTACAAGCGTTGACCACAGCCTGCTCGGCAGCAAACTCAATAAAGTATGCCTTCCAGTCCAAATACTGGCCTGATGTCAGACAGGCACAAGCCAGATTCTGCCAATCGCTAGGAGTCATACAAAAGAGATGTAAGGATTCTAACTGCGCCACTACATAAGCAGCGGTAACACCGTATGCATGAACTCCTTCGGCCAGTCTTTGGACAATCTTCCAATCTAGCGGCTCATGTGTGCGATTGCCCTGCGCATCCTGAAATACAGGGAAGCATTGGGCTCGAAGTTCCCTCCAGGTTTCTGGGTGTAGACAACGACCCTCTGCCCCGCCCGGATTGTACGGCAGTGGATGAGGCAGCCCCAGAGCTGATGGCTCTACCTTCAGTTTCACTTTCTCTAAGCTGTCTGCAATGCTCTCCTGATCGTCTTCGGACATATCTCCCTCTCTAGAAGTTCCCTTGGTCTCCGATTTTTGGGAGCTTTCCTGTCTAACCTGACTTATCGCCTCATTGCTCTTTTTTAGCTCTGCACCACATCTTTCCTCATCTCCTATGCAATTTTTCACTAATTTCCATACTGGCATTACTCTTTTTGATAAAACCCCCTGCTCCTCGGCAAACCTCAAGTCTTTCCCTAATTTTTCCCAATTGGGCATAGTCAGGTGTCCTGTTACAGGAAACCATGGAGCACCTTGGTCCACTGCTTTTAAAAAATTCTCCACTGTGTCTTTCTTTAGCCCGATTCCTTTCGCTTTCAACAAATCCTTGAGGGCCTGGAGAACTGTCTGAGCGGAGGTCGAGTTCCCCATTGCGCTTTGTGCAACTTGTCCCAAAACTGGGAACCTTATAGTCTGAACCCAAGAGCTTAGCTCGTCCCACTTACCTGGGAACTTACCGTCTAGCCACCCTGACTGCGATGAGTTCTGAACAAACTTCCCCATCCAGGCCACCACTTGTCATCTCCGTCTCTGTCCCACAGAAAGGAGTGACACCATGAAGTTCTTCTCGAAGCAGTTTATTCAGGAACCATACTTTCTGCATGCAAGCAGCAATCTCTTACCCCCAGCACACTCCCTACTAAAAAACCCATAACCACGCCCCATCAGTCCAGTCTAAGTAGTCTCAGTTCATAGGTCCACGCCAAATGGCCTGATCTTGTGTCACGGTGCGCCTGCGAAGCTCTCACAATGGGTGTGGCTTACTTTTGTGTGTATGAGGAAGTCAGGAGCTAGTCATAAGACGTGGCAGCAGTCCCGGGTGCCATCTTGGGATTGCCACCACAACCACTCCCCACAAAAATGGAATGGAGATTATCTGAAATATTGCTTACTGAAGTTGATATTGTATTTTCAATAATGCTATCTGTTGCTGATGGTTTAGATAATAACTTGCAGCTTCATTTGGTACTGTAACAAGAACAGTCTTTTTGCAACAGAGGAGCGCCATCTCCTCTTAGGCACTTTGGTTGCTCCTGTGCACTAAGAACCACACTTGTATCCACAGGGCTCCCCCTGATATTTCTGTCAATGCTGTTTTTCTATCACATAGATTATGCTCCATGTACCTCCATCCCTCCCGCTAGAAATCCCATCTCTAATCATCCCCTTCCCTTTCTTCAACAACTGCATTTGGGATGGACCTTTTTATGGATGTGCTATGCGTACTGCCTTCCTTTCCTGCATGGTAGAAAGGTTAAGGCAGGATAGGCCCCAGTATACCCATTTTTATCAGTAACTCTTTGCCCTTGGTCAATAGAATGAAAAGAACGCTCCTGCAAAATTGTGATGAATCCTCGCTCGTATTGGACCCTGTAATGTTTGCAGCCACAATGGCTCTTTCTTTGTCTATCCCAGGAATACAAAGTGGAATACAGAGGAAGGTCTCTAAGATGTATTCTGCTTCCTTGTACACATGGGATGGTGTTACACTAGGAAACCCAAATTATACTGGACTTAAATGTGCCTAAAATTTACTGCCTAGTGCCAGATTCCATGAGATTGAAGCAACACCAGATACTAAGTCTTGTTAAACAGGATTTCCTAGATAGAGCAGGATAACCCAAGATGTCCTCTGGCCTTTGTGTGCACAGAGGGCAAGCAATCTGTACATATATGTGTACACACACCACCCACAACCCCTTACATTCAAAAAGAGAAAACGATGCAAATCATTTGTATTGAACTAGATTTCTCCACGTGACTCACAGAGAGAAGTATGAAATATGGACCCACAGTGTCATAGTGGGTGAGCCAGGGTAGCTTCAGGTTTCCATCACAGAAGTTCATTTGAGACGGCCACACCCAGGCTCTCTCTCAATCCATTCAGCCTCAGATCCCTCAGGAGCACTCAGGTGGGACAGATGAAGGACAGAAATAATTCCACTTCATTGCGGACAATAAGCTTCCTTGGGTGGATGTCGTCTGGCACAGCCAAGCTGGAAGTCATTTCCCACGCATCCACAAAGGCCACGCGGAGACCAACAAAGGCAGCGCGGAGGAAGCGGTTCATCTGGAGTGTGAGCCAGTCACTGCCATACACCGATTTGTAGCCAGTGTTGGCCAGTTTGATGACGACCAGAGTACTGGGTTCCCGGTCCAGCAGGGCCTTCACAGCTGCCCGAATCCCTGCCAGTCTTCGAGCAAAGATGGATGGAGGGAACGTGGTAAAGTGGGCTCCCATACCCAGCACCACCACTGTGTAGGGTCCCCCGGCCAGGCCATATAGTTCTCTGGCCACAGAGTGCAGGGAGGCCACTGGGGTGAGACGAGAGCGCAGGGGCCAGCTGTGTGCCCTCCAGTGCAACACGGTCCCCCGAGTTGTCTCCACGGCCATCAGGGGACCTACTTGATAAGTGGCGTGTAGATCAACTGGTTTCAGGGCTGTAAAGAGGAGGAGAAACAAAGTTTTAACATAGGGAACCAAGCAAGATGACTCAGCCAGGAAGGGCTCTCGCTGCCAGCACACATTACTAGGGATTAATTCCCTGAGATTCATATAGTAGTAGCAGAGACTCAGCTCTTGCACATGGTCCTCTGATATTCTCACACACTAGAGTATGTGAGTGTACACACACACACACACACACACACACACAGAGAGAGAGAGAGAGAGAGAGAGAGAGAGAGACACACAGACACACAGACACACATATTAATTAATTAATGTAATAAAATTTAATAATGAATTAACATAGAAACATGAACCATTCCCTTTTGCAAACATAGCTTTGTTTGTTTATTTGCTTGTTTTTTGACACATGGGTCTAACTATGTAGCCCTGGGTAGCTTGAAACTCATTATACAAAAAAGACTGTCTTCAAAATCACGAATCTGCTTGTGTCTGTTTCCCTACCGCTGAGATTAAAGCTATGGGTCACTGCACTGTCTCAAAAAATATTTTTGAAACAGGTTCTCAAAGCCTGAAACAGGTTAGATCAGGCCCTAGCCTCAACTTCACAAAGAGATAAGAACCCTCTTTACCTTCCAGATCCTGAGAGATGGGAGACACCACACTCAGATGGTTTTATTTCTCAATTATGTGTATGCTTATGTGTGTCTCTGTGTGAATACTTGCAAGTGAGGGCTAGTGTCTGCAGATGCTATAAAGGGGGTGGGGATGGAATTCCCTGGAGATGGAGTTATAGGTTGTGGGAGGTCCCTGCAAACATTACAGCCAGAAGGGAAACAATCCAGGTGAGGTAAGAAGGAAACTAGTTTCAGCTGGACTTAGTCAACCGGTGCAGGGCCAAACTGCTGATGTCTGACACCAGATAACTGCTTTAGCCATAATTAAACACAACACAATTTTGAAAAAGAGTGTTGGCCCCATGGTTCACAGGTACCCCTAAGTTCACAGGTGATACAAACACTTTTGCTTTGATAACTGGCCTAAGAGGGACCTGCCAGGAGACCACAGGGCTCGGGAACCTCACAGCAACTGGGGACAGGATCCTTCCGGTCTCCATCTGCACCCTGGAGTTAACCCTGTGACACAGCTCTCCAGACACAAATCCTGCCCCCAAAAAGCTGGTCTCCCAGGAGAAGGAGCACTGTCACTCTAAGTTCACAGACCCACAGGCCCAAAGGCTCACAGGCTCACTGGAGGGAGAGGCTCCAGCCAGAGAGAGCAATAACAACTAACACCAAAAATAACCAGATGACAAGAGGCAAGGACAAGAACATAAGCGACAGAAAACAAGGCTTCTTGGCATCATTAGAACCCAGTTCTCTCACCACAGCGAGCCCTGGAACCCCAACACACCAGAAAAGCATGATTTGGATTTAAAAATCACATCTTGTATATAAGTACACTGTAGCTGTCTTCAGATACACCAGAAGAGGGCATCGGATCTCTTTTACAGATGGTTGTGAGCCACCATGTGGTTGCTGGGAATTGAACTCATGACCTCTGGAAGAACAGTCGGGTGTTCTTAACCACTGAGCCATCTCTTGGTTTTCTGGCCCCTGGATCTCACAGAACACAAATTCAGATGTTATTTAAATATGTATAATTCCAAAAGATGCCCCAACATATAAAAAAGACACGTGCTCCACTATGTTCATAGCAGCCTTATTTATAATAGCCAGAAGCTGGAAAGAACCCAGATGCCCTTCAACAGAGGAATGGATACAGAAAATGTGGTACATCTACACAATGGAATATTACTCAGCTATCAAAAACAACGGCTTTATGAAATTCGTAGGCAAATGGTTGGAACTGGAAAATATCATCCTGAGTGAGCTAACCCAATCACAGAAAGACATACATGGTATGCACTCACTGATAAGTGGCTATTAGCCCAAATGCTTGAATTACCCTAGATGCCTAGAACAAATGAAACTCAAGACGGATGATCAAAATGTGAATGCTTCACTCCTTCTCTAAAAGGGGAACAAGAATACCCTTGGCAGGGAAGAGAGAGGCAAAGATTAAAACAGAGACTGAAGGAACACCCATTCAGAGCCTGCCCCACATGTGGCCCATACATATACAGCCAACCAATTAGACAAGATGGATGAAGCAAAGAAGTGCAGACCGACAGGAGCCGGATGTAGATCGCTCCTGAGAGACACAGCCAGAATACAGCAAATACAGAGGCGAATGCCAGCAGCAAACCACTGAACTGAGAATAGGACTCCCGTTGAAGGAATCAGAGAAAGAACTGGAAGAGCTTGAAGGGGCTCGAGACCCCATATGTACAAAAATGCCAAGCAACCAGAGCTTCCAGGGACTAAGCCACTACCTAAAGACTATACATGGACTGACCCTGGACTCTGACCTCATAGGTAGCAATGAATAGGCTAGTAAGAGCACCAGTGGAAGGGGAAGCCCTGGGTCCTGCTAAGACTGAACCCCCAGTGAACTAGACTGTTGGGGAGAGGGCGGCAATGGGGGGAGGGTTGGGAGGGGAACACCCATAAGGAAGGGGAGGGGGGAGGGGGATGTTTGCCCGGATACCGGGAAAGGGAATAACACTCAATACTCAAGTTAATAATAATAATAAAAAAAAAAGAAAGCGCAGATGTGCACAGGCAAGCTAACTGGGCATGAATGGAAGGAGAGTGGAATGTCTGAAGCGCAGGGCTGGGACTCTGGAAGGTGAGTTCTAGAGATCTAATGGTCTAATTATACATTTTGACAAGATGACCTGTGTGGGGGAGAATGACCAACTATATTTGGATAGTCATAACTACTATTAGGAAGATGTAAACAAAATTTTCCTGTTTTCTGGGGCTCTAGTATAGGACCTTGTGTATTTTAGGCCAGCACTCTACTACTGAGCTGTATTCCCAGTATTTGTGTTTTGTTTGGTTTTGTTGCAGAATCTCAAACTTATGGTTTAAGCTGGCCTCAAACTTAACTGTAAACCTGCCTGGACCCCAACTCAGGACCTTCCTGCGGTGGGAATTTTAGAGTTTTGATACCATGCTCAGCTCACGATTTCTTATTTTTAACCTTGTAATGTTTGACTTGCAGTAGGATAAAAATGGTTTTATAATATAGAGCTCTTTCTCTTTATAACGTAATATGATTATAAGTAAATACTTAAAATGTAGGGTAAAGAGCCATATATTTAGTCAAAAGTGTTGGCTATATTTATATGTAAAATTGAAAAATAGTTTTGTTTTGTGCTTTGAAAGATTATGAAAGCCTGTATTATATGTCTTAAGTCTCACTGGTCCTGTGAGGTACAAAACAAGCTGAATGATGCAGGTTCTGTGAGTGGTACCATGTCCACTGTGGTAGGACAGCTGCAGGAGCTTCTGATGGTTGTAGGGGATGTGCACAATACTTGATATTTTAAAGAGCTGTCATGGCTGTCCTTGTGATAATATATTGGTAACTCTTCTTTAAGGTTCACTCAGATATATTGATTAAATTATTAAATTAATAAAAAAATCACATCTTGTGATTATATTAGAGGACTTTAAGAAGGATATAAGTAACATCCTTATATAAATACAGGACAACATAGAAAAACAGTAGAAGCCCTTAAGAGGAAACAGAAAAATCCCTAAAAGAGTTACAGGAAAACACAACCAAACGAGTGAAGGAATTGAGCAAAACCACCAAAATCTAAAATATGGATATAGAAAAAATAAATAAATCACAAAGGGAGACAACCCTGGAGATAGAAAACCTAGGGAAGAGATCAGGAGTCATAGGTGAAAGCATCACCAACAGAATAAAGAGATAGAAGAGAGAATCTCAGGGGCAGAAGATACCATAGAAAATATTGACACAACAGTCAAAGAAAATGCAAAATGTAAAAAGATCCTTACCCAACACTTCCAGGAAATCCAGGACACAATGAGAAGACAAAACCTAAGGATGATAGGTATAGAAGAGAGCTAAGATTCCCAAGAGCCAGTAAATATCTTCAACAAAATTATAGGAGAAAAATTCCCGAAGCAAAAGTAAGAGATGCCCATGAATGATACAAAAAGCATATAGAACTCCAAGTAGACTAGACCAGAAAACAAATTCCTCTCATCACATAATAGTCAAAACACCAAATGCACAAAACTAAGAAAGAATATTAAAAGCAGCAAGGGGAAAAGGTCAAGTAACATATAAAGGCAGAACTATCAGAATTACACTAGTCTTCTCAACAGAGACTATAAAACCTGGAAGATCCTAGGAGGATGTCATATAAACCCTAAGAGAACACAAATGCCAGCCCAGGCTACTATATCCAACTAGATTCTCAATTACCATAGATGGAGAAACCAAGATATTCCATGACAAAACAATTTACACAGTATCTTTCCACAAATGCAGTCCTGCAAAGTATAATAAAGAGAAAACTCCAACAAAAGGAGGAAAACTACACCCTGGAAAAAGCATGAAAGTAATCTTGCAACAAGCCCAAAAGAAGATACCCACACAAACATAATTCCACCTCTAACAATAAAAGTAACAGGAAACAACAATCACTACTCTTTAATATCTTAACATCAATGGACTTAATTCACCAATAAAAAGACATAGACTAACAGACTGAATATATAAACAGGACCCAGCATTTTGCTGCATCCAGGAAACACACCTCAGTGACAAAGACAGACACTACTTAAGAGTGAAAGGCTGGGAAAATTTTTTCAAGCAAATGGTCCCAAGAAACAAGCTGGAGTAGTCATTCTAATATCGAATAAAATCGACTTTCAAACAAAGTTTTTTAAAAAAGATAAAGACACTTCATACTCATCAAAGGAAAAATCCACCAAGATGAACTCTCAGTTCTGAACATCTATGCTCCAAATGCATGGGCATTCACATTCATAAAAGAAATTTTATTAAATTTCAAAGCACACATTGCACCTCACACAATGATAGTGGGAGACTTCAACACCCCACTCTCATCAATGGACAGATCATGGAAACAGAAATTAAACAGAGGCACAATGAAACTAACAGAAGTTATGAATCAAATGGATTTAACAGATATCTATAGAACATTTCATCCTAAAACAAAAGAATATACCTTCTTCTCAACATCTCATGGTATCTTCTCCAAAACTGATCATATAATTGGTCACAAAACAGGACTCAAAATATACTAGAAGACTGATCCTATCAATATATCATGATAAAAAAAACCCACTTGGCATTGGTACAGAGACCGGCAGCTAGATCAATGGAGTAGAAGTGAAGACTCAGAAGTGAACCCACACAGCCATGGTCACTTATCTTTGACAAAGGAGCTACAACCATCCAGTGGAGAAAAGACAACATTTTCAACAAATGGTGATGGTTCAACTGGTGGTCAGCAGGTAGAAGAATATAAATCAATCCTTCAGTCTTATGTCCTTGTACAAAGCTCAAGTCCAAGTGGATCAAGGACCTTCACATAAAACAAGATACACAGAAACTAATAGAAAAGAATATACATGCAGTCACCAAATGCAGACAACATTGCTGATGCCAAGAAGTGCATGCTGACAGGAGCCTGACACAGCTGTCTCCTGAGAGGCTCTGCCAGAGCATGACAAATACAGAGGCTGATGCTCACAGCCAACCATTGAAGTGAGAATGGGGTCCCCAATGGAGGAATTAAAGAAAGGACTGAAGTAGCTGAAGGTTGCAATACAATCTATAGGAAGAACAACAATATCAACCAACCAGACCCCCCAGACCTCTCAGGGACTAAACCACCACTCACAGGGAACTGTGTCGCACAGATACTCCCACCACTGCCGGAGTGTGGAATCCCCCATCATGTAGACAATGCGTCCAGCCAGGCAGTTCAGGATGCTGTCCACAGTGAGGAAAGAGCGGCTAGAACAGAATGTCGAATACCATCTGTCTTGGTGGTAGAAGCCAGAGGGTTTTGGAGATAGGTGGCCAGGGTGACATGGGGGCCTTGAGGGCAGGGCTACGGGAGAGAGAAAAATAGAGCAGATTAAAAAGAAAAGCACAGAAACGCCATCTGGAACCCTGGTGCACGGAAGCTCCCGGAAAGGGCGGCGCAGGTCCTCCTGGTTGCTACCCCCGAGGAGAGCTCATAAGCAACACCCCACGAGCAAACTTGAGCCTTGGGACCACAGGTAAGACCAATCTTCCTGCTCCAAGCGACCTGCCTGGTGAATTCAGGACAAGGCCCACAGGAACAGCTGAAGACCTGTAGATAGGAAAAACTACACGCCCGAAAGCAGAACACTCTGTTCCCATAACTGGCTGAAAGAAAACAGGAAAACAGGTCTACAGCACTCCTGACACACAGGCTTATAGGACAGTCTAGCCACTGTCAGAAATAGCAGAACAAAGTAACACTAGAGATAATCTGATGGCGAGAGGCAAGCGCAGGAACCCAAGCAACAGAAGCCAAGACTACATGGCAACATCGGAGCCCAATTCTCCCACCAAAGCAAACACCGAATATCCAAACACACCAGAAAAGCAAGATCTAGATTCAAAATCATATTTGATCATGATGCTGGAGGACTTCAAGAAAGACACAAAGAACTCCCTTAGAGAAACACAGGAAAACATAAATAAACAAGTAGAAGCCTACAGAGAGGAATCACAAAAATCCCTGAAAGAATTCCAGGAAACACAATCAAACAGTTGAAGGAATTAAAAATGGAAATAGAAGCAATCAAGAAAGAACACATGGAAACAACCCTAGATATAGAAAACCAAAGGAAGAGACAAGGAACCGTAGATACAAGCATCACCAACAGAATACAAGAGATAGAAGAGAGAATCTCAGGAGCAGAAGATTTCATAGAAATCATCAACTCAACTGTCAAAGATAATGTAAAGTGGAAAAAGCTACTGGTCCAAAACATACAGGAAATCCAGGACTCAATGAGAAGATAAAACCTAAAGATAATAGGTATAGAAGAGAGTGAAGACTCCCAGCTCAAAGGACCAGTAAATATCTTCAAGGAAATCATAGAAGAAAACTTCCCTAACCTAAAGAAAGAGATACCCATAAGCATATAAGAAGCCTACAGAACTCCAAATAGATTGGACTAGAAAAGAAACTTCTCCCGTCACATAATAGTCAAAACACCAAACGCACAAAATAAAGAAAGAATATTAAAAGCAGTAAGGGAAAAAGGTCAAGTAACATATAAAGGCAGGCCTATCAGAATCACACCAGACTTTTCGCCAGAAACTATGAAAGCCAGAAGATCCTGGACAGATGGCATACAGACCCTAAGAGAACACAAATGCCAGCCCAGGTTACTGTATCCTGCAAAACTCTCAATTAACATAGATGGAGAAACCAAGATATCCCATGACAAAACCAAATTTACACAATGTCTATCTACAAATCCAGCGCTACAAAGGGTAATAAATGGTAAAGCCCAACATAAGGAGGCAAACTACACCCTAGAAAAAGCAAGAAACTAATCGTCTTGGCAACAAAACAAAGAGAAGAAAAGCACACAAACTTACCTCACATCCAAATATGAATATAATGGGAAGCAATAATCACTATTCCTTAATATCTCTCAACATCAATGGTCTCAACTACCCAATAGAAAGACATAGATTAACAAACTGGATACACAACGAGGACCCTGCATTCTGCTGCCTACAGGAAACACACCTCAGAGACAAAGACAGACACTACCTCAGAGTGAAAGGCTGGAAAACAACTTTCCAAGTAAATGGTCGGAAGAAGCAAGCTGGAGTAGCCATTCTAAAATCACATAAAATCAATTTTCAACTAAAAGTCATCAAAAAAGATAAGGAAGGACACTTCATATTCATCAAAGGAAAAATCCACCAAGATGAACTCTCAATCCTAAATATCTATGCCCCAAATACAAGGGCACCTACATACATAAAAGAAACCTTACTAAAGCGCAAAACATATATTGCACCTCACACAATAATAGTAGGAGATTTCAACACCCAACTCTCATCAATGTACAGATCACGGAAACAGAAATTAAACAGAGAGGTAGACAGACTAAGAGAAGTCATGAACCAAATGGACTTAACAGATACTTATAGAACGTTCTATCCTAAAGCAAAAGGATATACATTCTTCTCAGCTCCTCATGGAACTTTCTCCAAAATTGACCATATAATTGGTCAAAAAACGGGCCTCAACAGGTACAGAAAGATAGAAATAATCCCATGCGTACTATCAGAGCACCACGGCCTAAAACTGGTCTTCAATAACAGTAAGGGAAGAATGCCCACATATACGTGGAAGTTGAACAATGCTCTACTCAACGATAAACTGGTCAAGGAAGAAATAAAGAAAGAAATTAAAGACTTCTTAGAATTTAATGAAAATGAAAGTACAACATACCCAAACTTATGGGACACAATGAAAGCTGTACTAAGAGGAAAATTCAAATCTCTGAATGCCTGCAGAAAGAAACAGGAGAGAGCATATATCAGCAGCTTGACAGCACACTTAAGCTCTAGAACAAAAAGAAGCAAATACACCCAGGAGGAGTAGAAGGCATGAAATAATCAAACTCAGAGCTGAAATCAACCAAGTAGAAACAAAAAGGACCATAGAAAGAATCAACAGAACCAAAAGTTGGTTCTTTGAGAAAATCAACAAGATAGATAAACACTTAGCCAGACTAACGAGAGGACACAGAGAGTGTGTCCAAATTAAAAAAATCAGAAATGAAAAGGGAGACATAACTACAGACTCAGAGAAAATTCAACAAATCATCAAATCTTACTATAAAAGCCTATATTCAACAAAACTTGAAAATCTGCAGGAAATGGACAATTTCCTAGACAGATACCAGGTACCGAAGTTAAATCAGGAACAGATAAACCACTTAAACAACCCCATAACTCCTAAGGAAATAGAAGCAGTCATTAAAGGTCTCCCAACCAAAAAGAGCCCAGGTCCAGAAGGGTTTAGTGCAGAATTCTATCAGACCTTCATAGAAGACCTCATATCAATACTATCTAAACTATTCCACAAAATTGAGAGGGATGGAGCACTACCGAATTCCTTCTATGAAGCCACAATTACTCTTATACCTAAACCACACAAAGACCCAACAAAGAAAGAGAACTTCAGACCAATTTCCCTTATGAACATCGACGCAAAAATACTCAATACAATTCTGGCAAACCGAATCCAAGAGCACATCAAAACAATCATCCACCATGATCAAGTAGGCTTCATCCCAGGCATGCAGGGATAGTTTAATATACGGAAAACCATCAACATGATCCATTATATAAACAAACTGAAAGAACAAAACCACATGATCATTTCATTAGATGCTGAGAAAGCATTTGAAAAATTCAACACCCCATCATGATAAAAGTCCTGGAAAGAATAGGAATTCAAGGCCCATACCTAAACATAGTAAAAGCCATATACAGCAAATCAGTTGCTAACATTAAACTAAATGGAGGGAAACTTGAAGCAATCCCACTAAAATCAGGGACTAGACAAGGCTGCCCACTCTCTCCCTACTTATTCAATATAGTTCTTGAAGTACTAGCCAGAGCAATCAGACAAAAGGAGATCAAGGGGATACAGATTGGAAAAGAAGAAGTCAAAATATCACTATTTGCAGATGATATGATAGTATATTTAAGTGATCCCAAAAGTTCCACCAGAGAACTACTAAAGCTGATAAACAACTTCAGCAAAGTGGCTGGGTATAAAATTAACTCAAATAAATCAGTAGCCTTCCTCTACCCAAAAGAGAAACAAGCCGAGAAAGAAATTAGGGAAACGACATCCTTCATAATAGACTCAAATAATATAAAGTACCTCGGTGTGACTTTAACCAAGCAAGTAAAAGATCTGTACAACAAGAAATTCAAGACTCTGAAGAAAAACACTGAAGAAGACCCCAGAAGATGGAAAGATCTCCCATGCTCATGGATTGGCAGGATTAATGTAGTAAAAATGGCCATTTTACCAAAAGCGATCTACAGATTCAATGCAATCCCCATCAAAATACCATTCCAATTCTTCAAAGAGTTAGACAGAACAATTTGCAAATTCATCTGGAATAACAAAAAACCCAGGATAGCTAAAACTATCCTCAACAATGAAAGGACTTCAGGGGGAATCATTATCCCTGAACTCACGCAGTATTACAGAGCAATATTGATACAAACTGTATGGTATTGGTACAGAGACAGACAGATAGACCAATGGAACAGAATTGAAGACCCAGAAATGAACCCACGCATCTATGTGCACATGATTTTTGACAAAGGAGCCAAAACCATCCAATGGAAAAAAGATAGCATTTTCAGCAAATAGTGCTGGTTCAACTGGAGGTCAACATGTAGAAGAATGCAGATCGATCCTTGCTTATCACCCTGTACAAAGCTTAAGTCCAAGTGGATCAAGGACCTCCACATCAAACCAGATACACTCAAACTAATAGAAGAAAAACTAGGGCAGCATCTCGAACACATGGGCACTGGAGAAAATTTCCTGAACAAAACACCAATGGCTTATGCTTTAAGATCAAGAATCGACAAATGGGATCTTATAAAACTGCAAAGCTTCTGTAAGGCAAAGGACACTGTGGTTAGGACAAAATGGCAACCAACAGATTGGAAAAGATCTTTACCAATCCTACAACAGATAGAGGGCTTATAGCCAAACTATACAAAGAACTCAAGAAGTTAGACCGCAGGGAGACAAATAACCCTATTAAAAAATGGGGTTCAGAGCTAAACAAAGAATTAACAGCTGAGGAATGCCGAATGGCTGAGAAACACCTAAAGAAATGTTCAACATCTTTAGTCATAAGGGAAATGCAAATCAAAACAACCCTGAGATTTCACCTCATACCAGTGAGAATGGCTAAGATCAAAAACTCAGGTGACAGCAAATGCTGGCGAGGATGTGGAGAAAGAGGAACACTCCTCCATTGTTGGTGGGATTGCAGACTGGTACAACCATTCTGAAAATCAGTCTGGAGGTTCCTCAGAAAATTGGACATTGAACTACCTGAGGATCCAGCTATAACTCTTTTGGGCATATACCCAAAAGATGCCCCAACATATAAAAAAGACACATGCTCCACTATGTTCATAGCAGCCTTATTTATAATAGCCAGAAGCTGGAAAGAACCCAGATGCCCTTCACAGAGGAATGGATACAGAAAATGTGGTACATCTACACAATGGAATATTACTCAGCTATCAAAAACAATGCCTTTATGAAATTCATAGGCAAATGGGTGGAACTGGAAAATATCATCCTGAGTGAGGTAACCCAATCACAGAAAAACACACATGGTATGCACTCATTGATAAGTGGCTAGTAGCCCGAATGCTTGAATTACCGTAGATGCATAGAACACATGAAACTCAAGACGGATGATCAAAATGCCAATGCTTCACTCCTTCTTTAAAAGGGGAACAAGAATACCCTTGGCAGGGAAGAGAGAGGCAAAGATTAAAACAGAGACTGAAGGAACACCCATTCAGAGCCTGCCCCACATGTGGCCCATACATATACAGCCACCCAATTAGACAAGATGGATGAAGCAAAGAAGTGCAGGCAGACAGGAGCCGGATGTAGATCTCTCCTGAGAGACACAGCCAGAATACAGCAAATACAGGGGCGAATGCCAGCATCAAACCACTGAACTGAGAACAGGACTCCCGTTGAAGGAATCAGAGAAAGGACTGGAAGAGCTTGAAGGGGCTCGAGACCCCATATGTACAAAAATGTCAAGCAACCAGAGCTTCCAGGGACTCAGCCACTACCTAAAGACTATACATGGACTGACCCTGGACTCTGACCTCATAGGTAGCAATGAATAGCCTAGTAAGAGCACCAGTGGAAGGGGAAGTCCTTGGTCCTGCTAAGACTGAACCCCCAGTGAACGTGATTGTTGGGGGGAGGGCGGCAATGGGGGAAGGATGGGGAGGGGAACACCCATAAAGAGGGGGAGGGAAGGGGTTAGCAGGATGTTGGCCAGGAAACCAGGAAAGGGAATAACACTCGAAATGTAAATAAGAAATACTCGAGTTAATGAAAAAAATTTAAAAAAAAGAAAAGCACAACATGGAGTGCTATAAAATGACTGTGTTCTTTACATTTATTGTGAATGAATTTTTTAAATGAATAGTTTTTACATTTGCTTGTGTGTGTGTGTGTGTGTGTGTGTGTGTGTGTGTGTGTGTGTGTGTGTCCCAGCACACATGGTACCCAGAAGACAGCCTTTGGGAGTCAGTTCTTTTCCCAGTGTTTGAAGGCCTTGGCAGCAAGCACCTTTTCCTAATGAGCCATGTGGATAGCATTCTTCTACATTCTTTATATGTAGCATATCAATGTACTCTTACAGAGCCTGTGAAGTTTGTGTGTGTGTGTGTGTGTGTGTGTGTGTGTGTGTGGCCTGCATGTCTGTGAATGTTTGAAACCATCATATGTACCTCATATACTTCCCATGTAGGTGAGAATGGCCCTGACTTCCTAATTCTGCTGCCTTCCCCTAGCGAGCGCTGGGACTCCAGGTTGGATCTCCACGCTCTGGAGGTAGCACTGTTCATATTTCCACTTGTAGATGGGGATACTGAGGACCTGGAATATTAAGTAATTTATTGTCACCAACAGCAGTGATAGGGATGGCATTCTGTGCCCGTCCAACTAGGCAAGTACTCTACTATTAAGTCCTATCACCAGCCTATAAAGTGGGCTTTTCAAAAGAATGTCAAAGATAGGAATAGCATTTGAACCCTGGAAGTGTGCTGTCACAACCCAGTACTAACCACTGTACTACACTACCCTGGCAGGACAGAGGCTAAAGATCTGGAATAAAACCCAGTGAGTGCTGGGGAGATACTCAGTGGGTTATACAATGGTGAGGGCCTAACTTTACCCCCTAGAATATGTATAAAAAGCTGGGTGTGATATACTTGGAACCCCAGCAAAGGGGCAGGTAGTGATGGCTTCCCCAGTGACTCACTGACCAGCCAGGCTGAACTGTAAACTCCAGGCTCAGTGACAGACTTTGTATCCAAAACAAAATATGACCTTTATGTGTTCAAGGTTTACTTTCCCAGAACTGACATGGCACTTGGAGCCTTTCCTCTATCTTGAGGCTGATGGCTGGTGGCCATAGACACACCTTTCCTGGTAGAAGTGGTTGCCCACATGTGGGAAAAACTCTAGGACTTCCCTCAATGACCATGCATTTGGGGCTTAGAGGATCCTAGGGGTTGGGAGTGGTTGAACTTCAGCCCAGAACTTTCAAGAGACTGGACACAGGCAACCCAAGGCCACAGGGCTAAGCACTTGGATCCTTGTACCTGAGGTGCTAGACTTAACCTGCCCTCCCCTAGGGGCACTGTATCAGTATATTCAGGGAAAGTTTGAAGCAACTGGTACATTCAACCCTGTGCCCATGTCCTTTAGTTGTTGAGCAGTTTCTACAAAGTTTTCATGTGTGCATGTGTGCACTTTCATGTGGACTCTCACGGTCTAACCTGATTCCAGTTCTGTCAGTTGCTGGGAAGGTTCCTCTAGCTCTTTTCTGCCTCCAACTTCAGTCTCACCTTTGGGACTCAGGGGTTTATTACTTCTTGGAGGGAGGCACCAATGACATTAATTTCTTCTTTATTCAGGGAGCACTGAGAGAGAGAAAGAGAGAGAGAGAGAGAGAGAGAGAGAGAGAGAGAGAGAGAGAGAGAGAGAGAGAGAGAGAGAGGCTGGAACCTTTGACTATGGATACTTGATTAGTCAAGGTCCCCCCAGTTGGTCACTTTGCAAACATTGCATTTGGAGGTCTATGGGCAGTAATATGTGCACTGGACCTGGGTCCTACCTCACTCCTTCTTTTCTGACTGTGGCCTGAAAAGAGGAGAATTAGCTCTTCTTCAAGTTTGAGCTCTGTACACCAACTACCCAGCCACCCTTGCTCTGGCAGGATCTCATCTGTTTTCGCTCTGATTACTACTGATTTTCAAACCACTGAAGCCCATTCCCTTGAGGGGGAATCAGAAAGCAACAACAACAACAAAACCAAACAAAAATAAAAATCTACCATAGGAGCCAGTGAGATGGCTTTGCAAGTAAAGGTGCCTGTTCCGAAGCCTGATGACCTGACTTCAACTCCTGGAACTCACACTGTAAAGAGAGAGTACTAATTTCTGCAAGTTGTCCTCTGTCTTCCACATGTCTGACATGGCACATATGTTCTCATACATATACATGCCAGAGTACACAAAATAGGATATTGAAATTGTAACACAACTTAAAGTAAAATAAAATAAGATACAGAAAAATTGGGGGAAACATTTTGATATTAGCCTGTTCTCCATATACTTCTTCTACACGGGAAAGTGAACCCCACCCACACAACACACGGAGTATACACACACAAACACACACACACACACACACACACACACACACACACACACACACACACAGAGCCCATCTAAGCTGAGGCCCATCCCCAACCCCATGTCCCAGTCTTACTCACCCATGTTACTCATGTTTCCCCAGGCTGCTGGTAGGACAAGGATTGGAGGTACGCCTGAAGGGAGTTTCTGGTCAGTCACATTCCTGAAGAAACACTGAGTGTGAGCGGTGAGGGAGGCTGACCAGATGAAATTACATGAAAAAAGAGAAGACCATGACTGACTGGTTATTTATCCTCGGTGTAAATTGGGGTCACTACACTAAAGTGGGCACACTAACATGTGGTGAGTATAGTGGTTAGGAGGAATATACAAGGGAGGGTCTTATCAGTACACTAATAGTTAAGATAAAAGAAGGGTCACCTAGTTCTATTTTATAATCAACAGATCTCCACAACATGTGAGAAATTGCAATTTTCCTGCCACTATAGTCTAGAAAGCACTATAAATTGTTACTATTGTTACACAAACATGCAGTCACTGGGGAACGTAGCACCCTCCCCCTGCGTTTTTGACACAGGGTCTCATGCTCTTGCTCCCAAGATCAATATGCATTCACTCTGTGTGGTGGTTTGAGTATGCCTAGCCAAGGGAGTGGCACCATTTGGAGGTGTGGCCTTGTCGGGTTAGTTGTGCCACTGTGGGCTTGGCCTTTAAAACCCTTATTCTAGCTGCCTGGAAGCTAGTCTACTCCTAGCTGCCTCCAGATGAAGATGTAGAACTCTCAGCTCCTCCTGTACCATGCCTGCCTGGATGCTGCCATGTTCCTGCCTTGATGACAATGGACTGAAGCTCTGAACCTGGAAGCCAGCCCCAATTAAATGTTGTCCTTATGAGAGTTGCATTGGTCACGGTGACTGCTTGCAGCAGTAGGACCCTAACTAAGATACTATGCAACCAAGGATAATCTTGAAATCTTGATTTCTATGCCTCAATCACACAAGAAATTCAAGTTCACACTGAGCTGTAGGAATCTCTAGGTGATGGTGGTGGTGGTGGTGGTGGTGGTGGTGGTGGTGGTGGTGGTGGTGGTCATGGTGATGAAGATGATGACCACCATGTTCTTGTTGCCAAAACCAACAGGCTTCATTTGATACCTGGGCCCCTCATGGTGGAAGGAGAGAACTGACCTCCTCCAGTTGTCTTCTCACCTCCACATGCCTGTGGTTAAGACTGGGACTCATTTAAGATTCTAGATTTCTTACCCAGCCAGCAGGTCTTGATCATGTGGCGTGGTCACCTTCAGATAACTTCCACTCGAGTGACCCACTAAAGCATTGCAAGGCAAAGTACGGGGTTGAGCACAGAACCAGATCTCCCCAGAAACCACATCCTTGTAATGGCAGGTAGACCCTTTGGCTCCAGTTGACTGGGGGTCCACATTACAGATGACAGTCTCTTGAATGCCATTTGTTCCTCGGAAATACCCTCTAAAATCAACAGTGGCTCGTTTTCCTCTCCAGACTCTTTGCAGGACCCCAACTGCCTCACTGGAGTGGATCAGTCTCACTTGCACCTGGGCCCATCCAGCCCAGAGCAGGGGGAAGGACAAGAGGTAAGTGCCATTCTCCAGATCCTTCACCTCCCCTGGGACTCCTGCTCTCAATTCTGGACCCAGCAGCTGTGCCCGAAACAGATCTCCACCATGAGCTTTGGGCCTACCCCAGTGATCCCGAGCCACAAGAATGGCCTCTAGGTTACTTCCCAGAGTATAGTTGGCCTGGGCAGGTCCTTTCAAGTGGTAG
Source organism: Rattus norvegicus (assembly GCF_021556685.1). Lineage (NCBI taxonomy): Eukaryota > Metazoa > Chordata > Mammalia > Rodentia > Muridae > Rattus > Rattus norvegicus. Next base: position 23,907,851 of record NC_141545.1, on the reverse strand, counting down.
GTAGAGGTTCTGGGGCTGGTAGAGGCCAGAAAGTCATCCCTGTCTCCACCAGTTGGAGGCCAGTATAGAAGGTTGGTCAAGTTGAAGAGTTCTTGAGAGACAGAGTCCCTGTCGATGGTCTCTGAGACATCTTCAGAGACAGGATGGGGTGGTGGGAGCAACCGGATTATGGGCTCATGCCAAGTGGTCATGAGCCAGAACGCCTGTGGGTACAGAAAGGGGATTGATTATACTAGTGTGCTGTGTGTGTCCCATTGTCTTCCTATTGGCTGAGTAGTACCTAGGTGTCCTACCTACCTGCCTGTGTCTTTCTGTCTGTCCTTCATTAGCCAGGATTTTGAGTCACCATGACATTTATGTGAAAGAAACATCGCAAGGCTGGGGCAATACTGTTAGTAGAACTTCTCAGGAGTCCCAATTGAGTTACCATATGTTACCAAAAAATCAGGGGGTACCTGATGAGGTTCTTCCTATTTTTTAAAACTTGTATATATATGATTGATTTGCATCCATCTATATGTGCACTACATGCCTGGTGCCCATGGAGATAAGAAGTGAACATTGGATCACCTAGACCTAGAGTTACAAATGGTTGTGATCTGCCCTACGGGTGCTGGGAACTAAACCCAGGTACTCTGAACAGCAGTGAATGCCTCTTGGTTTTTTATTAAAACTCTGTGTGTGTGTGTGTGTGTGTGTGTGTGTGTGTGTGTGTGTGTGTGTGTTGTCTGATACATTGGAGAACAGTAGCTCAATATTTGGTTTTAAACTTATATAACAAAAAGCTTATCATTAAAATCTATACATAAGTATACATGTGAATCAATTCTTGTTTAGAGCATAAGTTTTTATATATGGAACTCTGTGTATATGGAACTTAGATTTAGCTCTGTGTGTATATGTGCATATAATTTAGATGGAACTCTCATTTAAACATATATACCTGGAGAAACAAAAATGTATTTAAATAGCAGTCATATGGGCTCCATGGGAATTCACCATCATAATATGACCCCATGGCATAAAGCAACGATTATAAAACTTCTTAGTTCTAATGAACCTTCTGTGTATTACTGTGTCCCCTTTAAGACTAAGAAAAAGTAACAAGTCCCACGTTGTAAATTGGTATGATTTTTTATATGATGATAGAAATTCAGTTATATTTTTTGCAACATTCTGTATATATGTGATTCACCCCTGGTTTAAAATATTCTTTGCATGATGAAGAAATTTTAAGACTATAAAGGTCTGTTTAGATGAACTAAAGCTAATTTAAAACGTATGCTTAACTATTGATGTATTTGCTGGTATGAGGGCCCTCCATGCTTGTTTCTGACTGGTTCTGAATTGTGAATAGATGGTATTTTTTTCTCCTGCCATCACCACCTGGCTCAAATGTCCTCTTGGTTTTCTGGCCACTGGATCTCACAGAACACAAATTCAGATGTTATTTAAATATGTATAATTCCAAAAGATGCCCCAACATATAAAAAAGACACGTGCTCCACTATGTTCATGGCAGCCTTATTTATAATAGCCAGAAGCTGGAAAGAACCCAGATGCCCTTCAACAGCGGAATGGATACAGGAAATGTGGTACATCTACACAATGGAATATTACTCAGCTATCAAAAACAACGGCTTTATGAAATTTGTAGGCAAATGGTTGGAACTGGAAAATATCATCCAGAGTGAGCTAACCCAATCACAGAAAGACATACATGGTATGCACTCACTGATAAGTGGCTATTAGCCCAAATGCTTGAATTACCCTAGATGCCTAGAACAAATGAAACTCAAGACGGATGATCAAAATGTGAATGCTTCACTCCTTCTCTAAAAGGGGAACAAGAATACCCTTGGCAGGGAAGAGAGAGGCAAAGATTAAAACAGAGACTGAAGGAACACCCATTCAGAGCCTGCCCCACATGTGGCCCATACATATACAGCCAACCAATTAGACAAGATGGCTGAAGCAAAGAAGTGCAGACCGACAGGAGCCGGATGTAGATCGCTCCTGAGAGACACAGCCAGAATACAGCAAATACAGAGGCGAATGCCAGCAGCAAACCACTGAACTGAGAATAGGACCCCCGTTGAAGGAATCAGAGAAAGAACTGGAAGAGCTTGAAGGGGCTCGAGACCCCATATGTACAACAATGCCAAGCAACCAGAGCTTCCAGGGACTAAGCCACTACCTAAAGACTATACATGGACTGACTCTGGACTCTGACCTCATAGGTAGCAATGAATATCCTAGTAAGAGCACCAATGGAAGGGGAAGCCCTGGGTCCTGCTAAGACTGAACCCCCAGTGAACTAGACTGTTGGGGGGAGGGCGGCAATGGGGGCAGGGTTGGGAGGGGAATACTCATAAGGAAGGGGAGGGGGGAGGGGGATGTTTGCCCGGAAACCAAAGAATTATTATTAAGTATTAAATAAATTAAAAAAAATAAATATGTATAATTACGAACTTGTTTTATACAGTTCTCCTTTATTGCTGGTGGAAATTAGGTTATGCTTTTAAGACCCAGGCAAGTTTTTAAAGTCCAGGGTCAAAACCAGGAATATTGACCTATAAGTTATTGGTTATGCTTACATCTCATAACTTGGGGTTAGTAATAAAAAGTTTGCACCTAGTTAATTTTAAATTATGTGACATGATTCTATTCTGGTATATAAGCAACACGTGGCTGCTTGCCTTCTTAACTATGAGAAAAAGAAGGTGGAGCTGTGGCTTCCCTGCCATCTTGATTAATGGCAGACACATGACTGGCAGCCATCTCTGTTACTGGAAGTCATGACTTCACTGACGTCTAGATTAAGGGCAGCAACATGTGACATGAGCTGATCAGAGAAGCACGTTTCCAAAGCAGCTTTTAAATAAGGACAGACAGGTTGATCAATGGAATTGAATTGAAGACCCAGAAATAAACCCTGTGGACACTTGATTTTTGAGAAAGGAGCCACAAAACCATACAATGGAAAAGGGAGAACATCTTCAACAAATGGTGCTGGTCTAACTGGATGTCTGTGTGTAGAAGAATGCAAATAGATTCATCTTTATCACCATGCACAAAACTAAACTCCAAGTGGATAAAAGACCTTAACATAAAGCCATATATACTAAATAGGATAGTAAGTGGGAAATATCTTTGAATTCATTGATATAGGAGAGTGCTTTCTGAACAGAATACCAATAACTTAGGCACAAAGATCAACAATTAATAAATGAGACCTCATAAAACTGAAAAGCTTCTGTAAGTCACAGTACACCATCACTTTTTAGTTCTATCCATTTGCCTGCAAATTTCATGATATTTTTGTTTTTGAATGATTTCAGGAGTGGTTGTGGGAGTTTGCACAGCCATCAACAATGGAGGAGTATTTCTCCTTGCTTCACATCTTCTCTAGCATGTGCCGTCCCTTGATTTCTTGATCTTAGCCATTAAGATATGTGAGGCAGAATATTAAGAGTTGTTTTGATATGCATTTCCCTGATGACTAATGGAGTTGAACATTTCTTTATGAGTTCTTAGACATTTGAGATTCCTCTCTTGAGAATTTGTAAGCAAATGGATGGAACCATCATCATCCCGGGTGAGGTACTCATGGTATGTACTCACTTATAAGTGGATATTGACTATAAAGTACAGGATAACCACTCTACAAGCCACAGACCCAAAGAACTCAAATAACAAGGAGAGACCAGGGGATGCTGGTTGAAGGCTGGCCCTTTCTCAGAAGGGGAAATAAAATAGATGTCATAGGTGGATGGAGGGAGGAAACTGGGTAGGAGAATGGATTGGGAGTGGAGTAGGTCGGGGAGGGGATCGCATGCATGGAAATCAGGGGAGAAAGAACAGAAATCAGAGGTGATTGGGGAAGGGCATCTCTAGGACCTGCCAGAGACCTGGAATATGCAGAGGGTTAGGGTGTCTAAGGGGGTGACTCTACCTGAAACTCCTAGCAGTAGGGGATAAGGAAACTGGCTGCTTTCTTTAGTCAGGCAGGACACCCAGTGGAGGGATAAGGCCAACATCCAACACACAAAACTTTTGACCTAAAATGTGTCCTGCTTACATTATGTGCAGGGACAAAGATAGAGCAGAGACAGAGGGAATGGCCACCCATTGACTGGCCCAAATTGAGACTCATCCTATGGGCAAGCACCAATCTCAGACACTATGAAGGATACTCTGTTATACTTGCAGACAGGATCCTAGCACAACTGTCCTTTGAGAGCCTCCACCCAACAGTTGACCAAAACAAATGCAGAAACCAACAGCTAAACATTAGATGGAGCTCAGGGAATCTTGTGGAAGCATCGGGGGAAGGACTAAGGGACCTGAAGAGGACAGGGACTCCACAGGAAGACCAACAGAGTTAACTAATCTGGACCCTTGGGGTCTCTATGAGACTGAACCACCAACCAAAGAATGAGCATGGCTGGACCTAGGATCCCCACATGCATTTACCAGATGTGCTGTTTGGTCTTCATGTGGGTCCCCAACAACAAGAGCAGGGTCTGTCTCTGACTCTGTTGCTTGTCTGGGGAACCCATTTCCCTAAACGGGCCTTCTTGTCTGGTCTCTGTGAGGGAGGATATGCCTAATCCTGCAGTGACTGCATACATGCATGTGTGTGCCTGTGTGTATGTGTAATACCTGGAGGCCACCACCGTCTCAGAAGAGAAGAGGAGGTAAACCGTGTGGGGGTCAATCAATAGTCTGTTTCCCAACTATCAAGGCCTATTCCAGAGGGTGGGATTCCTCCCTCATTACCTGGTTTGGGGACTCCCCTCCCTGCAACTAACAGGACCATGGGTCTAAAAGTTTCAATATACACCTAAGAAAAAAATTTCCCCCTAACATACTCATCTCCTCTCCCTAAGGTATATGTGTGTGCTCCAGTATCCTGTCAAGTCCAGGTGTTTGTTCCAGATGTGCATCCAGGAAGAATCCAGAGCAGCTACCCACAGTGCTCCAGGCTAGCCCTACAGACTGCTTCAGCTGGGCCTGTAGTTTCCGAACTACAGATATGTGCCAGTCGTGAAACAGCCAGGTCTGCCAGGACTTGGCCAGCATCCCAGTGTTCTTAGGGTCCCAAGTCAGCTGAAAAATTTCTAAAGAACAGAATACTTATTTCTGCCCTACCATCACCCCTTCCTAGTTCCTCATGTTTAAGTAAACAAAAAGGGAGAAATGATAGCTTACAGGTCAGTACATTAGGCTCCTCCCAGGGACCTAACAATGGCTTATGTCATAGCTGCTGCTGTCCCCTCTAGATGCACCAGGTGTAGGCTGCATATACAGATATGCTCCCCTGCATTCTCTCTCCCCCGCCTGTTCTGTCCTTCTCTTCAGCTCTCTTCCCAATCCTCATTGAAGTCCCTAAGCAGTTTGCAGCAAAATCCAGCAAAGGAGTGCAGCTGCGGGCCAGTCCTTCCTGCCTCACCTGTGCCCCCACAGGAGCTGTCAAAATGGAGGCATCAGGTTGCTCCCTAGCCTGCAGCCATCACAGAAGCTATCCACAGTGGCTCATCCCATCCTGCAGGAGCTACCTACAGTGGCAGCTCCTCTTTTCTAACCTCCCTGAACAGTTCCATAGACCTGATGCCTCAGCTGAGGCAACCTGGAACGACTCTGATTTCCCACTCTGAGCCCTGGGACTGATGCAGGGAAAGGGGAGTAGAGGTGGAACAAAAGCCACCAATCCCTGATGGGAAAACCCATCAATCCCTAAACAAGAAAACCCACCAATCTTTGAGCACCCCAAGATCAGGACTTGAAATCCCCAAATCTTCAATCTGGAAATCTCTTTCCTAAAAAGCTCTTCTCACTAAGAAATCCTATATAACCGCTACCATTTGTCCAATTCCCACTGCTGGGAGCAGAGGGCAGCCGGCCACCCCTGAGTTTGTACTTTCTCTCCATGGACGCTCCAACAAATCTCTTTTATGAGATTTGCTGCCTGGTGTGAGTCTCATCGGAAGAAGCCAAGAAGCAATGAAGAGAAGAAAGGAAGAAGGGAAGAGAAAGAGGGGACTGAGGCTCCTGAGTCCTCAGTGTAGATGGGGATACCCTTCCTGGGAGCTACCACGCATCTGCTGAGCAGGCTTCCTCTCAGGGGTGTGCGGTTCCTGAGCTTCCGCGTCTCAGGATGCCTTTTCACTCAGATAGCTTCTCTACTCAGAGCTGTCCTGGGTTTCCAAGTCCCAGTTCCAAGAGCCAGGAACACTCCTGGCAATTTTACCGTCTGTCTGCCTGCCTGTGTACATGTCTACCTGTCTGCCTCTGCCCCTTCCTCGGACCCTTATTCCTCTCCCCTCCCCAAGTAAACCCCCTGACACCGGACCTGATGCATGGTGTATACTGAGGAGCACACCATGGTCTGGACGCACTAGGTACCCTCCACCCCCACCTGCTCCGTTGTATTTTATGAGAGCCTCCCCCAGTTCACTCTCCAAGATTACAGAAGTTAACCAATCTACCCATGGGAGAAGTGGTAAGGAAGCCATCGAGAGGCAGGGAAAGTACTTACCAAAAGCAGAAAGACCAAGCCCACGGTCAGAATCTTGTAGCCCTTGAACTGCCCCATGAACAGATCCACACAGACTCTTGTTGAATTATAAATATGAATCCAAGTAGCTCACACAGCGTTATAAATTTAAGAAGCCCTCCCTCCATAAAGGAGAGGAATCAGTGTGTTGGCGTCCAATTTCCGTTAACACTGTCACGTGATATACATACATATTGTCAAACAGAGGAATATGGTAATAGATGTAGCTTGGACCACTGGTGCGGAGGTCCAGCTGCCCCTATTATAAAGGGGTTGAGAGAGGGAGGGTTCAGGTTAGCAAAACAGGACCTTTATTCACAGTTCTATGTGGGAATACCTCTGGGGGTGAGGGAATGTTTACTGGGAACACAGAAGTCCTTGGGCTCAAGCCACCCTGAGACCCTTTCCGCTCGCAAGTGAGTGGCGCACACAAAGGCACTGGAGCAAGGCTGGAGTTCCAAGGAAGAGCTGCAGTTGGTGAGAGTAGAGGGGGGTGGGCCGTGGGATGGAGTGTGGGTAAGGGAGGGTCTCCTCTGCTGCTTGCCCACGGATCGGCTGCTCCAGAGCTTAGTTATTGTTTCTTTGTTGTTTGTCTCCCCTCACAGATAGAATAACACAGTACAGATTGATCAAATGTCACTTAAAGGAAAAAAATGAGTGGACCGACTTCTTATAGGGGAATAACTGCAACTCGGACATAAAGGGCTTAAACCCGAGCCGATGCAGTCTCTCCTCTCCTACTTGTCTAATCAATACTGAGATGAGTGTTTAACATTCACTTTAAATAAACTGAAAGAGCAAAACGTCCACGTAGCTCCAGATGTAATACAAATCAACCTATTACTCAACAACAAATTGCCCACCATCCTCTCAGCCTCAACCTTCCCACACAGTGCCCCCTCAATGACTTACAACAAGTTTAGGGCCAAGTCAGTAGGGCATGTCCCTATCTGCCGACAGCTACTGAGGGTTTGGCTCTGCTCAGTGGCCTTCTGGAGACTCTCAGATAAATTCTTTAAGCAAAATAACACCCAATGCAGAGCGGTTTATTAGCTTACTAAATGATGCTTCTCCTGAAGTGGTAGCTCGTAGAATTAATTTCATATTTCCTTATCAATTATTTATCCTTCTTCTACCTCTTCACCTACTGGAATTATATACAAATAAGGTACAGAAAAATACACATCATAACTCTGCAATAATTTATAACTTATTGTTTTATAAAAATTATAGATGTAGTAACAATGAGAGATACAGGTGTTAAACAACTTACCAGTAAGAGCCTACAGACATCATCATCATCATCATCATCATCATCATTATTATTATTATTAGATTATTCGTTCCATATCGATGATAATGGCCAGGCACATTAGTAAGTTCCTCAAGATTTACAGATATTCATCACAACAAGGATTCCCCTTTCAGATGGACATTGCATAAAATTACATCTAAATATCATATACAGAATTTTTTATGATTTTACAGATGGCTCATCAAAAGGTCAAGGAGCATATATTTTATATACAAATCCCACATGCTCCACAAAAGGTCATACAAATCAACAGTCTAAACTCGACCCAGTCCATCAGCCTTGATCAGGTGTTTCTCAGTCATTGGATATTTGAAGTGATGTCATGTAGGAACTGCCACATGAAGGGTAGAGGTGCATGGAGAATGGAAACTGGCCAAACTTGAGAGAGCAGGAATGTTGCAAAAGAGCTGTGAGCGCAGAGAGGGTAACAGATGCTGCAAACCTTTGGAAGGAGGTCTTTGAGGACGGAGTCCAGTGAACAGAAGTTGGAATAGATGGGTCATGAGTAGCTTGAGACAGAAACGGAAGAGAGGTGCAGTGCACTCCCTCCTACAACTGAGTCTCCTTGCCTTGAAAAGCAAATGTAAGTAAATTAAAAACCCACAAATCCAGCTGTATTGACACAGGACCGTGAGACAAAACTGCTGCCACCTCTGTCTGTAGAACAAAAGCAGGAAGGGTGTGCCAACAGGAAAGCCAAGAGGGGCCGTGCCTAACAATAAAGCCAGGAGCAGCCGTGCTGGCTGTTACAGGGAGTTGTGTGTTACTGAGAGTACACACAGAAGCTTTCCCTGCTGATGCCTGCTCAAATTATGGGTCCATCCAATGGTGTGCTCGCAGCTTTAGGAACAGAAGGAGCTGCTCCCTGTCCTTTACATCCAACAGTGTGGGAGACATTCTCATTTCAGACTTTTGAGGCACGGAGGACCCAAACCACCCATATTACTTTGATTTGATGACGACTGGACTTCAACTTTTAAAAGGTGCACTTTTGTATTTTTTTTGTAAATAGATACATGGTAAATATTTGTACAGAGCAAATATTTAAAAATAAATATGTGAAGCGGCCTTATAGATTTATAGAGGAAATTACCAGGAAATCAGAATCAGAAAAGTTTTTTCCTGGAATATCTAAACAGGGGTAAAGAAATGCAAACACAATTACATGTTTCTCAAGTCCACTTGGAGACCAAAGGGGGTTAAAACCAAACTGTAGCCAATAGGAGTTCGATTCCTTTGAAGTTTTCACCTAACAGGACTTTGGATATGACCTGAAAAGGTAATGCATCAGAATGTCTACAAAATGTAGGAAAAACTAGAGCTTCTGGTAAGTCTTTCTGTGGAAATGTTATGCTGTAATGTCTGCCACGTTTGTATTTCATTTACAGCATCAGTAGGATATATACAGTTACGTTTACATGGACCTCCACTGCTTCCTTTTTCTGTAAAGTTTCATTTATTTCTTATGTATACAGTATTCTACCTACATTTATACCTGCATGCCAGAAGAGGGCATTAGATCTCATTACAGATTGTTGTGACCCACCATGTGGTTGCTGGGAATTGAACTCCAGACCTCAGGAAGAGCAACCTCTGAAACTCTTAACCTCTGAGACATTTCTCCAGAGCCCTTCCATTACTTTCTCCTTCTGTCTTTTCTGTGATTACTGCTCAGGTACTTCTGAGTACTCTGGTACTAGCAGGAGAGTCTTCTTGAGTTCAAAATTCAAATTGCTGTGAATGTTAAAGATCCAGATCTTACAGCCTTAGGTTTAAATCTTTAACACTTAATGACCTTTGTTAACTAAGTGGACTTCGTTGTTTCTCTAGTTTAGTGCTTGCCTTTGGTCTGACAAATGATCAGACTCTGGCAAGGGAGTTAGAAGAGGCTCACGAGACCCTGTCCTCTGTGACAGGCTTTATCTTACACACTATTTGGAAAATCTACTTTATCATTAGGAGTCAATGGTTCTCAAATCAGCTCAACATCTGAAACTACAGCCTATCCAGGGCCTCCCCTGCTGCAGGTATGTAGAGGTCTGTGCTAGAGCACACTGCAGGCAAGCACACTGCCTCTCCCTAACTAGAAGGCTGCAGGGCATAATTCCAGGCAGGCTCCAGGAAAACACCACTGTGTCATGCCTGGAATGTGGCTTTCTCAAGAGCTCTTTATGCATTTTCTTTCTAGGATTCCCATTGAAAGGACCTGTGTCAGCACAGGATGCACCAAGACCACGTTCTCCCACAAAGGAGATTTATTCACCCTGGAGGGACAAAGGACAGGGAATAAGAGACAAAGACAGGACAGAGAGGATATGGGAAAGAAGGAAGGGAACAAAGGATAAGGGTCAAGGTTATTTATCCCCAGGATAAAGAGCTGCCTCCAGGTGGAGAGGAGACAGGTGTGGCTTATAGGCAACGGGTGGTTTATAAAGAAAAAGGGGGAAGCTGTGTGAGGGTGATCTGGTTTGTTTTGATTTGGCATGTCAATTAGGACAGCCAAAGGGGGAATTGATTGTTGGAGGTCCATATTTAGATTGCTGGATCTTGGTAATCAGCCCCAAAGGCAGAAAGTGACTAAATAAAAGAATAGACCCTGGTTGCTATCTTTAGGGATGAAATCTAATGGCTTTTAGCAAGGGGGAAAAGGGTAAGAGGCAAAACCACTCGGTGCCATGTTTGCCCTGCTTGGTTCTGTAAGAGCTCTTCCCCCATTACCACTAAAATCTGATGATGGCCCTGCTCATAGTAGCAAGTGCTTTAACGAAGATTTTGCCGTTAATGGATTGTAGCCATGTGACCAAAATCCCCTGTTATCCACAGGATCAAGCTACTATGAGACAACACTTTTAAATAATGACTTGGCTAATTTTAAAAATAGAAAGATGATACTCGTACCCACAAGGAAAAGTAAATGGAAAACTTAGGGAGACATTAAGACATCAGGCAGAAACTTTGGAGAAACAGGTCACTATACTACTGTGCACCAAATGATGCTTTTGGGGTTACAGACTGGACTGCCTCTTAATTCTCATGTTGTCAATGCAGAACACCAAAGGCTTTTGTCTTGGAGTATAAAAGGAAGCCGTCTACCAGGAGACAGCATCATGTTATCTTGCCATGCTAAGGACTTATTTTATCCTTTAGGATACGATTGCTGGATAAAAGATGGTATGCAAATATTTAGCCACATGGATGAGAGATAACTTGGTTGGAGTAATATAGTGAACCAGTGCAAGTACAATAATACAGATTTAAGTATATTGAAGTACACTTTAGGAAGCCCTGACAGTGGGAACATTACTTGTATGATAATGGAAGGGAGATTATCTGAAATATTGCTTACTGAAGTTGATTTTGTATTTTCCATAATGCTATCTGTTGCTGATGGTTTAGATAATAACTTGCAGCTTCATTTGGTACTGTAACAAGAGCAGTCTTTTTGCAACAGAGGAGAGCCGTCTCCTCTTGGGCACTTTGGTTGCTCCTGTGCACTAAGAACCACACTTGTATCCACAGGGCTCCCCCTGATATTTCTGTCAATGCTGTTTTTCTATCACATAGATTATGCTCCATGTACTTCCATCTCTCCTGCTAGAAATCCCATCTCTAACCATCCCCTTCCCTTTCATCAACAAAGGCCTTTGGGATGGACCTTTTTTATGGATGTGCTATTGGTACTGCCTTCCTTTCCTGCATGGTAGGAAGGTTAAGGCAGGAGAGGCCCTAGTATACCCATTTTTATCAGTAGCTTTTTGCCCTTGGTCAATAGAAGGAAAAGAACGCTCCTGCAAAACTGTGATGAATCCTTGCTCGTATTAGACCCTGTAATGTTTGCAGCCACAATGGCTCTTTCTTCTTCTATCCCAGGAATACAAAGTGGAATACAGAGGAAGGTCTCTAAGATGTATTCTGCTTCCTTGTACACATGGGATGGTGTTACACTAGGAAACCCAAATTATACTGGACTTAAATGTGCCTAAAATATACTGCCTAGTGCCAGACTCCATGAGATTGAAACAACACCAGATACTGAGTCATGCTAAACAGCATTTCCTAGATAGAGCAGGATAACCAAGATGTCCTCTGGCCTTTGTGTGCACAGAGGGGCAAGCAATCTGTACATATATGTGTACACACACCACGCACAACCCCTTACACTCAAAAAGAGAAAACAATGCAAATCATTTCTATTGAACTAGATTTATCCACGTGGCGCACAGAGAGAAGTATAAAATACGGACCCACAGTGTCATAGTGGGTGAGCCAGGGTAGCTTCAGCTTTCCATCACAGAAGTTCATTTTGAGACGGCCACACCCAGGCTCTCTCTCCATCCACTCAGCCTCAGATCCCTCAGGAGCACTCAGGTGGGACAGATGAAGGACAGAAATAATTCCACTTCATTGCGGACAATAAGCTTCCTTGGGTGGATGTCGTCTGGCACAGCCAAGCTGGAGGTCATTTCCCACGCATCCACAAAGGCCACGCGGAGACCAACAAAGGCAGCGCGGAGGAAGCGGTTCATCTGGAGTGTGAGCCAGTCACTGCCATACACTGATTTGTAGCCAGTGTTGGCCAGTTTGATGACGACCAGAGTACTGGGTTCCCGGTCCAGCAGGGCCTTCACAGCTGCCCGAATCCCTGCCAGTCTTCGAGCAAAGATGGAGGGAGGGAACGTGGTGAAGTGGGCTCCCATACCCAGCACCACCACTGTGTAGGGTCCCCCGGCCAGGCCATGTAGTTCTCTGGCCACAGAGTGCAGGGAGGCCACTGGGGTGAGACGAGAGCGCAGGGGCCAGCTGTGTGCCCTCCAGTGCAACACGGTCCCCCGAGTTGTCTCCACGGCCATCAGGGGACCTACTTGATAAGTGGCGTGTAGATCAACTGGCTTCAGGGCTGTAAAGAGGAGGAGAAACAAGGTTTTAACATAGGGAACAGAGCAAGATGGCTCAGACAGGAAGGGCTCTTGCTGCCAGCAAGCATTACTAGGGTTTAATTCCCTGAGATTCAAATGGTAGGAGAGACTCAACTCTTGCACATGGTCCTCTGATCTTCTCACACACTAGAGTATGTGAGTGTACACACACGTGCACACACACACACACACACACACACACACACACGCAAACAAACACAGAGTACATTTACATGGGATTGTTAATTATCTTCTTGTATACATCTCATTTGTTTGTTTGTTTGTTTGTTTGTTTGTTTGTTTGTTTTCTAGCAACAAGGTTCACTACGCTATCACGGCTGGCCTGAGATTGACTTAGTAGACAAGACTGGCCGTGAAGTCACAGATTTGTTTGCCTCTGTTTTACAGGTCTTTGGAACAAAGGTAAGCAGCACTATACCCAGCACACACACACACACACACACACACACACACACACACACACACACACACACACACACATTTCTCTGTGTAGTCCTAGCTGACCTGGAATAGACTACACCAAGTTAGTCTCAAGTTCATAGGGAGCTACCTGCTTCTGCCTTCCAGATCCTGAGAGATATGGGCCACCACACTCAGATGATTTTGTCTTTTAATTATGTGTATGCTAACATGTGTCTCTGTCTGATATGTGCAAGTGGGTGCAGGCGCCTCAAGAGGCCAGAAGAGGGTGTCAGACTCCCTGGAGTTTGAGCTTGTGCACTTGTGAGCCACTGAGTAGGACCATTTTAATCATTGCTGTTCTCATCTCATGACACTTCTTCCTTCTATTATTCTGCAGGGCTGGGGATGAACCCAGGGCCTCTCAGATGCTAGACACGTGCTCCACTCCTGAGATGCACTCCCTACCCCCTCAATGGAGCATCAGAGGTAGTGCTCCATATCTGTGGTTGTGGCTGGCTGTGGCTCAGTGGTAAGCTCCTGCTAGAATCTCTCACTGAGGAACTGGGGGAGGTATGGCTCAGTGGTAGTCTACTTGCCTATAATCCCCCTGTGATGCTGGGGTTTTGCTCAGTGATAGAGATTTGCTATGCAAATACAATGACCTGAGTATGATCCACAGAGCCCACATTAAAAACAGTCAGACTTGGTGCCTTTTGGTTGTAAGGCTATAGCTGGCAACATATAGATAAGATATGTGGGGTTTGATGGCCACCCAGCCTAGCCTATTTGGAAAGTTCTAGGTCAATAAGAGGCAATTGTCTCAAAAATTGTTATGAAGCGTGTGTGTGTGTGTGTGTGTGTGTGTGTGTGTGTGTGTGTTCAACAGAGGGGACTCTTGTGTGCACACAACCATTTGAGGGAGTCTTATGTGGGCCATGCTAGATTTTACCTTCTTTGTAGCTGGAAATGGCTGACTTGGAATTCCCAACCTAACTGCCAGTATCTTGAGGTAGTTCGAATATGCTTGGCTCAGGAAGTGGCAATATTCAGAGGTGTGGCCATGTTGGAGTAGATGTGGCCTTGATGGAGAAAGTGCATCAATGTGTGCATGGACTTTGAGACTCTCATCCTAGCTGCCGGGAAGCCAGTCTTCTTCTAGCAGCCTTCAGATGAAGATGTAGAACTCTCAGCTCCCTCTGTACCTTGCCTGCCTGAATGCTGCCATGTTACCAACCTTCATGATGTCAGACTGAACCTCTGAACCTGTAAGCCAGCCACAATTAAATGTTGTCCTTATGAGTTGCCTTGGTCATGGTGTCTGCTCACAGCAGTAAACCCTACCTGAGACATATCTCCAGAGTGCTGTAACCATAGGAGTACACTACTATACTCAGGCTGTTGTTGTATTTCTCTCTGCACTCTAGGCAGGGATGCTGAGATCCAAGGATATTTTACCATGACCATAAACAATGGTGGCAGGGATGTAGCTCAGCATATGAGATGTTTGCCTGGGGTGGCAGGGCTAGCGGATGACTCAATAGGTAAAAGACCCTGAAGACCTGAGCTCCATCCATGGAAGCAGAAAACTGACTTCTGAAAGGTGTCCTCTGAACTCCACATGTGTGCCAGGACATGTGCACAACCTTGGACATACCACACACATGAACACACAATGAGCATGCCCATGCACACTGATAATAATAAAATAAAACATAGTAGACTGTATCTAAGAGTGACGTCAGAAATTGTTTTCTGTCCTCCACCACAGACAAACACACACATACACACAGGCACACACACATACACACACACGCACACACAAACACACACACACAAACACAAACACATGATGGTGGCTGCAGATTTTATTTAGAAACACAGCAATGGCTCTTTTGCTCTCACCCCACATTGCATTGTTTGAAGGATTGTAGCCCTGTCCTTTACCTATTCTCCTGAATGACTTCCTTCTGGCAGGCTGGGAATGTGCATAGGTTAGTAGACATCTTGCCTACCATACAACCCTGCATTATATCCCAAATACCTCAAGCATCACACCAACAGGGTGTGGTAACATATGCCTGTCATTTAATCACATGGGAGGAAGAGATAGGAAGATCAGAGCTTCAAGATCAACCCTGGTTACACATGGAGCTCCAGGCCAGCCTGAGTTCTGTGAATATTTCCTTGATTCATACACACACACACACATACACACACACACACACACACACACACACACACACACCAGCATGTATGCACATGCATGACACACTGTTCTTAAAACTCACACTCAGCTGGGATTTGCTTTTAAGTGTAGAACTCAGAATGCACAGGGTGGTGGATATTGTGACTTTGCAGCCAGCTTGATCACCATAATGGGTTCTAGGCCAACCAGGGCTACATAGTGAGACCTCATCTCATAAAACAAAGCACACACCCCACTCGTTCACTCATTGCCCTTCAGAAAATCACAGCAGCCTGCACCACCTTTCTACTAAGCGAGGGAGTCTCTCCTTCAATGAATTCGCTGTCAGGCTTCTCCATCATGAGTCCTAACAGACCCTCCTCTCCCCTCACGGTCACTCACAGGGCACTGTGTCTCGAAGATACTCCCACCACTGCCGGAGTGTGGAATCCCCCATCATGTAGACAATGCGTCCAGCCAGGCAGTTCAGGACGCTGTCCACAGTGGGGAAAGAGCGGCTAGAACAGAATGTCGAATGCCATCTGTCTTGGTGGTAGAATCCAGAGGGTTTTGGAGATAGGTGGCCAGGGTGACATGGGGGCCTTGAGGGCAGGGCTACAGGGGAGAGAAGAAAAGAGCAGATGCAAAACAAAACAAAACAAAACACAAACAAAAAACCTTATACCATTTCACCTTCTTCCCTTTTATGTAAATAAATATTTCACATTTGTGTGTGTGTGTGTGTGTGTGTGTGTGTGTGTGTGTGTGTGTGTGTGTGTGTGTGTGTGTATGTGTTACTCTGAAGACACCATTTGAGAGTCAGTACTTTCCCCTCACCATGTATATCCTAGGGTTTGAACTCAGGTCATCATTGCCCACTAGCCACTTAAGTGGTCTAGTCAGGCAACCTTCGACAAACTTTATATGTAGTATATCAACTCATTCTTACAGAGCATTGTAAATTCCAAAGAGAGAGAGAGAGAGAGGGAGAGAGAGAGAGAGAGAGAGAGAGAGAGAGAGAGAGAGAGCGCACATGAGTAATTGAAACAGTCTTAAGTAAGCATGGTAGCCATAAATTCCTGTGTAGTTGATATTGGCCTTGACGTCTTTGGTGGTTTGAGTAGGTTTGGCCCCCATAGACTCCTGTGTTTGAATGCTTAGCTCACAGGGATGGCACTACTAGGAGGTGTGGCAATGTTGGAGTAGATGTGTCCTTGTTGGAGGGAGTGTGTCAATGTGGGGGTGTGTTTGATGTCTCCGAGGTTTAAGTTCTACCTAACTTAGAATTCCAGTCTCCTCCTGGTAGCCTACAGAAGAAAGCCTCCTTCTGGCTGCCTTCAGACCAAGATATAAACCCCTCAGCTCGTTCTCCAGCACCAAACTACCTAGATTTGCCATGCCTCCCACCTTGATGATAATGGATGGGGTCTCTGAAACTGTAAGCCAGTCCCAAGTAACTGTCTTTTATATAAGGTCATGGTGTCTCTTCACAACAATGAAATCCTAACTAAACAACATTTTAATCCTCCTGCCTTCACCTCTAGAGTGATGAGACTCCATGTGTGCACTTCCAAACTCAGGGGCAACACTGTTCATGTCTCCACTTATGGATGGGGACCCTGACAATTCACCGTGATCAAGAACAATGATGATGGGCCAGAAATGGTAGCCCATGCCTTTGGGAGACAGAGGCAGCCAGAAGTTTGTGAATTCAAGGCCACCCTGGTCTACATACCACATTCCAGAGCAGTCAGGGCTACACAGTCAGACCTTGCCTCAAAACAAAGAAGTGAAGAACAAGAACGTGAATTTCTGGAGATGCTCTAAGTTTTAGAATGCTTACCTATTGTACTTGATGTTCTGGGTTCAAGTCTTAGCACTGAATAAACCAGTTGTATCAACTTCTGGCCTGTAACTCAGGAGATGGAAACAAAGGGATCACAATTTGAGGTTGTGCCCCCTAGATGGATCACTGAGGAAAGGCTTTTGCTGTGCAAACCTGGTGGCGACTTGAGTTCAATTCTCCACGACCCACTTACAAGTAGAAGGTGAGAACTGACTCCACAGGGCTTTCCTCTGACCTCACATACATATGGCATGCGTAACCCGCACCCACACATATGCACACACAATCATAAACAGGTAAGTAACTTTCAAAGGCCACTAAGATGCCCCCATCGTCAGGCCTGAGGCCTGAGGTTGATCCTGAGACCCACGGGGTGGAAGGAGAGAACCTATTTCTGCCATTGCCCTCTTAGTGCCACACTTCTACTGTGCTATGTATGAGTACACACACACACACACACACACACACACACACACACAGAAAGAGAGAGAGAGAGGGAGAGAGAGAGAGATACAAAGGACACACAGATGCACACACACCCACAAACACACACACACACACACACACACACAAAACCTTAAAATATTTTTCTATTTAAAAAATGTCCAAGCTCATCCTTGGCTATATAGCAAGTTCAGGGCCACCTTGTATTAGCCAAGACACTGTTTCAAAAGAAAAACAAGCACCAGCTGGGGTAGCTCACACCTTTTATACCAACACTCATAAGGCAGAAACCAGCAGATCTCTGTGAGGTCGAGACAAGCCTGCTACACACAGAATGTTCCAGGCCAGCTAGCACTGCACAGTAAGGCCCTATCTAAAACGAGAAAACAACAAAAACCTCACTCAAACAACAACAGTTCTCTCTCTCTCTCTCTCTCTCTCTCTCTCTCTCTCTCTCTCTCTCAACCAACAGTTGGAAGCAGTCTGCAGAAGAGTTGCTGAAGACCACCACACAGAGCAAGGCCATGGAGTGCTACATCCCCACACATAGTGCTTAGGCCCTGCTGTCTCCACCACACACCAAGAAAAGCTGCTGCGGGGAGCCAAAAGGACATAGAGCTAGGATACAGGATGAGCCACAGAGATAATCCACAGGAATGTTAGTTCAGCCTCGGGGTCCAAAGGCAAAGCTGGAACCCTGAAAAGGCCTCTTCAAAGCAGAGAGAAGGTGACCAAAGTCTGATGAAAAATGCTATTGGTGTCAAAGATGAGAGAAGACGGAGCTGCCATGGCTTGGCCACGCACCTAAGCTGCAAGAGAAGCCCTGGCTGTGATCCTTAGCTTGAACTCAATATCAGGTGGTGCTAGACTTGAATTTGTGATCCTCCTTTTCCAGAGTGCCAAGAAAGCAGGTGTGCACCACGCTGCCCAGTAGAAGCTGGACTTACCCTGCCGTTCGTTTTTCTTTCTTTCTTTCTTTCTTTCTTTCTTTCTTTCTTTCTTTCTTTCTTTCTCTTTCTCTCTCTTTATTCCTTCCTTCTTTCCTTCCTTCCCTTCTTCTTTTCTTTCTTTCTCTTAATATATGAGCATGTGTGTGTGCCATCTGAGTGTGACTAGTATCCCCAAGTCAATATTGTGGTGGTTTGAAAGAGAACAATGAAAGGCAGGGAAAGCATTTGAACCCAAGAAATGTGCTGTCATAGCCCCAGTACTAACCAATGATGGCTCAGTGGGTTGTGCAATTATGGAGACCTAGGTTTGACCCCTAGAATATGTGCAAAACCTGGATGGAGTATGCTTCAAACCCCAGCAAGGGTGGAGGTAGAGATGGCCTCCCCAGTGGCTCACTAACCAGCCAGCCTCATTGAACAGAAAGCTCCAGGCTCAGTGAGAGACTTTGTCACCAAAACCAAAAATGACCTTTATGTGTACCAAGGTTCACTGTCTGAGAACTCATGTGGCACCTGGAGCTTCCTCCAGCCTGGGGCTGATTGCTTGTGGCCGTAGGAGCACCTTTCCTGATAGAAGTGGTTGCCCACATGTGGAAAGAACTCAAGTACTTCCCTCAGTGACCATGCATTTGGGGCTTAGAGGATGCTAATGGTCAGGGCAGTTGATCTCCAACCTGGGCCGTCCAAGTGGTTGGACACAGGCAGCCATGGCCACAGGGCTGAACACTTGGATCCTTGTGACTGAGGCTCTGGACCCGACCTGGCCTCCCCTGAGGCACTGTATCAGGTATATTCAGGCGCAGAGCATAAAGCCACTGGTACATTCCATCCTGTGCCTAGTGTCCTTTAGTTGTTGAGCAGTTTCTACTAAAACTTCTTTCTGATTCTGTGTGTGTGGAGGAGGTTCATGTGGAGTCTCAATGACTACCCTCCCTCATACAGCTCTGTCTGTTCTTGGGGAGTCCCCTATAGATCTCTCTTGACCCTACTTCAGGCTCACCATTGGGTTGGGAATATGATGAATCCAGGGTTCCCTTACTTCTCTGAGGGAGACGTCAATGCCTTCAGTTCCTTCCTTTCTGAGGAAGTATCAAGAGAGAGGCTGGGTCCCTCTGAATACTGTGAGTGCTTGGCTAGGCAAGGCCACTCAGCACTTGCCAGTCACTGTGCAAACATTGTGTTTGGAAACTCTGTGGTCAGTACTGTGGTCCACCCTTGCTTGCTGACTGTGGCTGGAAAGAGCAGAATTAGCTCTTCCTGCTTGAGTACTGCACACCCTCTAATCAGTTAACCTCGGGCAGGTCCCCAGTTTTTTCCAGCTTTGAGCACTCTTAGATAACAAATCACTGTCAGTTGAAACTGCTTTTTCTGCAAAAAAAAAAAAAAGTAACACAACTTAAAGTAAAATAAAATAAGATAAAGAGCGAGAACATTCTGTCATCAGACTTATGTCTGTATCCTTTTGTACAAGAAAGTGAACACCACCCATACACCACAAAAATACAGAGATACAGACCCACACACACAGACGAACACAACACACAGAAAGAGAAACAGAGAGACAGAGAGAGACACAGAGGTAGGCACAGAGAAAGACATAGATACACAGGCACACACACTTACATTACCCACACATACATACAACACACACACACACACACACACACACACACGCCTAAAAACATAGGCACAGAGAGACAGACACATGCACACCACTACACCCTATCACATGTATACAGAGAATAGAGACACACAGATACAAACAGAAACACTTACACACACGTGTGCGCACACACACACACAGCCCATCTAAGCTGATGCCTAGCCCCAACCCCAACATGTCCCAGCCTCACTCACCCATGTTTCTCATGTTCTCCTGGGCTTCTGGTAGGACAAGGATTGGAGGTATGCCTGAAGGGAGTTTCCGGTCAGTCACATTCCTGAAGAAACATTGAATGTGAGCGGTGAGGGAGGTTGAATAGATGAAATTAGATTTGCAAAGAGCAGACCATTGCTGACTGGTTATTTATCCTCTGTGTAAATCCGGGTCCCTACACTAAAGTGGGCACACTACATGGGGCAAGTAGAGTGGTTAAGAAGAATACACAAGGAAGGGTCTTATGAGTACATGAATAGTTAAAATAAAAGAGGAGTCTCATAGTTCCCTTTTATAATAAACAGAGTAAGAGAGAAATTGCAATTTCCCTGCCACTATAGTCTAGAAAGAATAATAAATTGTTATTGCTCTTACACAAACAGTCACTAGGAAATATAACACCCTCCCACAACCACCATTCCCCGCCCCTGCTTTTGTAACACAAGTTCTCATGCTTATTGACCCCAGGCCAAGGACATTCTTGAATTCTTGACTTTTCAGCCTTCCTTAAAAGGAGGTTACTCTCAACCACACCAGAAACTCAAGTTCACTCCAGGTGTAGGAATCTCTAAATAACAATTGATGATGGTGGTGATGATGATGGTGGTGATGATGGTGATGGAGATGATGAGAGTGAAGATGATGACCACCATGCTCTTGCTGCCAAACCCAACAGACTGAGTTTGATACCTGAGCCCCTCCTGGTGGAAGAAGAGGACTGACTTCCTCCAGTTGTCTTCTCACCTCCACATGCCTGTGGTTAAGACTGGGACTCATTCAAGTTTCTAGATTTCTTACCCAGCCAGCAGGTCTTCATCATGTGGCGTGGTCACCTTCAGATAACTTCCACTCGAGTGACCCACTAAAGCATTGCAGGGCAAAGTACGGGGTTGAGCACAGAACCAGATCTCCCCAGAAACTACATCCTTGTATTGGCAGGTAGACCCTTTGGCTCCAGTTGACTGGGGGTCCACGTTACAGATGACAGTCTCTTGAATGCTATTTGTTCCTCGGAAATGCCCTCTAAAATCAACAGTGGCTCGTTTTCCTCTCCAGACTCTTTGTAGGACCCCAACTGCCTCACTGGAGTGGATCAGTCGCACTTGCACCTGGGCCCATCCAGCCCAGAGCAGGGGGAAGGACAAGAGGTAAGTGCCATTCTCCAGATCCTTCACATCCCCTGGGACTCCTGCTCTCAATTCTGGACCCAGCAGCTGTGCCCGAAACAGATCTCCACCATGAGCTTTGGGCCTACCCCAGTGATCCCGAGCCACAAGGATGGCCTCTAGGTTACTTCCCAGAGTATAGTTGGCCTGGGCAGGTCCTTTCAAGTGGTAGGTAGAGGTTCTGGGGCTGGTAGAGGCCAGGAAGTCTTCCCTGTCTCCACCAGTTGGAGGCCAGTATAGAAGGTTGGTCAAGTTGGGGAGTTCTTGAGAAAGAGAGTCCCAGTCGATGGAGTCTGAGACATCTTCAGAGACAGGATGGGGTTGTTCGAGCCAAGGTATCATGGACTCAGGCCAAGGCATCATGAGGCAGAACACCTGTGGGTAAAGCAATAGGAAAATTCCAGTGTGTTGTGTGTGTCCCATTTTCTTCCTGGAAGGAGGGTTCCTATTGTTGAGTAGCATCTAGGTGTCTGACCTGCCTGTGTCTTTCTGTCTGTCCTTCATTAGCCAGGCATTTGAGTCACCATGACATTTATGTGCAAGAAACATTGCAAGGCTGGGGTGATTGTGTTACTAGAATTTCTGGAAATTCCCACAGGAGTCACCCTATATTAACATGGAAACTGGAATGCCCATGGTGTTCCTCTTTGTCCTTTTTTTATTAGTAGTATTCTTTGATGTGTGTATGAGTGTTTTGCTTTCATCTCTCTGTGTCCCCAAGGAATCCAGGAGAGAACATTGAATCCTGTGAAACTCAAAACTCAAGATACAAATGGTTGTGGCCTGCCATATGGTTGCTAGGAACTGAACCCAGGTACTTGGTAAGAGCAACCAATGGTAACTGAGCCTTTTCTCCAGCTTCAAATGCCTGTTGGGTTTGAACTTTCTTTTTAAACAGTGTGTGTGTGTGTGTGTGTGTGTGTGTGTGTGTGTGTGTGTGTGTGTGTGTGTGTCTTTGGCTGACATGTGAAGTCAGAGGACAATTTGTAGAGTCATTTCTCTCCTCCCTCCATGTCCAGGGGATCAATTTAGGTCATCAGGTTTGGTAAATAGCTCCCTCACCTGCTGAGCCATCTTGCTGATCCCACTGCTGACATCATCTGGTATGCTGGAGAAGAGTAGTAGCTTAGAAGCTTACACGCTCTGCAGAACCAAGAACTTAAATATCTAAACTGGCAGTGGAGACAGAGAACCGAGAGGAATCTCACTGTGTACATTGGTAAATCAACAAGATTTGAGGGTAAGTAGAACTAAAAAATGTGGCAAAGGAGGCCAGGAAATGGATTCTGTGAAGGATTACCTAAAAACTATGTTCATGAACGTGGGTAGTATATAATATATGCATACAAATGCTACTTAAGTAACCTTGTATGTTGAATACAGTGAGGACCAACATACAAATTACTTCTCTGTGTATTCATCACTCACAGCCAGATTATAACATGGATGAGCATGGGCCAAGGTCAGGGATGGCTTACAGTGCCAGCCTTCGGTGGGCAGCGGCAGGAAGTTTAGCAGTTTCTGCTCACTCTTGGGTAATTTGAGGGCAGAGTTTCTGGGGGAGTGGATAAAGGCCTAAATGGATATATTCCTAAGGGAGTGTATGCTCTTGACATGGATAGTATGTCAAGGAGTCAAATACTCAGACCCATGGGTTTGGAAATACCTTCCCCAAGCTAGTCTCAAGGAAATGGCAAGGCCTTAACTGCTGGTCTGAGAGTGAATGTTTATTGTGATGACCACCAAGCATATCATCGGCAGTGAAGTGGAGTTAGCCAGAACCCTGAGGGCTACAGAAGGCAGAGCTGGAGAAGTGGCCCAAGTCCTTTGGAAAAGGCCAGAAGATCATGTGTGGACCCTGGCCATCAGAACAAGAAGTTGATGTTGCTTTGGAGACCCCAAGATGTAGAGATGCCAAAGCCAGGGGATACATGCCAAGGAAAGCTGCTAAGAGAAAGTGGATCCAGACAAAGAGAAGGATTCTGTTGCAGTCCAGAATGCTGAAGGAAGTTGGAGATCTGAAGAGCACTTTGACATCAGACATGGAGATAGAGACTTAGAAGTTTGCTCCCCAGGGTTTTAGTCTTGCTTTGGGACAGTATTTCCTCATGTGACATTTTGGAGTGGTAATGTGTATCCTGTGGTGTGAAGTCTGTGGACTGCTTTTTTATTTTGACTTTATAGGAGATCACAGTTAAGTGATTGCATGATTCTCAGATGAGACTTTGAACTTTGCACTTTTTACATTGTTAGACTGCTATAGACTATGGGGACTCTGCAAGTTGCACTAAATGCATTTTGTAAAGTGCTGTGGGTAGTTATGGCCCCATAGTTTCATGTGTTTCAAGAAGCCTATGGGGGGAGGAAGTGGGATGTGTTGGTTTGAATGTGTTGGCCCATGGGAAGTGACACTATTAGGAGGTGTGTCCTTGTTGGAGGAAGTGTCTTCCTATGTGGGTGGGCTTTGAGTGTTCTATACTTAAGCTCTGCCCAGGGCAGAAGAGACACTGCTCCTCTCTGCCTTTAGATCAAGATGTAGACCTCAGCTCCAGCACCAAGTCAGCCTTCATGATGCTAGGCTTCCCACTGTGATGATAATGAACTGAACCTCTGAAAGAGTAAACCAGCACCAATTAAATGTTTGCCTTTAAAATGGCTGCCTTGCTCATGGTGTCTGTTCACAGCAATGAACACACACAAACACACACACACACATATACACACATGCACACACACACACAAACACACACATCTTGAATCCTCCAACCACACCCCATCCCACATTAAATAATAATAAGTAAAAAAACGAAGTAGGACACTGAGGACTCACGTCCTCTGTTTCAAGCATGAAGCTGGAGGTCGTTTGAAATGTGCTGTGACAACAGAGCACTGATTGGGACAAGACCTTTAACATAAGCTGAACACCACAATCACCTTCTTTGTTCGTGACATGAAGTTGGACTTACAGATAACCAGGGCCATGGAAATGCCCTGGGACATACTATCTGAACAATTAGAATCTGTCACCACACAATGGCCCATCGGTTTAAGAGCTGTGGTGGCTACTGCTAGGGTAATGAAAAAAGCCAAACAAATTAACTCTGGTCAAAATCTTATACCCACAGCACCCATGGCATAGTTGTGGCCCCCCTCTACAGAGCACTGAAACACTGGCTATCTGATAACCTGTGAACCAGCACCATGCCCTATGCCTGGCCCACTTCAAGTCCTATTTGAGGAAGCCACTGCTATCGATCAAATCAGCTACCTTCTTTCTGAGGACACAGAGCTCAGTCATGAGTGGAAACTAGGAACAGTGAGCTGCAGGAGTTACTTCAACCAAGAGGACTTGGGCCCAAGCCAGGTACCTCAGCCTAGAAAGTAGAACTGATACTGGCTCTCAGATGGGGAAAGGAGTTTCCCACCACACACCCAGACTGTCAGTTGACATGCTTTTACTACTCAGCTTATGATCTGTAGAGAAAGAGGGCTTCCCATTGATGGGGGAAAGGCTCTTAGAAAGTCATGGCACTCCTAGAGTGTATTTGGCCTTCTCTACAATTTGCTGTCTTTCGTCTTTCTCTTTCTTTTCTCTCCCCACTTCTGTCTCCAATGTCCTCAATTAACCTCTTCCATGTGGGAGGGTAAAAAAAAAATACTGTCCTCCCCATTATGAATAGAGGGTCCTGGTCTACCTGCCACCACCCTCTGTCTCTACTGTAAGGTGAGGAACAGGGACACAGGCAAAATATTACCTAGAGTGACTACACACAGCAACCCATATCCATCTTGACCTTTGTCTGCTGATGTCTACGGGTCTAGTTTACAGAGAAAAGGGAAAGTATAGCAATTTGTCTTTGAGATAGAAAGAAAGAGTTTACAATTCTATGAGTGCCATTTGGCTGGATTCCCAGGTTGCCAGAAACAAGGGAGTTTCCATTGCAAAAATAGGGATTATAAAACTGAGGTTTCAAGTGAAAAATCCTTTAAAAAATTCTGGCCTTGGGAGACAGGACCAACCTGTGCTGCAGGAAGGGACCCTGGGGATAGAGTTAATCATTTCCAAAATCAAGGACAAGCAGCCAAGATTGCTGGTAACGCTCAGACACCCCTTCCCTGCACAGCCTAGGGATAGGAACTAACCAGGCTGTCAGTCCATGGACAGCGACTGACGAAACTCACTGTGACTGGGACAGTCCAAATTAACACTAGAGGACTTGGAAGGGGCTGAAACTTATCTAACCTCACAGACTCTTTTTTTTTTTTTTTTTTTTTTTTTTTTTTTAGGCATTTCCCCTCATTCTGATGTCTGCTGTTCGGCCTTAAGGGCTAATTCAGGGGATTCACAGACTGTCTCAGTCACTGATTTGTCTAAACTATGCAGGCAATCAACTTCTAAAGGGCTAGCCCTAATCATCACTCACACAGAGACTGAACAATACAGAGGCTGGACAGGCATCTGGAGACTGGAGAAATACAGAGCCTGAGCAACTACCCATTTCCCTCCTTAGGGCCCTAACAGGAATTCTCCACCCCAGTTCAGCAGGAAGCAATTTTACATAGACCGTTGCCCTGGTCCCTTAAGTTGGGGTGGATAGGTTTGGTCATTTGTTGTGTACCAGTTGTTATGATCTAGGATGTAATGTTCTTATTAGTTATGATCAGGTATTGATACAAATTCAGTCATTTTGTTTGAATAATTTAAGGTTTCTTCGTTAATTATGTATTGATATAAATTTAAACTTTTTATTGAATTATTGTATATTGATCAGGTGCCTATGGAGGTCAGAGTTGGGTGTCAGATCTCTCAGAACTGGAGTTGCAGGCATCGGGAGCCACTGGGCATAAGTGCTGGTAACTGACCTCAGGTTGTCTGGAAGAGCAGCAAGCATTTTTAACCGCTGAGCCCTCTCCTGCCCTCTATTTCCCTCCTTCGTATTCCTCCCTCTTCCAGGTCTGCTTTCCTCTGGGTGTGTCCTCATTAGTTTAACTAAGGTGGCTCTCAAGTACACGGCAAGTTACCAGTAACCACAGCACTGAGGGAAACGTCTTCCTCTTTCTACAGGAACCACTAACAGTCGGTAGATTTAGTAGGGAAAAGGCCTTCTGAGATGCTCCATAGTAATCCCTGTTTTGTTGGGTTCCCCTTTTTAGGTCACTTTTGAGACGGATCTAACTGCACTATTGGCCTGGAGCTTGTTTTGTACGCCATCCTAGGAATGGAGTAGGTAACAAACCTTGCCTTTCATACAACACACAGTTGCTGTGGAAATGAGATCACCATCTCTGGAAAGAAGGCATTCATTTTTTAGTCTCTTACACTCTGATTGCTCTCAGAAGAATGTCCAATTTGTCTTCTTGTATTTCAAATCATTCATCTTCTAAGTCAAGTAAGAAATCTATATTTTCATGCAAAAAAAACCTGTACTGCTTAAATATCTATAACAATACCCTGTGAGTTAAAATTCCTGTTTTCATAGACAGACAAATAGGAAAAGCTTCCTCCTGACACTTCTTGACTTTTTCTTGAATGTAACTTCATAGAAGAGACAGAGGCTTATCCTAACCTCTTACCTTGCTTTTGCAGGAGGCAGGGATTTAAATTTGTTTCCTTTTGCATTTTTTTTGGAACATGCTTCTTTCCCTGTAACCCTGGCTGTTCTGGAACTTGCTCTGCAGACCAGACTGACCTTGAATTCATAGATCTGCCTGCCTCTGCCTCCTCCTGAGTTCTGGGATTAAAGTAGGAGCCACACTGTCCAGTCTTACTTTGTTTTCTTACTTACTGTGTCAGTCTCATCCATGTATACAATGCATTTTGATCACACTCACCCCATTATGGTCTATCTCCGTCTCACTCTCACTGATCACCTTCACCCCTGCCTCTCCCTGTGTGTGTGTGTGTGTGTGTGTGTGTGTGTGTGTGTGTGTATGTGTGTGTATGTACACACAAGAGTTTTCCTATTCCCTGGCTTTTCCCCCTCAATGCTAAAATGGGACCAGACATAGAAAGACTTCTTCCTCTTTACCCTGGACACAGAGGACAACATCCTTTAAAGTCAAGAGAACTGAGGAGTTGCTGGTGTGGAACACAGCCATTAATTACCATTTTCCCAGAGCAGCGGTGAGAACAGGCCAGGGAACCTCAGCAAGGCCAAGTCTGCCGACTCCCGTGTTGGCAGAGGTTTCTGGAGGGTCCTTAGATCCTTCTCTGAAATTCCAGCAGCCCCACTCCCATCCTTTCCCTCTGTCTGCAGTCCTCCTCCAGCTCCAGCGGTGTCTGGAGGGGCTGCAGCATGTACAGGTGAGTGCTAATAACAGGGCGAACTCCATGTATGCAGCTGTACAGAGGTTGTATGTGGAGTACATTTGCTTATGTGGTTGTTAGGGGCAACTTCTTACTCGCGCTACTGTAAGTAACCCCAATCAACCCATTTATTCACCAAGCTCTCTTGTCTGCTGTTCATGCCCAATGTTGGGCAAGCAGACATTTGCTCAGGCCTTCCCAACAATAGTCCACATACTCGCCTATACTTTTCTCCTTGGGTCTTCCCAGGACAACTTCTTCTGAGCTTAAATTCCCTGATGGAGTCCAACACACGGTACCTGCTCACACTCCTTCTAGAGTGATGTTCTCCCCAGCAGCTGATGCCCCAAATATCTTTCAGCTGTAGAAGTAGGAGGAATGAAAGCCCCCGGTTCACTCTCCAAGATTAAAGAAGTTAACCGATCTACCCATGGGAGAAGTGGTAAGGAAGCCATCGGGAGGCAGGGAAAGTACTTACTAAAACCAGAAAGACCAAGACCACGGTCAGAATCTTGTAGTCCTTGAATTGCCCCATGAACAGATCCACACAGCCTGGACTTTCCTTCAGTTGTAAGTATGAATCCTGACAGCTCGTAAAGCATCATAAGGTTAGCAGGTCCTCCCATGACAGAGGAGCTGATTCACTGTGTTGGCTTCTCATTTACGTTCGCACTGTCATCTGACGTGCGTACATGCAGCCAGACAGAAGTTTCAGCAGTTGGTGCTGAGGTCCTGCTGGCTCTGTTACATAGATGTTGGGGCAGAATTCAAGTTCTATGTTCAAAGACTCCTGATTCCCAGTGAGCCAGCAGGAAAGTGTGCCCAACAGAGTGTCCCCATTGACACCCACAGGGAGTAAATGGGATCTTAACTTTTTTATTTTCCCCTGAGGGTTCTAGTGTAATACCTGTTCTTGCTGTAAGAAGGGGGCGGGGGGGAGTGTCTTCAACCAATAGGCTAGGAAAACTCTGTGTGTTAAGAGCAGCATCCATGTTTGCTGTTTATTATCCTGGCATGCCAATTGCACAGCAGTTACTGGGAAGTCAGAGGTAGGCTGAAGAGCCACAGAGGAGGAAGACATTCTGCTCCAAAGAAAAAGAAAGACAGAAAGACAGAAAGACAGAAAGACAGAAAGACAGAAAGACAGAAAGACAGAAAGACAGAAAGACAGAAAGACAGAAAGACAGAAAGACAGAAAGA
Source organism: Rattus norvegicus (assembly GCF_021556685.1). Classification (NCBI taxonomy): domain Eukaryota; kingdom Metazoa; phylum Chordata; class Mammalia; order Rodentia; family Muridae; genus Rattus; species Rattus norvegicus. The sequence goes on along the minus strand of NC_141545.1, from coordinate 23,878,664 downwards.
AAGAAAGAAAGAAAGAAAGAAAGAAAGAAAGAAAGAAAGAAAGAAAGAAAGAAGGAAGGAAGGAAGGAAGGAAGGAAGGAAGGAAGGAAGGAAGGAAAGAAAGAAGAGAGTGAGCCAGCTAAGGCAGCTCTGATTAGAGCTTGGAATGTCACATTTGGATTAGCATTTGATGTAATTTTGAGGTTTTTTTCTGTATGTGTCAAAATAATTTTATTGGAAAGAGCAGGAACCTTGTGACAGGTTTCCTTCATGTATGTGTATGAAAAGCTCTGTCCATGTCCTTGCTACATGAGTGCAATGCCTGCAGAGGCCAGAAGAGCGCCTCAGATCTCTTGGGCGATCTCTCCAGCTCCAAAGGCCATTTTAATGAGGTCTTTTTGAAGAATTTGGAGGACCAATTTGCAATTTTTGGAGCCTCCACTTAATATTTGAGGAAGATTAGGTTATAAAATATGTATGTACATACAATTTTCCAGTCTTGGCAGTTGGTTCTAAGCTCATGTATTTATGAAGTGTCGCTGCCTCGGCCCTTTAAGAGATTGCTTGAATTTTGTTTATTTACTCAATTAATTAATTTATTAATTTATTTTTGGAGAGGAAAGGGTTTATTTTGCTTATACTTCAAGGTAAAAGTCCATCACTGAGAGAATCTAGTGGCAGAAACTGATGCAGAGGCCACAGAGGAGTGCTGCTTACTGGCTTGTATCTTGTGTCTTGCCCAGTCTTCTTTGTACCATCGAGGACCACCAGCTGAAGAGTGGCACTGATTCCACTGAATTCTGTTCTTCCACATCATTCATCAATCAGAAAAGTGGCCCAGAAGCTTGCCCTCAAACTAATTGGTGGAGAAATTTTCTCAATTGTGGTTTCTTCTGTTAAGTTGACATAAAGCTAGCCAGTACAATTGAACCCTTGTCAGTTCAACACACAAACATATAACTGTTATGCCATAACTATTTCTTTCTTGTTCATCTCCAAGAATATTACAATATAAAACATACATAAAATTAAAGGATCTACAGTCTTTATAAGTTTAGTCTCTATAAATCATCCGAAGTCCCTTTCAATTTCTAAAGCCTCTCAAAATATCCAGAGTCTCTCTAAAATTTCAAAGTACTTTTTATAAGAACAACATTTAATGGGAGCTCTTTACAGGTTCAGAGGTTTAGTCCGTTATCATCAAGGCAGGAACATAGCAGCATCCAGGCATGCATGGTGCAGGAGGAGCTGCGAGTTCTACATCTTCATCTGAAGGCTGCTAGCAGAATACTGACTTTCAGTTAGCTATGTTGATGGTATTTAAGCCCACACCCAGTGACACACCTACTCCAACAGGGCCATGTCTTCTAGGAGTGCCACTCCCTGGGCCGAGCATATTCGAACCATAATAGAGGGTATTCCTGTGGATCTTTTTTTTTTCTCCATCTTTATTAAATTGGGTATTTCTTATTTATATTTCTTTTTTCTCCATCTTTATTGAATTGGGTATTTCTTATTTACATTTCAATTGTTATTGCCATTCCCGGTGTCCAGGCCAACATCCCCCAAACCCTTCCCCTTCCCCTTCTCTATGGGTGTTCCCCTCCCCATCCTTCCCCCATTATTGCACTCCCCCCCCCAAAATCCCATTCACTGGGGGTTCAGTCTTGCCAGGACCAAGGGCTTCCCCTTCCACTGGTGCTCTTACTAGGCTATTCATTGCTACCTATGCAGTTGGAGCCCAGGGTCAGTCCATGTATAGTCTTTGGGTAGTGGCTTAGTCCCTGGAAGCTCTGGTTGGTTAACATTGTTGTTCATATGGGGTCTCGAGCCCCTTCAAGCTCTTCCAGTCCTTTCTCTGATTCCCTCAACAGGGGTCCCGTTCTCAGTTCAGTGGTTTGCTGCTGGCATTCGCCTATGTATTTGTTGTATTCTGGGTGTGTCTCTCAGGAGAGATCTATATCTGGTTCCTGTCGGCCTGCACTTCTTTGCTTCATCCATCTTGTCTAATTGGATGGCTGTATATGCATGGGCCACATGTGGGGCAGGCTCTGAAGGGGCGTTCCTTCAGTCTCTGTTCTAATCTTTGCCTCCCTATTCCCTCCCAAGGGTATTCTTGTTCCCCTTTTAAAGAAGGAGTGAAGCATCCGCATTTTGGTCATTCTTCTTGAGTTTCTGTGTTCTCTGCATCTAGGGTAATTCGAGCATTGGGCTAATATCTACTTATCAGTGAATGCATACCGTGTGGGGGTTTTTTGGTGATTGGGTTACCTCACTCAGGAAGATATTTTCCAGTCCCATCCATTTGCCTATGAATTTCATAAAGTCATTGTTTTTGATAGAGGAGTAATATTCCATTGTGTAGATGTACCACATTTTCTGGATCCATTCCTCTATTGAAGGGCATCTGCGTTCTTTCCACCTTCTGGCTATTATAAATAAGGCTGCTATGAAAATAGTGAAGCATGTGTCTTTGTTATGTGATAGGGCATCTTTTGGGTATATGCCCAAGAGAGGTATAGCTGGGTCCTCAGGCAGTTCAATGTCCAATTTTCTGAGGAACCTCCAGACTGATTTCCAGAATGGTTGTACCAGTCTGCAATCCCACCAACAATGGAGGAGTGTGCCTCTTTCTCCACACCCTCACCAGCATTTGCTGTCACCTGAGTTTTTGATCTTAGCCATTCTCTCTGGTGTGAGGTGAAATCTCAGGGTTGTCGTGATTTGCATTTCCCTTATGACTAAAGATGTTGAACATTTCTTTAGGTGTTTTTCAGCCATTCGGAATTCCTCAGCTGTGAATTCTTTGTTTAGCTCTGAACCCCATTTTTTAATAGGGTTATTTGTCTCCCTGCAGTCTAACTTCGTGAGTTCTTTGTATATTTTGGATATAAGCCCTCTATTAGTTGTAGGATTGTTAATGATCTTTTCCCAATTTGTTGGTTGCCGTTTTGTCCTAACCACAGTGTCCTTTGCCTTACAGAAGCTTGTAGTTTTATGAGATTCCATTTGTCAATTCTTGATCTTAGAGCATAAGCCATTGGTGCTTTGTTCAGGAAATTTTCTCCAGTGCCCATGTGTTTGAGATGCTTCCCCACTTTTTCTTCTATTAGTTTGAGTGCATCTGGTTTGATGTGGGTGTCCTTGATCCACTTGGATTTAAGCTTTGTACAGGGTGATAAGAATGGATTGATCTGCATTCTTCTACATGCTGACCTCCAGTTGAACCAGCACCATTTGCTGAAAATGCTATCTTTTTTCCATTGGATGGTTTTGGCTCCTTTGTCAAAAATCAACTGTGTGTGGGTTCATTTCTGGGTCTTCAATTCTATTCCACTGGTCTATCTGTGTGTATCTGTACCAATACCATACAGTTTGTATCACTATTGCTGTGTAATACTGCTTGAGTTCAGGGATAGTGATTCCCCCGGAAGTCCTTTTATTGTTGAGGATAGTTTTAGCTACCTGGGTTTTTTTGTTATTCCAGATGAATTTGCAAATTTTTCTGTCTAACTCTATGAAGAGTTGGATTGGAATTTTGATGGTGATTGCATTGAATCTGTAGATTGCTTTTGGTAAAATGGCCATTTTTACTACATTAATCCTGCCAAACCATGAGCATGGGAGATCTTTCCATCTTCTGAGATCTTCTTCAATTTCTTGCTTCAGAGGCTTGAAGTTCTTTTCATACAGATCTTTCACTTGCTTGGTTAAAGTCACACCGAGGTATTTAATATTATTTGGGACTACTATGAAGGGTGTCATTTCCCTAACTTCTTTCTTGGCTTGTTTCTCTTTTGTGTAGAAGAAGGCTACTGATTTATTTGAGTTAATTTTATACCCAGCCACTTTGCTAAAGTTGTTTATCAGGTTTAGTAGTTCTCTGGAGGAACTTTTGGGATCACTTAAATATACGATCATATCATCTGCAAATAGTGATATTTTTTACTTCTTCCTTTCCAATCTGTATCTCTTTGATCTCCTTTTGTTGTCTGATTGCTCTGGCTAGAACTTCAAGAACTATATTGAATAAGTAGGGAGAGAGTGGGCAGCCTTGTCTAGTCCCTGATTTTAGTGGGATTGCTTCAAGTTTCCCTCCATTTAGTTTAATGTTAGCAACTGGTTTGCTGTATATGGCTTTTACTATGTTTAGGTATGGGCCTTGAATTCCTGTACTTTCCAGGACTTTTATCATGAAGGGGTGTTGAATTTTGTCAAATGCTTTCTCAGCATCTAATGAAATGTTCATGTGCTTTTTATCTTTAAGTTTGTTTATATAGTGGATTACGTTGATGGTTTTCCATATATTAAACCATCCCTGTATCCCTGGGATGAAGCCTACTCGATCATGATGGATGATTGTTTCGATGTGCTCTTGGATTTGGTTTGCAAGAATTCTATTGAGTATTTTTGCGTCAATATTCATAAGGAAAATTGGTCTGAAGTTCTCTTTCTTTGTTGGGTCTTTGTGTGGTTTAGGTATAAGAGTAATTGTGGCTTCATAGAAGGAATTCGGTAGTGCTCCATCTGTTTTGATTTTGTGGAATAGTTTGGATTTTATTGGTATGAGGTCTTCTATGAAGGTCTGATAGAATTCTGCACTGAACCCATCTCGACCTGGGCTCTTTTTGGTTGGGAGACTTTAATGACTGTTTCTATGTCTTTAAGAGTTATGGTGTTGTCTGTTCAACACCATGGTTTATCTGTTCTTGATTTTACTTCGATACCTGGTATCTGTCTAGGAAATTGTCCATTTCCTGCAGATTATCAAGTTTTGTTGAATAGAGGCTTTTGTAGTAGGATCTGATGTATTTTTGAATTTCCTCTGATTCTGTTGTTATGTCTCCCTTTTCATTTCTGATTTTGTTGATTTGGACACACTCCCTGTGTCCTCTGGTTAGTCTGACTAAGGATTTATCTATCTTGTTGATTTTCTCAAAGAACCAGCTTTTGGTTCTGTTGATTCTTTGTATGGTCCTTTTTGTTTCTACTTGGTTTATTTTTAGCTCTGAGTTTGATTATTTCATGCCTTCTACTCCTCCTGGGTGTGTTTGCTTCTTTTTGTCCTAGAGCGTTTAGGTGTGCTGTCAAGCTGCTGATATATGTTCTCTCCTGTTTCTTTCTGCAGGCACTCAGAGCTATGAGTTTTCCTCTTAGCACTGCTTTCATTTTATCCCATAAGTTTGGGAATGTTGTACCTTCATTTTCATTAAATTCTAAGAAGTCTTTAATTTCTTTCTTTATTTCTTCCTTGACCAGGTTATCATTGAGTAGAGCATTGTTCAACTTCCATGAATATGTGGGTGTTCTTTCCTTATTGTTATTGAAGACCAGTTTTAGTCCGTGGTGGTCTGATAGGATGCATGGGATTATTTCTATCTTTCTGTATCTGTTGAAGCCTGTTTTATGACCGATTATATGGTCAATTTTGGAGAAAGTAAGGTGGTGAGAAGAAGGTATATCCTTTTGCTTTAGGATAGATTGTTCTATAAATATTTGTTAAGCCCATCTGGTTCATGACTTCTCTTAGTCTGTCTATGTCTCTGTTAAATTTCTGTTTCCATGATCTGTCCATTGATGAGAGTAGGGTGTTGAAATCTCCTTCTATTATTGTGTGAGGTGCAATGTATGCATTGAGCTTTATAATAAGGTTTCTTTTATGTATGTAGGTGCCCTTGTATTTGGAGCATAGATATTTAGGATTGAAGGTTCATCTTGGTAGATTTTCCCTCTGATGAATATGAACTGTCCTTCCTTATCTTTTTTGATGACTTTCGGTTGAAAATCAATTTTATTCAATATTAGAATGGCTACTCCAGCTTGCTTCTTCAGACCATTTGCTTGGAAAGTTGTTATCCAGCCTTTTACTCTGAGGTAGTGTCTGTCTTAGTCTCTGAGGTGTGTTTCCTGTAGGCAGCAGAATGCTGGGTCCTCATTGTGTATCCAGTTTGTTAATCTGTGTCTTTTTATTAGGAAATTGAGTCCATTGATGTTGAGAGATATCAAGGAATAGTGATTGTTGCTTCCTGTTATATTCGTATTTGGATGCAAGATTATGTTTGTGTGCTTTTCTTCTCTTTGTTTTGTTGCAAAACAATTAGTTTCTTGCTTTTTCTAGAGTGTAGCTTGCCTCCTTGTGTTGGGCTTTACCATTTATTATCCTTTGTAGGGCTGGATTTGTAGAAAGATATTGTGTAAGTTTGATTTTGTCATAGAATATCTTGATTTCTCCATCTATTTTAATTGAGAGTTTTGCTGGATACAGTAGCCTGGGCTGGCATCTGTGTTCTCTTAGGGTCTGTATGTCATCTGTCCAGGATCTTCTGGCTTTCATAGTCCCTGGTGAGAAGTCTAGTGTAATTCTGATAGGCCTGCCTTTATATGTTACGACCTTTTTCCCTTACTGCTTTTAATATTTTTTCTTTGTTTTGTGCATTTGGTGTTTTGACTATTATGTGACAGGAGGAGTTTCTTTTCTGGTTCAATCTATTTGGAGTTCTGTAGGCTTCTTATATGTTTATGGGCATCTCTTTCTTTAGGTTAGGGAAGTTTTCTTCTATGATTTCCTTGAAGATATTTACTGGTCCTTTGAGTTGGGAGTCTTCACTCTCTTCTATACCTATTATCCTTAGGTTTGATCTTCTCATTGAGTCCTGGATTTCCTGTATGTTTTGGGCCAGTATCTTTTTCCATTTTACATTATCTTTGACAGTTGAGTCGATGATTTCTATGGAATCTTCTGCTCCTGAGATTCTCTCTTCTATCTCTTGCATTCTCTTGGTGATGCTTGTATCTACGGCTCCTTGTCTCTTCCTTTGGTTTTCTGTATCCAGGGTTGTCTCCCTTTGTGCTTTCTTTATTGCTTCGATTTCCATTTTTAATTCCTTCACCCTTTGATTATGTTTTCCTGTAATTCTTTCAGGGATTTTTGTGATTCCCTCTATAGGCTTCTACTTGTTTATTTGTGTTTTCCTGCATTTCTCTAAGGGAGTTCTTTATGTCTTTCTTGTAGTCCTCCAGCATCATGAACAAATGTGATTTAAAATCTAGATCTTGCTTTTCTGGTGTGTTTGGATATTCAGTGTTTGCTTTGCTGGGAGAATTGGGCTCTGGTGATGCCATGTGGTCTTGGTTTCTGTTGCTTGGTTCCTGCGCTTGCCTCTTGCCATCAGGTTGTTTCTGGTGTTACTTTGTTCTGCTATTTCTGACAGTGGCTAGACCGTCCTATATGCCTGTGTGTCAGGAGTGCTGTAGACCTGTTTTCCTGTTTTCTTTCAGCCAGTTATGGGAACAGAGTGTTCTGCTTTCGGGCGTGTAGTCGCTCTTGTCTACTGGTCTTCAGCTGTTCCTGTAGGCATGTGTCCTGAGTCCACTAGGCAGGTCGCTTGGAGCAGAAAAGTTGGTCTTACCTTTGGTCTCAGGCCGGAAGTCACTCCTCAGGGCTGGGTTTCAGCTCTCTGTGAGGGCAGCAACCAGAAGGGCCTGCCCTGCCTTCTCCCGGGTCCCTGTTCACAGGGGACCCAGATGGCACCAGGCATTTTTCTCTAGAGTCATAAATGTGGGCAGAGAATAGTTTCCTCTGACTTGCTAGGCATGTCTGCCCCTCTGAAGGTCTAGCTCTTCCTCCCACGGGATTTGTGTGCAGGGAACTGTTTGACTGGGTCCCTTCAGATCCGGGCACAGTCTGGACCACAGGGCACCTGCAGGTTGAGTGCCCCTGTCTTCCTGTTCCCAGAGGCCCTATACAGTTTCCTCTTGGGCCAGGGATGCGGACAAGGGTGGGCAGTACTGGAGGTCTCTCCTTCCCAGCAGTCTCAGTAGTGCCCACCTGTCTGGGCCATGAGCTCTCTCTCTCCCATGGGGTTTGGGAGCAGGGAGCTGTGAACTGGGATCAGTGAGGTTCGGTCTCCAGCTAGAAACCAGAAGTGTCTGGTCCCAGAGGAATCTTGCCTTTGTGTGTCCTGAGTCCACCAGGCAGTTCACTTGGAGCAGAAAAGTTGGTTGTACCTCTGGCCTCAGGCCTGAAGTCATTCCTCAGGACTAACTTATTTATTTTAAAGGAACGGGCCATCACCTAAGACACGCTACATCTGACACAGAGAATCAATTCCAGCATTCATGTCTCAGATCAATTTTATCAGTTGCCTTTTCCTCACCAAGGCTTGATCTTGATCCATAGGCAAGGAGCGGGGGAGAGAGAAAGAGAGAGAGAGAGAGAGAGAGAGAGAGAGAGAGAGAGAATGGCATGGTCTTTTGTAACCCCAAAACCCACTCCTACAATACACTTCCTCCACCAAAGTCATACCTACTCCAACAGGGCCACGTGTCCTAGTTGATCTAATCTCATGGTTTTCAACCTTCCTATCATTGACATCCTTTAATATAGTTCCTCATGTTGTGGTTACCTTCCCTATCCCCACCCCACACCCTACCCCCACCTCCATAAAATTATTTCTGTGGTTACTTCATAACTGCAATTTTGCTGCTGTTATGAATCATAATGTAAATTACTGTGTTTTCTGATGGTCTTAGATGGCCCCTGTGAAAGGGTCCTTCATCCTCAAAGGGGCTTCAACCCACAGGTCGAGAACCAGTGTTGTAGCCCTCCTCAGTGTCACCCCCTGTTGACCAAACTTTCAACTAGATGAACCGATGGGAGCCACTATTCAAAGCAACAGCCTGGTTGCTCATTCCCGCACTGCCTGATGTTGGCAAGCAGATCAGAAACTCAGGCTATCCACAACTACATAGTAGCTTTGAGGCCAGGCAGGGCAACAAGTAACCTTGCCTACTGTAGTCCTGAGATTGTAAAAGTCAGCTTTTGGGGAGGATTGGATAGAAACAGTGCCTTCTGTGTGTGACTGAACTGCTACACTCATGATGGCTGCAGCTGTGGTTGTCTGCACAGTCTTAGGAAAGATCAAGCTGGCCAACACTGCAACATGGGAATGGCTTAGAGAACTAATGGGTACAGAAGGAGGAAGAGTCTGGTTTTTGGTTTTTAATTTTGCTTTTTGTTTTTGTTTTTTTGAAGGGTGTAGCTCACACGCCCTAGAACATATTAGCAATGAAAACTGAACTCAGTGGGCTATTTATAAAAACAGGACATAAAGTTAAAAAGAGCTGAGAAGGTGAAGATGGACATGGGAGGAGTAAGGGGAAGGAGTAGGGGGGCAAACTCATTATAGGCATGTGTGAAATTATCAGTAATTAATAAAATTACTCCCCATGTATACACGTGTGAAAATAAATGAATATATTTCAAAAAATTAAAAGAACTGCCTGAGAAAACAAAGCCAAACAATAGCAGATCAGAAAAGAGCAATCAAATTTTAGGGCCCCCACCACCAAACTGTATTCAGACGGCAGCAATTTTCTACACATGCCCCTATGAGCAAAACTAAACTACACCCTTTGTCCTCAGACAAAGAGACACCTGGGTAGTGGCGGCGGCGGCGGCGGCGGCGGCGGCCTTATATCTGTCAGGGTCAGAGCAGATGACTGTTCTCTGTTCATTCTAGCTTGGTAGCCAAAACTGTTTGATGCCTAGGACACATAAAAACCAAATCAAATCCAGGAAGCACAGCCCAGGAGGAGGAAGACAAACGGAGACCTGGGGCAGCCATGACCCTCACAGACCTGCCCTCTGGTGCATGGCACAGACCACACTAAACAACACAGATGTAGACTGTCACCAAGGGGGCCAGCCCAGCCATATGGCCAGCCTGCGGTGGCAGTTATCACCACGGATGAGTATGTGGTGGTCAGATGATAAAGGTGGAGTAGCTTGAGCATTGTGAAGAGAGATGGAACTGGAGACCCAAGAATGGAGAGGAGCAGCCTGCTGTGAGTGGCCAGCCCTGCCACCTGGGGCCATGGTAAGATCCCAGCCTGAGCTCCCACTGAGGGCCATCTCTGAGTCCAGGGCTACACCGAGGCTGAGATTGCTGTCAATGTCTGTGGCTCATATTCCCACTAGAGAACATGGGGATGTCCATGGTCGGGGCAGCTCCCAGACACCACAGGGATGGCCAGAGGCTGTTCAGAAGACCTTGCCCTTCATTGGCTGGGGTGCTCTGGAAAGCTGGTCATCTCTCACCAGTCACAGCACTCAAGAGAGCCAGGCTCTGCTCCTCTTCCCAGGCAGCACAGTAGAGCAGGCCCTGGTGGCCGGTGTGTGGGTAAGTCAGCCCCTAGGGCTTAACTTAAGTGTGGGAGAGCTGACCCCAACACACACCTGTCTGCCATGAGGTGGCACAGGCACAGAGGTGATGTCCCCCTCGCCACCTCCAGCAGTCAGGAAAGCTGCCCGCAGGGTCATGAGAGTGAGAGAGATGGCCCTATTCCTTAAGGCGGTAGCACTCAGGACGGTGGGCCTTGTACCTCGCTCGCCTGAGCAGCACAGTAGAATTGGCCCTAATGGGAGGGGGTGAGTGAGGGAGAGCTGTCCCTGACCTGCACAGGCTGCACAGCACTTGGAAGAGTGGACTCTAAGCCTTTACTGGGAGCCAGCCCTCAGCTGCCACCCAGGCCCAGATTCAGGGCTCTGAATTGGCCCTCCCCCAATTCTGCATCATCTGTGAGTGATTGGGACACCCGACAGGGATAGACCTCCTAATCCAAAACTGCAGCATCTCCATGACACAGGGCAGCAACAGGATAACCTGTAGGAGTCCGGGTGAGGATCCAATATTGATGGTGTCCCAGAAGCCACAGGTCTCAAACAGACCAATGACTCATTGGAATGAACGTTTGCAAGTGAAGTGTGGACAGAGGGGCATACTGTGGGCCACTGTGACGCGCCACAGCTTCCAGGATGAGATGTTTTCTATGCTTCGGTTCTTTGTTGTGTGTTTGCGTGGTTTTGATTTCAGGGGAGGTTGCAAAGTTGAAGGACAGGTATGAGGGGACAGGGAGATGACTGGAACTGGGTGCATGTTGTGCAACTCACAAAGAATCAATAAAAGTGAAAAAGCAAAATAAAACTGAGTGACTTTTTATTGTTCTCCCCTGATTATTTTGTTTGTGACCTTCCTCTAAGTTTTATATCACCCATAAAGTACAACTACAGTAGACACACACACTCTGTCTTTCCTTGGTCTCAACAAATAGGTGATGTCACACCATGTAGCTCTCCTTCTGTAACTAGCTTTAAATATAATAATAATTATTATTACTATTACTTTTTTGTGTGTATGTGAATATCTATCACAGCATGTATGTGAGTGCCAGAGGACAACTTCTGGGAGACAGTTCATCCTTGGACCTTGTCAAAGCCGGGTCTCTCCGTTTCTCTGTAGTGTGCTACAGGTTAGGTATCCTTTGAACTTCTGGCTGATTCTCTGTGATAATTTATTTCTTGCCGACGGTGAAGTGAGCCAATTCAAGTCAGATTAAAATATATATAGGCAGGTTTATTGGGAAGCTGCTCTTGGGTGGAAGAATTTACTGGAACCAAGGAAGGAGGCCAGAGAAGTTGCCATGGGGAGGGAGAGAAAGGAGAGAGGGAAGAGTGTGCACGCAGAGAGGAGGGGAGAGGGGTTGAGGAGACCGAAATGTCTGGGTTATACAGGGAAGAGCCTGTGGTGGGGGGAGGGAAGCCCAGCCCAGGTGGGGACTGAGGGATGCTGGGAGAACTTGGAGGCCAGGTCTGCTGTGTGTAAAATATGTACCCAGTCCCTTGTCCCTGAGTCTGAAACCATACACTCTCTACCCTCTCTACCTCCCCATTTTCTGTAGGAGTACAGCATTACAGATGTGGGCTGCTGCAGCCAGCTTCTTTTTTTCCCTCCCTGCATCCAGCTATTGTACACAGTTCTGGTTAGTCAATTCAGGTTGTCAGGCTTGCTTAGGGTAAGCATTTCCTAATGTTTAGGTTCCGCCCCACAATTACCTGGCAACAGCCAGGTATGCCTGACTCACTATAAAAGGGGCTGCTTGCCCCCTCCTCACTCTATTCTCCTCTGCCTTGCTTCCTTACCCTCTTCCCCTGATTGTCTCATCCCCCCCACCACGTGCTCATGGCCAGCCTCTATTCCTCTTCTCTCCTCTCCTCTTCTCTCCTCTTCTCTCTCTCTGTCTCTCTCTCTGTCTCTCTGTCTCTCTCTGTCTCTCTCTCTGTCTCTCTCTCTCTGTCTCTCTGTCTCTCTCTGTCTCTCTCTCTGTCTCTCTCTCTCTGTCTCTCTGTCTCTCTCTGTCTCTCTCTCTCTGTCTCTCTCTCTCTCTGTCTCTCTCTCTCTCTCTCTCTCTCTCTCTCTCTCTCTCTCTCTCTCTCCCCCCTACCTCTCAACTCTTCTCCCCATGCCCTAAATAAACTCTATTCTATACTGTACCATCATGTAGCTGGTACCACAGGGGAAAGGGATGCCTCAGCATGGGCCCACAGGGGCACCCCCTTCCCCAGCACCCCTACACTAAACCTGACCTCCACCAAATGTATCCCTGGTTTCTTTTTCTTTTTATAAAACACAATACCTAGCAAGTACTTTTTACCTGCCACAAAACTTGCTTTTATTCAACTTGTTCTGAAACTTATTTTCATTGGCATGTGTAGTTCTGGAAACAGTCATTTAACATAACTGTTTTCCATTATATTAATGTGTCAAAATGGATTTCTCTTTTGTCCATAGTATTTCAGTTGTTTCTGAATTTTTACTGTAGAAATGTCTAATATTATATCTTTTTAAAAAAGATTTATTTACTCTATGTTATATGTATGAGTGTTTTGCTTGAATTGATATATATGTGCCACATACTTGCTTGGTATCTGCAATGACCAGAGGGGGGCATTGGATGAATCTTCTGGAACCGGAATTACAGATGGTTATAAGCCACCATGGGGATGCTGGGAATTGCATCCAGGTCCTCTGCAAAAGCAACAAGTAGTCTTACCTGCTGAACCATCTCTTCAGCCCCAAGACTTTATCTAATACTCATCTATCCGAATCTGATGATCTGGGCCTGTCGAAATGGATCAGTTGGTAAAAGTACTTGTCACCAAACCAGAGGACCTCAATTCAGTCTCTAGGACCTACATGACGGAAGCAGAGAACTGGCTGTCATGCGTTGTTCTCTGACCTCCACATGAGTGCCCCACCCCCAAGCATGCACAAGTAAATCCACAAGTGTAATTTAAAAAAAAAAATGAATGCAATGGTTTCTGTGGAAACGTGCTGAATATCTGTTGCTGAGTGGCAAGGTTGGATCTCCCCTCCCTCCCATCTGTCAACTGAGGCGGGGGCTGCAGAGCTGGCTCAGCAGGTAGACTATCTCTTTTGCAGAGGACCTGAGTGCAGTTCCTAGCACCCACAGCAGGTTGTGCAACTTGTCTGTAACTCAAGCTATAGGAGCCTCCAAAACTGAGCCTCTGGCTTCCATAGGTACCTGTGCTCCCATGGACATATGGAATGTGGACACAAAGACATCATTAAAACAACAACAAATGAAAAGAAAAGTAAAGCTCTTTTTGTTGTTCTTTGTCGTTTTGTTTGGTTTGAGACAGGGTTTCTCTGTGTAGCCCTGGCTGTCCTGGAACTCACTCTGTAGATCAAGCTGGTCTCAAACTCAGAGATCCACCTGCCTCTGCTGCCTAAGTGGTGGGATTAAAGGTGTGTGCACTATTGCCCAGCAGAAAACCAATGCTTTTATAAAATGTGACCAAAGTAGCTTTTCAGGACTTAAAAAAAAAAGTGGGGGGTTGGGGATTTAACTCAGTGGTAGAGCACTTGCCTAGCAAGCGCAAGGCCCTGGGTTCGGTCCCCAGCTCCGAAAAAAAAGAAAAGAAAAGAAAAGAAAAGAAAAAGAAAACAAGCAGGAAATTTAAAAAAAAATGCCTACCTTGGAACTGAGCATCAGGGACAGAGCACGGTGTAATTAAATAAGCTGGGAATGTGGCCCACTGGGCAAACTGCTTTCTCAACTTGCACAGAGCTTGATTGGACCCAAGTTCTTGCCGACGGTGAGGTGAGCCAATTCAAGTCGGATTAAAATATATATAGGCAGGTTTATTGGGAAGCTGCTCTTGGGTGGAAGAATTTACCGGAACCAAGGAAGGAGGCCAGAGATGTTGCCATGGGGAAGGAGAGAAAGGAGAGAGGACTGCCTAGGTAGGTGTGTAATGTAGTAACACATGCCTGTAATCACAGCACTCGGGAGGTGCAGGCAGGAAAATTTGAAGAGGTTTGAGGCTCATTCTTAGCTACAAAGAGAGTTTGAGGCTGGCCTGAACTGTGCTAAAAACATAAGAACTAGGCCAGCTTTAGCTTGATGAGGAAATTAGCCTATTTAGGGCTATACTGACGAGCAGCTCCATTCACCACCCACGTTTACCCTCGCCTTCTGCACACCTATTTTGTTTCATTATTTTATTGTTTTATTATTTTATTTCTGAGACAAGGTTTCATTGTGTAGCCCTGGTTAGCCTGGAACTCGATATATACATCAGGCTAGCCTGGAACTCACTAAGATCTACTTGCCTCTGTTTCCTGAGTGCTAAGATCAAAGGTAGGCATAAGTATGCCCAGCAGACACTTTTTAAAAAATTATTTATTTGAGTCCCCTCCTTCTCTGTGTATGTGCAGGGTGTATATATGCATGTATATTTGTATATATGTATGAATGGGGTATGAGTGGTGTGTGTGTGTATGTGTGGTGTATGTGTGTATATGGGGGGTATATGTGGTGTGTATGTATGTGTGAGGTGTGTATGTTGTACACATGTGTATATATGGGAGTGTGTGTATATGGTGTGTGTGTATGTGTGGAGTATGTGTATATGGGGGATATATGTGGTATGGGCTTAATGGGCTGTATGTGAGGTATGTGTGTTGTATGGATTGTATATATGGTAGTGTGTGCATATGGTGCGTATGCATATATGTGGGATGTGTGTGGTGTGTCTGTATGTATATGGTGCATGTGTATATGTGGGGGGTGTTGTGTGTATATGTGTGTATATGTTAGTGTATGTATAGTGTTATGTATGTGTCGTAAGTATGTGTGCATGTGGTATATATGTGTATGCGTGTGTGATGTGGTATGTGTGTTGCATGTACCTGTTAACATAAGTGTGTGCACATGCAAGCATGTGAAGCCGACAGACAGACTTTCGGGTATCTTCCCACTTTTATGTTTTGAGGTGGGGCCTCTCACTGGACTAAGCAGTCTGGCTAATGAACTTGAGCTATCTGTTTGTTTCAGCTTCTCTCCTTACCTACTGTCACAAGGAGATGGAGCCCCAGAATTTTATACCAAACCCCAGTTCTTCAATACGGAGCACTTGGTGAACCAAATAATTCCTATCAGTAAACCCATCGATCAGAACCTCTGTAAACAGCAAACAGCATGTCCTTTGCAAAATGTCATTATAGCCTTAATGGGCTGTACAGGACGAGTCTGACTGCTTCAGTGCTCAGCCTATGACATACCCGAGGTCCACGGCACAGACGCTTCTCCTGTGTAGCCCTGCTGAGCATACCACCTGGAAATACACAGAACCATAGCCCATAGGACTCTGAGATAGGATGGTCTGGAGTTCATGGTGGTTCTCAAGCTATATGAGGTGTTTAAGACAAGCCTGGGATCTTTACAACTCTGTCTCGAAAGGCTAAACAACAACAACAACAAATAAAAAAGGTAGGAAATGAAGACGCACACCAAGAATATACCAAGACATGTACCAAGAAAACAATGACTTGTCAGGAAGACATCGTCGTCTTTGTCAAGCTTAAAGCCTGTGGCTCCAAATGGTAGAGTAACCTCCCACATTTTTAAGGTGAGGGAGGTAGTTCCATTTGTAGAATGTCTGCCTAGCCTACAAAAAAATGCCTTAGGTCAGCACCACACAAAGCTGTTTTATGGCCCTGAACATTCCAGCCTTCAGGAGCAGAGACAGGAGAAGAAGGATCAAGACTTCAAGGCTGTGCTGGATGTGGTGGCCCAGAATGCTTTTGCATGGCCCCACTCAAATCAACCTATTTCCACTGTGTCTTAGGGTTTCTACTCCACAGTAATGAAATGTCATGATCAAAAGCAACTTGAGGAGGAAGGGGAGATAGCATTACTGGAATTTCTGGAAATTTACACTGGAATTGCTCCTTTGTCACTGAGGGAGGGCAAGACAGGAAGTCAAGGAACCTAGAGACAAAATCTGAAGCAGCAGCTGCATAGAAACACCGCTGACTGGTTTTCTCGTCCTGGCTTGCTCATTCTGCCTCTTACGCCTGCCTAGGCTGGCATTGACCCCAGGGGGCTGGGTCCATCCACATCAATCGATAATCAGGAAAACGCACTACAGACTTGCCTACAGACAAATCTTATGGAGGCATTTTCTCAATGGAGAGTCCCTTTTTGAAAACGACTCTAGCTTGCATCAAGTTGATATAAAAGTACCCAAAACGCACATCATACCAATATCTGGGACTTATTTTTTTTAATTCACTAGACCTGTATATTTGACTTCAAAAGACTGTATGCAAAGAGAGCATGCAGTACTATTCTTCATGGGTCTGGCTCACTTCCATACTTCAGGTCACCTATGCTGTGCCAGATGGTGGGGTCTCTTACATACTTAGGTCTGAATAATAATAATCTGTTGTATCTCGTTGTTGTGGTGGAAGTTGTTGTTGTTATTGTTTAGACAAGGTTTCTCTGTATCCCTGGCTGTCTTGGAACTCACTCTGTAGACCAGGTTGCCCATGGTAGATCTACCTGCCTCTCCCTCCTGAGTGCTGAAATTAAAGGGGAATGCTACTTATTCTTATTATTATTATTATTATATTTAATATTATTATTATTATTTTATTACTATAATAATAAGAAGAAGTAGCATTCCCCTTTAATCTCAGCACTCAGATAATAATATAATATATATATAATAAGTATAATTATATAATAAGTATATAATTATACTTATTATCTGCCTTATTTCTTTATCGGTTGTGGACATTTAGGATGATTCTATTTCAGCAAACATGCCAATGCAGATATCTATTCAACATACTGATTTTTGTTTCCTTTTGTTATGTATCTAATACTGGAATGGCTGGATCACATGCTATCTTTTTTTAATTATAATACTTAACTTTTATTATTTTTACTTATGTGCATATCCATTTCTGTATGTAAGTGTAATGCCCATAGAGGCCAGAAGAGGGCATCAAATTCCCCCCAACACCCCCCACACAGACACAGCTGAAGTTACAGGCAGTTGGCAGCTACCTGATGTGGGAGCCAGAAACAGAACTTCAGTCCTCTGAAAAGGCAGCAAGCACTCTTAACTGTTGAGCCATCTCTTCAGACCCCATATGGTAGTTCTGTGCTCAATATTTTGAGGAAACCTCACACTGCTTTCCATAATAACTCTACTAAATTTACATGGTCATCAGCAACTGCAAGGATTCCGTCCCCTCCAGTCTCACAGCACCCATCACTTGTCTTTTAGGATAACTGTCCTAGGAGCTGGCCAGATGGCTAAGACAGCAGCACTGGCTGCTCTGCCAGAGGAACTGGCATAGATTCCTAGCACCTGCAGGGATCTGCCGCCCTCTTCTGGCCTCACGTTGCTACAAACACTTTGCTACAGAGCATTTTGCTACAAACTTGCAGGCAAAGCACTCCTACATATAAAGTAATAAACCTAAAGAGACGCACATCCTAACAACTGCGGGGTAGTTTTGGTACCAATTCCTTAGTGATTGATGATGAGGAACACCTTTCCCTAGCTATTGTGATTTACATTATATCGGTAAGTTGGCAGAAGCTGCTTGAGCTCACTGAGAAGCTGGCTCTGAACTCAAAGTTGCACCCTCATCCCCACCTCGACCCCCATTTCAGACAGGAGCATGTTTGTCTCAGAGTGTTTTCCAAGATTTAAGGATGGGCTGGCCTTCCAACCCCGATAGAGAAGGAACAGTATTGGGCTCCAGCAGACTGGAACATGCCAACCGGGCAGGCCTTGCCCCTCTCCCTTGCTAACCCATAGATAATATTCCTAAAGCTTACCACCAAGGTCTGTTCCCTTATTTAACCCCACGCCAGCTCACAAGCCACCTTTCTCCCTGTCCCATTTAACTCAAACAGCCTTGGCAATTTGAAGTAAACCTTTTTCCCTTTTCACCCACAGAGAGGCTATCTTGCATTCTTTTTTTTTTTTTTTTTTTTGGTTCTTTTTTTTCGGAGCTGGGGACCGAACCCAGGGCCTTGCGCTTCCTAGGTAAGCGCTCTGCCACTGAGCTAAATCCCCAGCCCCCTATCTTGCATTCTTTACCAGACCCATTTTCTCAGGATCAGTAACATTGCCAGTCTCCCTATAGACCTTAACTATGATTGAGAGATTTAATTTCATTATTTGGAACAACTCAGCAAAATAAAATTCTGGTTTATTGTTGGACATTTTTTCACACGTAAGTCAAACAGGCCAAAAACAAACAAATAAATAAACAAAACCAACAACTTCATAGAAAAAAAAAAAAAAACAAAAAGGAAAAAAATCCTTTTTATCTTTGGTCTTTTTAACCATCTCATACAATCCAACGACTTATAGTACAGGTAGGTACGGACACAAAAACATTACTGGAATGCTCAGAATAAGATTTTTGTTGCTGTCGTTGTTGTTTTTGTTGTTGTTGTTGTTAGTTTTTTTTTTTTTTTTATTAACTTGAGTATTTCTTATATACATTTCGAGTGTTATTCCCTTTCCCGGTTTCCGGGAAACATCCCCCTCCCCCCTCCCCTTCCTTATGGGTGTTCCCCTCCCAACCCTCCCCCCATTGCCGCCCTCCCCCCATAGACTAGTTCACTGGGGGTTCAGTCTTAGCAGGACCCAGGGCTTCCCCTTCCACTGGTGCTCTTACTAGGATATTCATTGCTACCTATGGGGTCAGAGTCCAGGGTCAGTCCATGTATAGTCTTTAGGTAGTGGCTTAGTCCCTGGAAGCTCTGGTTGCTTGGCATTGTTGTACTTTTGGGGTCTCGAGCCCCTTCAAGCTCTTCCAGTTCTTTCTCTGATTCCTTCAATAGGGGACCTATTCTCAGTTCAGTGGTTTGCTGCTGGCATTCGCCTCTGTATTTGCTGTATTCTGGCTGTGTCTCTCAGGAGCGATCTACATCCGGCTCCTGTCGGTCTGCACTTCTTTGCTTCATCCATCTAGTCCAATTGGGTGGCTGTATATGTATGGGCCAAATGTGGGACAGGCTCTGAATGGGTGTTCCTTCAGTCTCTGTTTTAATCTTTGCCTCTCCCTTCCCTGCCAAGGGTATTCTTTTTCCTCATTTAAAGAAGGAGTGAAGCATTCACATTTTGATCATCCGTCTTGAGTTTCGTTTGTTCTAGGGATCTAGGGTAATTCAAGCATTTGGGCTAATAGCCACTTATCAATGAGTGCATACCATGTATGTCTTTCTGTGATTGGGTTAGTTCACTCAGGATGATATTTTCCAGTTCCAACCATTTGCCTACGAATTTCATAAACTCGTTGTTTTTTATAGCTGAGTAGTATTCCATTGTGTAGATGTACCACATTTTCTGCATCCATTCCTCTGTTGAAGGGCATCTGGGTTCTTTCCATTTTCTGGCTATTATAAATAAGGCTGCGATGAACATAGTGGAGCACGTGTCTCTTTTATATGTTGAGGCATCTTTTGGGTATATGCCCAAGAGAGGTATAGCTGGATCCTCAGGCAGTTCAATGTCCAATTTTCTGAGGAACCTCCAGACTGATTTCCAGAATGGTTTTACCAGTCTGCAATCCCACCAACAATGGAGGAGTGTTCCTCTTTCTCCACAACCTCGCCAGCATCTGCTGTCACCTGAGTTTTTGATCTTAGCCAATCGCACTGGTGTGAGGTGAAATCTCAGGGTTGTTTTGATTTGCATTTCCCTTATGACTAAAGATGTTGAACATTTCTTTAGGTGTTTCTCAGCCATTCGGCATTCCTCAGCTGTGAATTCTTTGTTTAGCTCTGAACCCCATTTTTTAATAGGGTTATTTGTTTCCCTGCGGTCTAACTTCTTGAGTTCTTTGTATATTTTGGATATAAGGCCTCTATCTGTTGTAGGGTTGGTAAAGATCTTTTCCCAATCTGTTGGTTGCCGTTTTGTCCTAACCACAGTGTCCTTTGCCTTACAGAAGCTTTGCAGTTTTATGAGATCCCATTTGTCAATTCTTGATCTTAGAGCATAAGCCATTGGTGTTTTGTTCAGGAAATTTTTTCCAGTGCCCATGTGTTCCAGATGCTTCCCTAGTTTTTCTTCTATTAGTTTGAGTGTGTCTGGTTTGATGTGGAGGTCCTTGATCCACTTGGACTTAAGCTTTGTACAGGGTGATAAGCATGGATCGATCTGCATTCTTCTACATGTTGCCCTCCAGTTGAACCAGCACCATTTGCTGAAAATGCTATCTTTTTTCCATTGGATGGTTTTGGCTCCTTTGTCAAAAATCAAGTGACCATAGGTGTGTGGGTTCATTTCTGGGTCTTCAGTTCTATTCCATTGGTCTATCTGTCTGTCTCTGTACCAATACCATGCAGTTTTTATCACTATTGCTCTGTAATACTGCTTGAGTTCAGGGATAGTGATTCCCCCTGAAGTCCTTTTATTGCTGAGGATAGCTTTAGCTATCCTGGGTTTTTTGTTATTCCAGATGAATTTGCAAATTGTTCTGTCTAACTCTTTGAAGAATTGGATTGGTATTTTGATGGGGATTGCATTGAATCTGTAGATTGCTTTTGGTAAAATGGCCATTTTTACTATATTAATCCTGCCAATCCATGAGCATGGGAGATCTTTCCATCTTCTGAGGTCTTCTTCAATTTCTTTCTTCAGTGTCTTGAAGTTCTTATTGTACAGATCTTTTACTTGCTTGGTTAAAGTCACACCGAGGTACTTTATATTATTTGGGTCTATTATGAAGGGTGTCGTTTCCCTAATTTCTTTCTCGGCTTGTTTCTCTTTTGTATAGAGGAAGGCAACTGATTTATTTGAGTTAATTTTATACCCAGCCACTTGGCTGAAGTTGTTTATCAGCTTTAGTAGTTCTCTGGTGGAACTTTTGGGATCACTTAAATATACTATCATATCATCTGCAAATAGTGATATTTTGGCCTCTTCTTTTCCGATCTGTATCCCTTTGATCTCCTTTTGTTGTCTGATTGCTCTGGCTAGAACTTCAAGAACTATATTGAATAAGTAGGGAGAGAGTGGGCAGCCTTGTCTAGTCCCTGATTTTAGTGGGATTGCTTCAAGTTTCTCTCCATTTAGTTTAATGTTAGCAACTGGTTTGCTGTATATGGCTTTTACTATGTTTAGGTATGGGCCTTGAATTCCTATTCTTTCCAGGACTTTTATCATGAAGGGGTGTTGAATTTTGTCAAATGCTTTCTCAGCATCTAATGAAATGATCATGTGGTTCTGTTCTTTCAGTTTGTTTATATAATGGATCACGTTGATGGTTTTCCATATATTAAACCATCCCTGCATGCCTGGGATGAAGCCTACTTGATCATGGTGGATGATTGTTTTGATGTGCTCTTGAATTCGGTTTGCCAGAATTTTATTGAGTATTTTTGCGTCGATATTCATAAGGGAAATTGGTCTGAAGTTCTCTTTCTTTGTTGTGTCTTTGTGTGGTTTAGGTATAAGAGTAATTGTAGCTTCGTAGAAGGAATTCGGTAGGGCTCCATCTGTTTCAATTTTGTGGAATAGTTTGGATAATATTGGTATGAGGTCTTCTATGAAGGTTTGATAGAATTCTGCACTAAACCCATCTGGACCTGGGCTCTTTTTGGTTGGGAGACCTTTAATGACTGCTTCTATTTCCTTAGGAGTTATGGGGTTGTTTAACTGGTTTATCTGTTCCTGATTTAACTTTGATACCTGGTATCTGTCTAGGAAATTGTCCATTTCCTGAAGATTTTCAAATTTTGTTGAATATAGGTTTTTATAGTAAGATCTGATGATTTTTTGAATTTCCTCTGAATCTGTAGTTATGTCTCCCTTTTCATTTCTGATTTTGTTAATTTGGACGCACTCTCTGTGTCCTCTCGTTAGTCTGGCTAAGGGTTTATCTATCTTGTTGATTTTCTCAAAGAACCAACTTTTGGTCCTGTTGATTCTTTCTATGGTCCTTTTTGTTTCTACTTGGTTGATTTCAGCTCTGAGTTTGATTATTTCCTGCCTTCTACTCCTCCTGGGTGTATTTGCTTCTTTTTGTTCTAGAGCTTTTAGGTGTGCTGTCAAGCTGCTGACATATGCTCTTTCCTGTTTCTTTCTGCAGGCACTCAGCGCTATGAGTTTTCCTCTTAGCACAGCTTTCATTGTGTCCCATAAGTTTGAGTATGTTGTATCTTCATTTTCATTAAATTCTAAAAAGTTTTTAATTTCTTTCTTTATTTCTTCCTTGACCAGGTTATCATTGAGTAGAGCATTGTTCAATTTCCACGTATATGTGGGCATTCTTCCCTTATTGTTATTGAAGACCAGTTTTAGGCCGTGGTGGTCCGATAGCACGCATGGGATTATTTCTATCTTTTTGTACCTGTTGAGGCCCGTTTTTTGACCAATTATATGGTCAATTTTGGAGAAAGTACCATGAGGAGCTGAGAAGAAGGTATATCCTTTTGCTTTAGGATAGAATGTTCTATAAATATCCGTTAAGTCCATTTGGCTCATGACTTCTCTTAGTCTGTCGACATCACTGTTTAATTTCTGTTTCCATGATCTGTCCATTGATGAGAGTGGGGT
Organism: Rattus norvegicus; assembly: GCF_021556685.1. NCBI lineage: Eukaryota > Metazoa > Chordata > Mammalia > Rodentia > Muridae > Rattus > Rattus norvegicus. The sequence continues at coordinate 23,855,947 of NC_141545.1, read as the reverse complement.
GTTAAAATCTCCCACTATTATTGTGTGAGGTGCAATGTGTGTTTTGAGCTTTAGTAAGGTTTCTTTTACGTATGTAGGTGCCCTTGTATTTGGGGCATAGATATTTAGGATTGAGAGTTCATCTTGGTGGATTTTTCCTTTGATGAATATGAAGTGTCCTTCCTTATCTTTTTTGATGACTTTTAGTTGGAAATTGATTTTATTTGATATTAGAATGGCTACTCCAGCTTGCTTCTTCTGACCATTTGCTTGGAAAGTTGTTTTCCAGCCTTTCACTCTGAGGTAGTGTCTGTCTTTGTCTCTGAGGTGTGTTTCCTGTAGGCAGCAGAATGCAGGGTCCTCGTTGCGTATCCAGTTTGTTAATCTATGTCTTTTTATTGGGGAGTTGAGGCCATTGATATTAAGAGATATTAAGGAATAGTGATTATTGCTTCCCGTTATATTCATGTTTGGATGTGAGGTTATGTTTGTGTGCTTTCATTCTCTTTGTTTTGTTGCCAAGACGATTAGTTTCTTGCTTCTTCTAGGGTATAGCTTGCCTCCTTATGTTGGGCTTTACCATTTATTATCCTTTGTAGTGCTGGATTTGTGGAAAGATATTGTGTAAATTTGGTTTTGTCATGGAATATCTTGGTTTCTCCATCAATGTTAATTGAGAGTTTTGCTGGATACAGTAACCTGGGCTGGCATTTGTGTTCTCTTAGGGTCTGTATGACATCAGTCCAGGATCTTCTGGCCTTCATAGTTTCTGGCGAGAAGTCTGGTGTGATTCTGATAGGTCTCCCTTTATATGTTACTTGACCTTTTTCCCTTACTGCTTTTAATATTCTTTCTTTATTTTGTGCGTTTGGTGTTTTGACAATTATGTGACGGGAGGTGTTTCTTTTCTGGTCCAATCTATTTGGAGTTCTGTAGGCTTCTTGTATGCCTATGGGTATCTCTTTTTTTAGGTTAGGGAAGTTTTCTTCTATGATTTTGTTGAAGATATTTACTGGTCCTTTGAGCTGGGAGTCTTCACTCTCTTCTATACCTATTATCCTTAGGTTTGATCTTCTCATTGAGTCCTGGATTTCCTGTATGTTTTGGACCAGTAGCTTTTTCCGCTTTACATTATCTTTGACAGTTGAGTCAATGATTTCTATGGAATCTTCTGCTCCTGAGATTCTCTCTTCCATCTCTTGTATTCTGTTGGTGAAGCTTGTATCTACAGCTCCTTGTCTCTTCTTTTGGTTTTCTATATCCAGGGTTGTTTCCATGTGTTCTTTCTTGATTGCTTCTATTTCCATTTTTAATTCCTTCATCTGTTTGATTGTGTTTTCCTGGAATTCTTTCAGGGATTTTTGCCATTCCTCTCTGTAGGCTTCTACTTGTTTATTAATGATTTCCTGTGTTTCCCTAAGTGTGTTCATGTCTTTCTTGAAGTCCTCCAGCATCATGATCAAATATGATTTTGAAACTAGATCTTGCTTTTCTGGTGTGTTTGGATATTCCATGTTTGTTTTGGTGGGAGAATTGGGCTCCGATGATGGCATGCAGTCTTGGTTTCTGTTGCTTGGGTTCCTGCGCTTGCCTCTCGCCATCAGATTATCTCTAGTGTTAATTTGTTCTGCTATTTCTGACAGTGGCTAGACTGACCTATAAGCCTGTGTGTCAGGAGTGCTGTAGACCTGTTTTCCTTTCTTTCAGTCAGTTATGGGGACAGTGTGTTCTGCTTTCGGGCGTGTAGTTTTTCCTCTCTACAGGTCTTCAGCTGTTCCTGTGGGCCTGTGTCTTGAGTTCACCAGGCAGCTTTCTTGCAGCAGAAAATTTGGTCTTACCTGTGGTCCCGAGGCTCAGGTTCGCTCGTGGGGTGCTGCCCAGGGGCTCTCTGCAGCAGCAGCAACCAGGAAGACCTGTGCCGCCCCTTCCGGGAGCTTCAGTGCACCAGGGTTCCAGATGGTCTTTGGCTTTTTCCTCTGGCGTCCGAGATGTGTGTGCAGGGAGCAGTCTCTTCTGGTTTCCCAGGCTTGTCTGCCTCTCTGAAGGTTTAGCTCTCCCTCCCACGGGATTTGGATGCAGAGAACTGTTTATCCGGTCTGTTTCTTTCAGGTTCCGGCGGTGTCTCAGGCGCAGAAGTCCTGCCGCTCCTGGGCCCTCCCCCACGGGAGCCCAGAGGCCTTATACAGTTTCCTCTTGGGCCAGGGATGTGGGCAGGGGTGAGCAGTGTTGGTGGTCTCTTCCGCTCTGCAGCCTCAGGAGTGCCCACCTGACCAGGCGGTTGGGTCTCTCTCTCACCGGGTCTGGGAGCAGAGAGCTGCTGCGAGCCGGGATCCGCGGGTGTGGGACTTCCGGTAAACACAGACCGTGCCTCCTAGAGAAATTCTGCTTCCGTGTGTCCCAAGCTCACCAGGCAGCTTTCTTGCAGCAGAAAATTTGGTCTTACCTGTGGTCCCGAGGCTCAGGTTCGCTCGTGGGGTGCTGCCCAGGGGCTCTCTGCAGCGGCAGCAACCAGGAAGCGTTGTTAGTTTTTTTAACAAGGTTTTTTTTCTCTCCTTTGAGATTATAGTGAGCACCACAAGTAAAGTCCGACGTAGGACAGAAAACTCTCTGAACGCTGGTTCGGCTACCCATTATCATTAAAAATGGCTGACCCCTGACAATAGGTACAAAAATAGAAAATGTAAATAAACAGTACAAACAAAATTTCCTTTTAAAGTATTTTTAAGAAAATAAGCAGAACCTGGGAAGTTCTGGTTCTTTTTTCTCCGCGTTGCCAATTCAGGTTGTGGTTTTGATGTGGTGCTGGAGAACGCTCGTCATCTGTGGTTACCCGCTGTGGGTGGGCGGGGCCTGCTTCTCTAATCGAAGATGACCACCACATTTAAATTCTGAGATGGAAAATGGAGGGTGACTAGGTCACGGTGTGTAAGGTTAGCTTTTCCTTTTGCTGTCTAGTCGTCCTCATCAGTCTTCTGCTTCTTGGTGTCAACATCATCATCTCATCCTCAGCTACCCGCTTGCCCATAGTAGCTTGCCCGTAGCTTGCCCGTAGGAGCCTCGGCTTCCTCATCTTCATCTCCACCCTGTTGTGGTAGCAATAAAAAAGGCACGCATTTAGGTTCCCGCGCGTACCATTCTGCACTTTCTCTCCCCCGGCTCCCTCTGACCTGGGCTCCCCCTGATTCCAGCGCTGCACCTGGCCCTTACAGCTCCCTTGGCCGGTTGTTACCACGCCAGGCATCCACATTCCAATTCCATGGTGGGCCCATGGCATCCCCCCACTCCACACTCTCTTGAACTCAATCAAGTAGCCAGGTGGAAGAACACAGCACCCAATATCTTCTGATACAATGGATAAGGTATAATTTGCCCATCTAAACAACACAAAATCCTGTACACACCCATCTCTTAAAAATAGTGATAATAACCTATAACTATGTGCAGAGAAGAATCTTAACGTCTGCCGCCACGTTCTCTCAGCTTCCTCTTCTCCCTCTTGCCAGCTCTCTCGTCTTCTCCCTGCCTTCTAATACCTCTGTTCCCGCCTCCCCTCCTTCTTGTCCAATGACAGGCCTCGTTTTATCCCGTCTGCCTTCACCTGCATAATGACATCAACCTACACCACCCTCTGCCTCACCATCACATTCTTCCTCCTCCTCTTCCTCCCCACCTGCTTCCTCTTCTTCATCTACCTCATTGTCAGCCTCCTGCTCCCCATTTCCCTCATTTCGAGCGTTCCCATGGGCAGGCGCATCTCCTCCATTCTCTGCCTCCTCCCCGGCTTCCTTCTTCTCCTTCAAGTCCTTGGTGGTGATCTCGGAGCTGGTGTCCACTGCCACGTCTGACATCGGACACGCGGTGTCCGATACTGAGAGTAAGGAATTATTGGAGTTCGAGGACTCTGGCAAGAAAGCTGCTGGTGGCTGTGTTGGAGGAGGTGGTGGGTGAGCCGCAAAGGTGGGTGCAGTGAGCGCAGAGCACGACCCGGGAACAATGCAAAGATGACTTTTCAGAGCGGCCAAAATGGAACATAGAAATTAATGAGCAGTACTGGGGTTATGGATAAAAAGTAGGTTCTTACAGCATGAAGGTTAAGCATTTGCCCAGCTATTGTGCTGCTTAAGGCGTATTAAAATATAAAGACTGTGTGTGTGTGTGTGTGTGTGTGTGTGTGTGTGTGTGTGTGTGTGTGTGCGCGCGTGCGCGCGCTATCTGGGAACATAAATGGTCTAAGACAGGAAGGAGCCCCATGCCAGGATATGTTAAAAATATTCATGCATCAAGGTCTGATAATATTTTATCTTAGTCACAAGCTCAAGATTTTAAATTCCCTTTGGCTGTCTTCTGAGTATAGACTTAAGAGTGTTTCTCGTTGTGCTAAATCTATATACACTGGGTAGTCTCCTGGGTAGAGGGAAGAAGCCCCTCCATCATGGTCTGTAGTTACACTGGAAAGTGAAGACTTTTGCCTCTTCTCCTTCACAGGATGGTTTATCGTCCCTGAGCTTGCCTTAAAGAGTATTCGTGCTTTTAACCGGAAATCATTCCCTAAGCTTCTACTATGACCTAGAGGCGTGAGTCTACTGTCTTTTCTACAATGTAGATCTCAGTATAGGTCACAAACAATGGTAATGCTAATATGCCTTTTTTTTTTTTAATGTGAGTCCACTGTCACTATCTTCAGACACACCAGAAGAGGGTATCAGATCCTATTTCAGGTGATTGTGAGCCACCATGTGGTTGCTGGGAATTGAACTCAGGAGCTCTGGAAGAGCAATCGTTTCCTTTACCAGTGAGCCTTCTCTCCTGTCCCACTCATTTCTTTTGTAAAGTGAAAGAAATACAGCAATGGAACACTGATTAAGAGCCTCCAAGTCCTGGAACCCGGACTCTTCCTCCTGGCTGCTTTGGGGATGCGGAATGGGAAGACCCTCCACCGGATGAGGACCTCCAGCGTTTAGGAACCAGAGGATCTGACCTGCCATCCGGACACTGAGGAGGGCAGCGGTTGTCTGCGTTGAGACCCATACCGCGAGGAGCTCAGAGGAGCTCTGCGCAGTCGTCGCCATTGCAGAGGACCCAGGCGCGTATCCGCAGGGTAGTGAGTATCCCGCATGGGACCTGTGCGCTGCAGACACCTAAGAGCATGTCTGGGAGCTGCCCCCTCTGCAGAGGACACGAGTTTGCAAGACCTGCACGAAGTTGCACCTGGTCTCTGCATCCATGAGGGACTGGAACTCAAGAGGAAGCACCACTGTTGTCGCACTCCTGAAAGGCTGGCGGACTGGAGGTGACCAACCTGTGTCTGCAGAGCACCATCCTGCCCGCAGACCTGCTATCTTGTTTATTTGGGGGTATAACAAGTATAGATTGAGCTGGCAATTAGTTTTGCAAGGATCAAGTCAGGAAAACGTCTTGGACAGCATTCAATTTACCTGTTAACTTTGCTGCTTTAGACTTCTCCCCAGGTTTCGAGACTGCATGTAGCCTAGGCTGGCCTTGAACCTTTTTTTTCTTTTTGTTTTGTTTTGTTTTGTTTTTTCTTATTTACCTGGGATGGCGGTATATTCAAGGATCTCTGTGGGTCCAGTCTAGTCTACATAGTGAGCTCCAGGATAGACAGCCAGGTGTAGAGAGACCCTGTCTCTAAATCAATAAATTTATTTGATATTTTTAAAAAAGAACACTGACTAAAACAAAAATAGAACAAAGCAAGTAAGCAACAAGGAAGGAAGGAAGGAAGGAAGGAAGGAAGGAAGGAAGGAAGGAAGGAAGGAAGGAAGATGGATTCTTGTAAGCTTCAGGGAATTGACTTGACTCCACTTCTCATGGGTCAAATGGACTCCGGATAAGTACCCCTGTCAATGAACAGGCTAATGTTCCCCATCTATTGCCTATTGCCTACTCCGTTCCCTGGTTTTGGGACTTGTCTACCCCAACTACCAAAATCATGGGCCTAAAATTTTCAAATGTACACCTAAGAAAATTTTTTCTCTCTAAACTTAACTTCATTTTTTGTCCCTAATATATATTAAGTCCAGTTATTCCCTCAAAATCTGCATCCAGGACAGCTTCAAACCAGCTAGCCCAAGGTGGGCTAGCCTCATAGACTGCTTCATCTAACACTGCACATTCCTAGCCCCAGATGGCCCTACAGAGCCCGGACAGCAGTGAAGCAGCCGGCTTTCCCAGGACTTGACCAGCATTCCAATTTTCCTAGGTTCACCAAAGATGTGGTTGTCCCAGACAGCAGGAAGAAGACTAAAGAACACAACACCCTCGCTCCTGCCTCAACATCACCCCTTCCTAGTTACTCATTTCTTTAATTTAAAAATAAAAAAAAAGGAGGAGGAATGTTAGTATCAGGCAGTCACACTGGTCTGCTCTCAGGGACCTACCACCTGATTACATCATCACCTGCCACAGCCAAGGTCCCCAGATTAAAGTGTTCCTGCCATCCCAGCATCCCAGAGCTCTTCATATTCACTCTCTCTCTCTCTCTCTCTCTCTCTCTCTCTCTCTCTCTCTCTCTCTCTCTCTGCCTGCATAGTCTCCAGCTTTGTTTCTGAGGCTGGTGAACAGCCCAAGCACTGCCCCCCAATAAACCTTCTTGTAACTCTTTAAATCTCATTGGGGAACCCTTGGCTCCAGCTGCTTATGTAGCAGAGGATGGCCTTGTCTGGCATCAGTAGGAGGGGAGGCCCTTGGTCCTGTGGAGACTCATTGCCCCAATGTAGGTGAATGCTAGGACAGTGAGGCAGTGGGTGGGGGGAGCACCCTCATAGAAGCAGGGGGTTTGCCAAAGGGAAGCTAGGAAGGGAGATAACGTTTGAAATGTAAATAAAGAAAATTACCAATAAAAAAAAATCTCACTTGATTTGGTTTATTACATTGGCAAAGATACCTACCTGGGACAGAAACCTGCTAAGTTCCCCATGTAAGTGTGATACTATGTATCCAATTGATGCCATAAATGAAATAAAAATGTGAGTAGAACCAAAGCATGCTAGTTCCACAAGGAAGGACTTAGGCAGTCTGATGTAATAAATTATCAATCTGTACCAAAAATAATTTTTGATTAAAACTTTAAAAGAATCTAACTCCTGTTGATAGTACTTACAGTTTAACCCCTTTTGGCCTCCAAGAGAATTAGAGAAACATATATTCGTGTATCCATTCCTTTGACACTGTACTCTGTAGACTAAATATTGCAGGGAGGGAAGAATGTTTCTGGTAAGAATTTCCTCCTATTTTCCTCTTTAAATACAACTTAAGCCTTTTCACATATTTATTTTTAAATATTTGCTTTGTACAAGTATTTACAACGTATAGATTTAAAAATAAATACAAAAGTACATTTTTTTAAATAAGCTGAAGTTCAGTAGTCATAAATCTAAAGTAATATGGGCGACTTGGGTCTTCTGTGCCTCAAAAGTCTGAAATTAGAAAGTCTCCTCCCTGCTGGATGTAAAGGACAGGATGCAGCTTCTTCTTTTCCTAAAGCTGTGAGCACACCACTGGATGGACCCATAATTTGAGCAGGCATCAGCAGGGAACGCTTCTGTCTGTACTCTCAGTAACACACAACTCCCTGTAACAGCCCGCACGGCTGCTCCTGGCTTTCCTGTTAGGCATGCCCTTCCTGCTTTAATTCTAGAGACAGAGGTGGCAGCAGTTTTGTCTCATGGTCCTGTGTCAATACAGCTGGATTTGTGGGTTTTCAATTTACTTACATTTGCTTTTCAAGGCAAGGAGACTCAGCTGAAGGAGGGAGTGCACTGAACCTCTCTTCCGTTTCTGTCTCAAGCTACTCATGACCCATCTATTCCAACTTCTGTTCACTAGACTCCGTCCTCAAAGACCTCCTTCCAAAGGTTTGCAGCGTCTGTTACCCTCTCTGCGCTCACAGCTCTTTTGCAACATTCCTGCTCTCTCAAGTTTGGCCAGTTTCCATTCTCCATGCACCTCTATCCTTCATGTTCCAGTTCCTACATGACATCACTTCAAATATCCAATGACTGAGAAACACCTGATCAAGGCTGATGGACTGGGTCGAGTTTAGACTGTTGATTTGTACGACCTTTTGGGGAGCATGTGGGATTTGTATATAAAATATATGCTCCTTGACCTTTTGACGAGTCATCTGTAAAATCATAAAAACAATCCCTATATGATATTTAGATGTAATTTTGGGTAATTACATCTAAATACCCATGCTACCATAAAAATTTTTAAAGGAAATCTTTGGGATAGTGATTATCTATAGATCTTGAGGAATTTGCTGATGCATCTGGAAATTATTATCAATGTGGAACAAATAATGAACACGCACAATTATGTCTGTAGGCTCTTACTGGTGAGTGAGTTGTTTAACACCTGTATTCTCGTCGTATTGTATCTATAATTTTTTGTAAATAAGAAGTTGCAGATCATTACAAAGAATAGACATGTATAAACTTCTATACCTTAATGGTATAGAATAGACATGTATAAATTTCTATACCTTATTGGTATGTAATTCCAGTGGGTAAAGAGGCAGAGGAAGGATAAATAATTAATAAGGAAGTAAGGAATTAATTCTGTGAGCTACTACTTTATCAGGACAGTTTTTAGTTTCATGAGGTTCTATTTATCAATTGTTGATCTTAGAGCCTGAACCATTGGGGTTCTGTCCAGGACATTTTCCCCTGTGCTGATGAGTTCAGGGCCCTCTCCCACTTTCTCTTCTATTAGATTTAGCATAGCTGGTTTTATGGTGAGGTCCTTGATTCACTTGGGCTTGAGCTTTGTGCAAGGTAATAAATATGGATCTATTTTCACTCTTCTACATGCTGACCTCCAGTTAGACCAACACCATTTGTTGAAGATGCTTCCTCTTTACCACTGTGTGTTTGGGGCTTCTTCGTCAAAGATCAAGTGTCCATAAGTGTCCGGGTTTATTTCTGGGTCTTCAATTCTGTTCCATTCTATTTGATTCCTGTCTTTCTCTGTACCAATACCATACATTTTTATCACTCCTGCTTTGTTGCACAGCTTGAGGTCAGAGATGGTGATTCCTCCCAGAAGATCTTTTACTGTTAAGAATTGTTTCAGCTATCCCAGGTTGCGGTTTTGGGTTTTTTGGGGTTTTTTTGTTTTTTTTTTTGTTTTGTTTTGTTTTTTGTATGAAATTGAAAATTGCCCTTTCCACATTTATAAAAAAAAAAATGTGTTGGAATTTTAATTGGGATTGCATTAAATCTGTAGATTGCTTTTGATAAAATGGCCATTTTCACTATGTTAATCCTACTAGTCTATGATCAGGGGAGATCTTGCCACCTTCAGAGGTCTTCTTCAATTTCTTTCTTCAGGTATTTATAGTTCTTACCATACAAATCTTGCACTTGCTTGGTAAGCATTACAAATAACTTTAATTTTTTCAAGCCTTATTGTCAAGGATTGTTCTTTTTTTTTTTTTTCTTTTTTTCGGAGCTGGGGACCGAACCCAGGACCTTGTGCTCGCTAGGCAAGTGCTCTACCACTGAGCCAAATCCCCAACCCCGATCTGATGATTTTTTAATTTCCTGAGTTTCTGTTGCTATGTCTCCCTTTTCCTTTCTGACTTTGTTCATTTGGATACTGTCTCTGTGCCCTTTAGTTTGGCTAAGGGTTTATCTATCTTGTTGATTTTCTCAAAGAGCCTGCTTTTGGTTTTGTTGACTCTTTGTATCATTCAATTTGTTTCTAATTGGCTGAGTTCAGCCCTGAGTTTGACTACTTACTGCCATCTACTCCTCTTGGGTGTGTTTGCTTCTTTCTCTTCTAGAGCTAGTATGGGATCTCTCCAATTTCTTTTTTTGTTATTAGACATTTTCTTAATTTACATTTCAAATGTAATCCCCTTTCATGATTTCCCATCTGGAATCCCTCTATCCCTTCCCCCATGCCCCTGCCTCTTTGAGAATGTTCCCCCAACCACCCACACACTCCCTCCCATCTCCCCACCCTGACATTCCCCTACATGGAGGCATTGAGCCTTCAACAAGGCCAAGGACCACTCCTCTCATTGACGCCCAATAAGGCCATCCTCTGCTACATAAATGGTGGGAGCCATGGGTCCCTCCATATGTACTCTTTGATTGGTGGTTTAGTCTCTGGGAGCTCTGGGGTGGGGGGTCTGGTTGGTTGATATTGTTGCTCTTCCTATGGGGTTAAAAACCCCTTCAGCTCTTGTCCTTTCTCTAACTCCTCCATTGGGGGTCCTATCTTCAGTCCAATGGTTGGTGGAGAGTGTTGGTGCCTGCGCTGCCAGTGTCAGGCGTAGGTCTGCGGGATTGAAAGAAAACACTACACTGGTCACCCGTTTTCAGCGAGTGCCACCAAGGCTTTACTGAGATCTCCTTATATACCCGAGGCAAAAGCCATGGAAAACAACAAGGCAGGTGAAAATCCCCAACCAGGAAAACAGGAAAAGTCTGTGTGGTGCAAAGTCCCAGGCCCAATCAGGGGCATAAACAACTTCTTTTTTTTTTTTTTTTCTTTTTTTTTTTTTTTTTGGAGCTGGGGACAACTTCTTAAACAACAACAAGCTGGAAGGCTGGGTGGGGAGGAAGGGTGCCATGGAAAGTCCCAGCCCCAAATCAGGGGCTAAGAGCAGCTGCCAAGGAGGTAAACAATTTCTTGCTATAGCAGGCTAAAAGGCTCAGCCAGGGGGAAGGGAAACACCAAGGTAGGGCCCAACAGGAGAGCACCTGACTCTGTATTTGTCAGGCTCTGGCAGAGCCTCTCAGGAGACAGCTACATCAGACTCCTGTCAGCATGCACTTCTTGGCATCTGCCATGTTGTCTGAGTTTGGTGACATTAAATGGAATGGATCCCCAGGAGGGGCCATATCTGGATGACCTTTCCTTGAGTCTCTGCTCCCCACTTTTCTCTGTATTTCCTCCTGTGAGTATTTTTGTTCTCCCTTCTAAGAAGGACTGAAGCATCTACTCTTTGGTCTTCCAACTTCTTGAGCTTCATGTGGTCTGTGGATTGAATCTTGGGTATTCCGAGCTTTTGGGCAAATATCCACTTATCACTGAGTGCATCTTATGTGTGTTCTTTTGTGACTGGGTTACCTCACTCAGGATATTTTTTAGTTCCATCCATTTGCCTAAGGATTTCATAAAGTCATTGTTTTTGATAGCTGAATAGTACTCCATTGTGTAAAATCACCACATTTTCTATATCCATTCCTCTGTTGAAGGACATCTGGGTACTTTCCAGCTTCTGGCTATTATAAATAAGGCTGCTATGAACATGGTGGAGCATGTGTCCTTGTTTTATGTTGGAGCATCTTTTGGGGATATATCCAGAAGTGGTATAGCTGGGTCCTGAGGTAGTACTATGTCCAATTTTCTGAGGATCTCCAGACTGATTTCCAGAGTGGTTGTATCTGTTTGCAATCCCACCAACAATGGAGGAGTGTTCCTCATTCTCCACATGCTCTCCATCATCTGTTGTCAACTGAGTTTTTTATCTTTGCCATTCTGACTGGTGTGAGGTGGAATCACAGGGGTGTTTTTCTTTATGAAGGCACTAAGTTCTATGAATTTTCCTCTTAACACTGCTTTCACTGGTTCCCATAAGTTTAGGTATGCTGAGGCTTCATTTTCATTGAATTCTGTAAAGTCTTTAATTTCTTTCTTTAAAGTCTTTTAATTTCTTCCCAGCTCAAGTTATTATTGAATAGAGAGTTGTCCAGTTTCCATGAATATGTGGGCTCTCTGTTGTTTTTGTTGTTATTAAAGTTCAGCCTTAGTCAGTGGTGATCTGATAGAATGCATGGGACTATTTCAATCTTCTTGTACCTGTTGAGTCTTCTTTTGTGTCTGATTTCTTATGGTCAGTTTTGGAAAAGGTTCCCTGAGGTAGGGAGCAGAAGCCATATTCTCTTGTTTTAGGGTGAAATGGTCTTTAGATGTCTGTTAAGTCTGTTTGGTTCATAACTTCTGTTACTTTCACTGTGTCTCTGTTTAGTTTCTGTTCCAATGACTTGTCTATTGGTGAGAGCGGGGTGTTGAAGTCTCCCACTATTAAAGTGTGAGGTTCAGTGTGTGTTTTGAGCTTTGGTAAAGTTACTTTTAAAATGTGGGTGCCCTTACATTTGGGGGCATTGAGAGTTCAATCTGGTAGGTTTTCCCTGTGAAGTGTACTTCTCCATCTCTTTTGATACCTTTTAGTTGAAAGTCTATTTTACCGGATATTAGAATGGCTACTCCAACTTGTTTCTTGGGACCATTTGGTTGGAAAAGTTTTGTAGTATCTGTCTTTGTCAATGAGGCATTTTTCTTGTACTCAGCAAAATGCTGGATCCTATTTACATATCCAGTCTGTTAGCCCATGTCTTTTTATTGGGGAATTGAGTCCATTGGTGTTGAAAGGTATTAAAGACAGTGATTGTTAGTTCCGGTTATGTTTGTTGTTGTAGATGATGTTATGTGTATATGATTCTCTACTTCTGGTTTTGTTGTGAGATGATTGATATCTTGTTTCTCCTTGGGTGTAGTTACCCTCCTTGTGTTGGATTTTCCTTCTAGAATCCTCTGTAGTGTTAGATTAGTAGAAAGATATTGTTTGTATTGGGTTTTGTCATGGGATATCTTGGTATCTGCATCTACGGCAATTAGGAGTTTTAGTGGGTATAGTAGCCTGAGCTAGCATTTGTATTCTCTTGGGGTCTGGATGGCAGTTGTCCAGGATCATCCGGCTTTTAGAGTTTCTATTAAGAAGTCTAGTGTAATTCTGATAGGTCTGCCTTTATATGTTACTTGACCTTTATCCCTTATAGCTTTTGTCAATCTTTCAATGTTCTGTGAATTTAATGTTTTGATTATTATGTGATGGGATGATTTTCTTTTCTAGTCCAATCTATTTGATGTTCTCTAGGCTTCTCATACATTTATGACTATCTCTTTCTTGTTCCCTTTTCTTTTTTTTTTTTTTTTCCAGAGCTGGGGACCGAACCCAGGGCCTTGCGCTTGCTAGGCAAGAGCTCTACCACTGAGCTAAATCCCCAACCCCGACTATCTCTTTCTTTAGGTTAGGGCAGTTTTCTTCTATGATTTTTTTGAAGATGTTTTCTGATCCTTTGAACTGGGAATCTTTATACCCTTCATTTCCTATTAATCTTAGGATTGAACTTTCATTGTGTCCTGAATTTCCTGAATGTTTTTGGTTAGGAACTTTTTACACATTGTATTTTCTTTGACCAATGTATCTTCTATGGTATCTTTTACATCTGAGAGTCTCTCTTCTGTCTCTCATATTCTGTAGCTCCTGCTCTCTTTCCTAGGTTGTCTATCTGCAGGGTTCCCTCCATTTGTAATTTCTTTATTGTTTCTTTTTCTGTTTTCAGGTCTTGAACCTTTTTGTTCAATTCCTTCACCTGTTTGACTGTGTTTCCTGTATATCTTTAAAGGATTTATTTGGTTCCTCTTTAAGGGCTTCTAACTGTTTGCGTGTGTTTTCCTGTGTTTCCTTAAGGGAGTTATTTATATCTTCCTTAAAGGAATCTATCATCTTCGTGAGATGGAATTTTAGGCAGAATCTTGCTTTCCAGGTATATTAGGGTATCCAGGAATTGCTGTGATAGGAGAACTGGGTTCTGATGGTGCCAAATTACCTTGGGTTCTGTTGCTTATGTTCTTGTGCTTGCATTTCAACATCTGGTTATCTCTGGTGTTAACTGGCCTGGGTGTCTCTGAATGGAGCTGGTCTTCTTGGAGGAAGGCAGTGCTGTCGCTGGTTGGGGGGTGCAGGGTGGGGAATCCTGTGTCCCTGATTAGGGCAAACCTCATGGGAGATAGTCAGACTTTGGGTTCCAGGGGCAGGATCTGCTCCAGTTGCAGGTGGAGGTGCAGATCAGGACTGTGTCCCTGGTTGCAACAGACTTCCCGGGAGACAGGCAGGCTGTGGGCTGGAGGAGGGTATTGGGCCTTCTGCTCTAGTCCTGTGTGGAGGAGTAGACTGAAAGGAAAATGGATCTGAGGGTTGAGGGTGCTGTGGGTTCACCGTCAGCTGAGCTCTGTGGGTGTCCCAGATGGTGTGGGTATTTGGGGAGAAGTCTCACCTACGTCCCTGGTTACTGCAGATCTGCTGGAAGACAGACAGGATGTGGGATGTGGGAGGATGTTGAGCCTGCCCATCTGCCCTGGTGGTGGAGCTAACCAGAAGCCATGATGCAGCTATTACCATGTTCCTATATTAGACAACATGGACATATATCAGATGACAGCGATAACTGAAACTGGAGCGAACATAGTGAATCAGCTCCTCTGTTTTGGGAAGGCCTGTTAAACTTATGGCCCTGTGTGGATTACCTAGATTTGCATGAAAATTCAAGGGGAAGCTTCGTTGTGTGGATCTCCTCATGAGGCAATTCAAGGGCTACAAGATTCTGATTGTGGGCTTGATCTTTCTGGTTTTGGTAAGTAATTTCCCCCTTTCTTGTTGGCTTGCTTACCTTACTGACTCTCCCATGTGTGGATGCTTTAATCTCGGAGAGTGAATTGGGGGAGGCTCTCATTCTTCCTACATCTACTACCGAAACATATTTGGGGCATCAACTGCAGCGGAGAACATCACTCTAGGAGTGTGAGCAGTTACCGTGTGTTGGACTCCATCAGAGAATTTAAGCTCAGAAGAAGTTGTCCCGGGAAGACCCAAGTAGAAAAGTATAGGCGAGTATGTGGACTATTGTTGGGAAGGCCTGAGCAAATGTCTGCTTGCCCAACATAGGGCATGAACAGCAGACAAGAGAGCTTGGTGAATAAATGGATTGATTGGGGTTACTTACAGTAGCGCGAGTAAGAAGTTGCCCCTAACAACCACATAAGCAAATGGACTCCACATACAACCTCTGTACAGCTGCATACATGGAGCTCTCCCTGTTATTAGCGCTCACCTGTACATGCTGCAGCCCCTCCAGACACCGCTGGAGCTGGGGGAGGACTGCAGACAGAGGGAAAGGATGGGAGTGGGGCTGCTGGAATTTCAGAGAAGGATCTAAGGAACCTCCCGAAACCTCCACCAACACGGGAGTCGGCAGACTTGGCCTTGCTGAGGTTCCCTGGCCTGTTCTCACGGCTGCTCTGGGAAAATGGTAATTAATGGCTGTGTTCCACACCAGCAACTCCTCAGTTCTCTTGACTTTAAGGATGTTGTGCTCTGTGTCCAGGGTAAAGAGGAAGAAGTCTTTCTATGTCTGGTCCCATTTTAGCATTGAGGGGGAAAGGCCAGGGAATAGGAAAACTCTTGTGCGCGCGCGCGCACACACACACACACACACACACACACACACACACACATACACACAGTGGAGTAGTGGTGAAGGGGATCAGTGAGAGTGAGACGGAGATAGACCATAATGGGGTGAGTGTGATCGAAATGCATTGTATACATGGATGAGACTGACACAGTAAATAAGAAAACAAAGTAAGACTGGACAGTGTGGCTCCTACTTTAATCCCAGAACTCAGGAGGAGGCAGAGGCAGGCAGATCTATGAATTCAAGGCCAGTCTGGTCTGCAGAGCAAGTTCCAGAACAGCCAGGGTTACACGGAAAAAAACATGTCTCAAAAAAACAAAAACAAAAACAAAAACAAAAAAAAAAACCCAAAACCGCAAAAGGAAACAAATTTAAATCCTTCCCGCCACAAAAGCAAGCTAAGAGGTTAGGATAAGCCTCTGTCTCTTCTATGAAGTTATATTCAAGAAAAAGCCAAGTGTCAGGAGGAAGCTTTTCCTATTTGTCTGTCTATAAAAATAGGAATTTTAACTCACAGGGTATTGTTATAGATATTTAAGTAGTACAGGGTTTTTTTTGCATGAAAATATAGATTTCTTACTTGTCTTAGAAGATGAATGATTTGAAATACAAGAAGACAAATTGGACATTCTTCTGAGAGCAATCAGAGTGTAAGAGACTAAAAAATGAATGCCTTCTTTCCAGAGATGGTGATCTCTTTTCCACAGCAACTGTGTGTCGTATGAAAGGCAAGGTTTGTTACCTACTCCATTCCTAGGATGGCGTACAAAACAAGCTCCAGGCCAATAGTGCAGTTAGATCCGTCTCAAAAGTGACCTAAAAAGGGGAACCCAACAAAACAGGGATTACTATGGAGCATCTCAGAAGGCCTTTTCCCTACTAAATCTACCGACTGTTAGTGGTTCCTGTAGAAAGAGGAAGACGTTTCCCTCAGGGCTGTGGTTACTGGTAACTTGCCATGTACTTGAGAGCCACCTTAGTTAAACTAATGAGGACACACCCAGAGGAAAGCAGACCTGGAAGAGGGAGGAATACAAAGGAGGGAAATAGAGGGCAGGAGAGGGCTCAACGGTTAAAAATGCTTGCTGCTCTTCCAGACAACCTGAGGTCAGTTACCAGCACTTATGCCCAGTGGCTCCCAATGCCTGCAACTCCAGTTCTGAGAGATCTGACACCCAACTCTGACTGCCATAGGCCTCTGATCAATATACAATAATTCAACAAAAACTTTAAATTTATATTAATATATAATTAAAGAAAAAAACTTAAATTATTCAAACAAAATGACTTTTGAATTTGTATCAATACCTGATCATAACTAATAAGAACATTACATCCTAGATCATAACAACTGGTACACAACAAATGACCAAACCTATCCACCCCAACTTAAGGGACCGGGGCAATGGTCTATGTAAAATTGCTTCCTGCTGAACTGAGGTGGAGAATTCCTGTTAGGGCTCTAAGGAGGGAAATGGGTAGTTGCTCAGGCTCTGTGTTTCTCCAGTGCCGGATGCCTGTCCAGCCTCTGTACTGTTCAGTCTCTGTGTGAGTGATGATTAGGGCTAGCCCTTTAGAAGTTGATTGCCTTCATAGTTTAGACAAATCAATGACCGAGACAGTCTGTGAATCCCCTGGGCCGTTTGCTTTGTGAAGCTTGTCTCAGCTGATAAAAGAAGACTGCTTCAACATGGTTTATTAGCCGGCCAACAACTACATAAGGTGTTCAGAATCCTAGTGTAGCACTGAGTCTTTCTCAGGGTGAGCTTGTAGGATGAAATCCAGTATACTATGTTGACATACTTAACAAAAACAACCAGAAGCAGAACTACGAGAGCTAAGCCAGGTTAGTGCACATTACAGCTTTCGCAGAGCTATATGAACATGAGGTGTTAAGGCCTTGGTTGTAGTTTGACACGTAGTGCTGTCTATATGCTGAGTTTTGCAGCCCGAATGGCACTTCTATCCCAGAGTCAGTTGTGCTAAGGTCTGGGGCCCTGGGGACTTGTCCTAGTGAATGAGTCAAATCATGAACTCATTCTGTTTTAGTTACAGTTGCAGGGCCTCAGTGGCTTAACAGGGTCTCACTACTAATCCAGTCAGAATGAAAATTAAGGACCCAGCCTGTGCTCATAGCAGAGTCAGGGAGACTAGATAACTGAGACTGGTACCAATATTGCCCAAACAGTGGCAAGAATTTTTCTAATTACTCATAAATTAGCTTAGAAACAACTTGTTTCTTTCCAGGTCAGACATAGTTTTCTTTATCTCATGAGAACTTAGAGCCTCTCCCTTTGTGGAGGACCCTGTCTGCAAGACATCTAACTGTTGTTTACTTCAGAAATGGAAACGTTTAGTACCTCTGGGTCCTAATCAACCTATGTCTGTCCTTAGTTTGGAAAGCATCAGGAGAGGCACATTCATTCAAACCAGAACATGTCCACCCAGCAGTCTCAGAGCCCAGTAATATTGTTGTTATCCATATGAATTAGCCCTTAAGGCCGAACAGCAGACATCAGAATGAGGGGAAATGCCTAGGTTAAGAGTCTGTGAAGTTAGATAAGTTTCAGCCCCTTCCAAATCCTCTAGTGTTAATTTGGACTGTCCCAGCCACAGTGAGTTTCGTCAGTTGCTGTCCATGGACTGACAGCCTGGTTAGTTCCTATCCCTAGGCTGTGCAGAGAAGGGGGTCTGAGTGTCACCAGCAATCTTGGCTGCTTGTCCTTGATTTCAGAAATGATTAATTCTATCCCCAGGGTCCCTTCCTGCAGCACAGGTTGGTCCTGTCTCCCGAGGCCAGAATTTTTTAAAGGATTTTTCACTTGAAACCTCAGTTTTATAAACCCTATTTTTGCAATGGAAACTCCCTTGTTTCTTGCAACCTGGGAATCCAGCCAAATGGCACACATAGAATTGTAAACTCTTTCTTTCTATCTCAAAGACAAATCACTATACTTTCCCTTTTCTCTGAAAACTAGACCCGTAGACATCAGCAGACAAAGGTCAAGATGGATATGGGCTGCTGTGTGTAGTCACTCTAGGTAATATTTTGCCTGTGTCCCTGTTCCTCAGCTTACAGTGGAGGCAGAGGGTGGTGGCAGGTAGACCAGGACCCTCTATTCATACTGGGGAGGACAGAATGTTTTTTTACCCTCCCACATGGAAGAGGTTAATTGAGGACAATGGAGACAGAAGTGGGGAGAGAAAAGAAAAGAGAAAGACGAAAGACAGCAAATTGTAGAGAAGGCCAAATACACTCTAGGAGGGCCACGACTTTCTAATATCCTTTCCCCATCAATGGGAAACCCTCTTTCTCTATAGATCATAAGCTGAGTAGTAAAAACATGTCAACTGACAGTCTGGGTGTGTGGTGGGAAACTGTCCTTTTCCCCATCTGAGAGCCAGTAACAGTTCTACTCTCTAGGCTGAGGTACCTGGCTTGGGCCCAAATCTTCATGGTTAAAGTAACACCTGCAGATTCCTGTTCCTGGTTTCATATTTCATGCCCAGAAACTCACGGCTGAGCTTGGTGTCCTCAGAAAGAAGGTAGCTGATTTGATCAATAGCAGTGGCTTCCTCAAATAGGACTGTAAGTGGGCCAGGCATAGGGCATGATACTGGGTCACAAGTCATCAGATAGCCCGTGTTTCAGTGCTCTGCAGAGGGGGTCCCCAACAGTGCCAGGGGTGCTGTGGGTATAAGATTTTTACCAGAGTTAACTTCTTTACCTCTTTTTCATTACCCTAGCAGTAGCCACCACAGCTCTTAAACAGATGGGCCATCCTGTGGCGACAGGTTCCAAAGGTTTAGATAGTATGTCTCAGGGCATTTCATGGCCTTGGTTATCTGTAAGTCTCACTGTGTAACATCAACAAAGAAAGTGATTGTGGCATTTGCTTTATGTTAGAGGTCTTATCGCAATCAGTGCTCTGTTGTCACAGCACGTTTAAATGACCTCCAGCTTCAAAGGAGGACGTGAGCCCTCAGTGTCCCACTTAATTTTTTTACTTATGATAATTTTGTGTGGTGGTGTGTAATTGTGGGATGCAGGATGTGTGTATGTTTGTGGTGTGTGTGTGTGTGTGTGTGTGTGTGTGTGTGTGTGTGTCTGTATGTGTGTGTGTGTATGTGTGTGTGTGTGTTTGTGTGTTTTCATTGCTGTGAACAGACACCATGAGCAAGGCAGCCGTTTTAAAGGCAAGCATTTAATTGGTGCTGGTTAACTCTTTCAGAGGTTCAGTCCATTATCATCACAGTGGGAAGCATAGCATCATGCAAGCTGACTTGGTGCTGGAGCTAAGAGGTCTACATCTTGATCTAAAGGCAGAGAGGAGCAGTGTCTCTTCTGCCCTGGGCAGAGCTTAAGCATAGAACACTCAAAGCCCACACATATAGGAAGACTCTTCCTCCAACAAGGACACACCTCCTAATAGTGCCATTTTCCATGGGCCAAGCATATTCAAACCAGCACATTCTACTTCCTGTTCCCATAACCTTCTTAAAACACATGAAACTATGGTGGCCATAACTACCCACAGCACCTTACAAAATGCATTTAGTGCAACTTGCAAAGTCCCCATAGTCTATAGCAGTCTCAACAATGTAAAAAGTGCAAAGTTCAAAGTCTCATCTGAGATTCATGCAATCACTTACCTGTGACCTCCTATAAAGTCAAAATAAAAAAGCAGTCCACAGACTTCCAACATCACAGGATACAAATTACCATTCCAAAATGTCGCATGAGGAAATGCTGTACCAAAGCAAGACTAAAACCCTGGGGAGCAAACTCCTAAGTCTGCATCTCCATGTCTGATGTCAAAGTGCTCTTCAGATCTCCAACTCCTTCAGCATTCTGGACTGCAACAGAATCCTCCTCTTTGGCTGGATCCACTTTTTCTGGTTCCTTTTTTTTTTTTTTTTTTTTTTTTTCGGAGCTGGGGACCGAACCCAGGGCCTTGCGCTTCCTAGGTAAGCGCTCTACCACTGAGCTAAATCCCCAGCCCCTGGATCCACTTTTTCTTAGCGGCTTTCCTTGGCCTGTATCCCCTGGCTCTGGCATCTCTACATCTTGGGGTCTCCAAGGCAACATCAACTTCTTGTTCTGATGGCCAGGGTCCACACATGATCTTCTGGCCTTTTCCAAAGGACTTGGTCACTTCTCCAGCTCTGCCTTCTGTAGCCCTCAGGGTTCTGGCTAACTCCACTTCACTGCCAATGATATGCTTGGTGGTCATCACTATCAACATTCACTCTCAGACCAGCAGGGAAAGCGTTGCCATTTCCTTGAGACTACCTTGGGGAAGGCCTTTCTAACTTCCCATGAGACTGAGTATTTGGGTCCTTGACATAGCTGTTTTTATGTCAAGAGCATACACTCACTTAGGAGTTCATCCATTCAGGCTTTGCTCCACTCCCCCCAAAAACTCTGCCCTCCAATTACCCAAGAGCGATCAGAAACTGCTGAACTTCCTGCCTCTGCCCACTGAAGGCTGGCAATGTAAGCATGCCATCCGTGACCTTAGCCCATGCTCATACGTGTTCTAATCTAGCTGTGAGTGACAAACACACAGAGAAGTAATTTGTATGTTGGTCCTCACTGTTTTCAATATACACGTTACTTAAGTAGCATTTGTATGCATATATTATATACTACCCACATTCAAGAATATAGTTTTTAGATAAACCTTCACAGAATCCATTTCCTGGCCTCAGCCACATTTCTTAATTCTACTTACCCTCAAATCTTCTTGATTTACCAATGTACACAGTGAGATTTGTCTAGGTTCTCTCTTTCCACTGCCAGTTTAGATATTTAAGTTCTTGGTTCTGCAGAGCGTGTAAGCTTCTAAGCTACTACTCTTCTCCAGCATACCAGATGATGTCAGCAGTGGGATCAGCAAGATGGCTCAGCAGGTGAGGGAGCTATTTACCAAACCTGATGACCTAAATTGATCCCCTGGATGTACTCAGAGGAGAGAAATGACCCTACAAATTATCCTCTGATTTTACATGTGGGCCATATGGACACACACCACACACACACACACACACACACACACACACACACACACACTGTTTAAAAAGAAAATAAAAAACAAACACACATTCAAACCTGGAGTTATTGTTCAGTGGCTAAGAGTATTGGCTGCTCTTACCGAGTACCTAGGTTCAGTTCCCAGTACCTATAGAGTAGGTCACGACCATTTGTACCTTGAGTTTGGTGTGATTCAATGTTCTTTTCTGGTGTCCTTGACTGTTATATGGTACACAGATAGATAAAAGCAAAACACTCATACACATACTTCAAAGAATATTAATAATAAAAAAAGATAAAGAGGAACACCACTGGACACCCCAATTTCCTAATATGGGGTGACTCCAGTGGGAATTTCCAGAAATTCTAGTAATACAATCACCCCAGCCTTGAGATGTTTCTTTCACATAAATGTCATGGTGACTCAGATTCCTGATTAACAAAGG
Source organism: Rattus norvegicus (assembly GCF_021556685.1). Classification (NCBI taxonomy): domain Eukaryota; kingdom Metazoa; phylum Chordata; class Mammalia; order Rodentia; family Muridae; genus Rattus; species Rattus norvegicus. The sequence goes on along the minus strand of NC_141545.1, from coordinate 23,834,198 downwards.
ACAGACAGAAAGACACAGGCAGGTAGGACACCTAGGTACTACTCAGCCAATAGGAACACCTCCTTCCAGGAAGAAAATGGGACACACACAACGCACTAGCATAATCCCCTTTCTTTACCCACAGGTGTTCTGCCTCATGATGCCTTGGCCTGAGCCCATGATACTTTGGCTCGAACAACCCCGTCCTGTCTCTGAAGATGCCTCAGAGACCATCGACTGGGACTCTCTTTCTCAAGAACTCCCCAACTTGACCAACCTTCTATACTGGCCTCCAAGCGGGGGAGATAGGGATGACTTTCTGGCCTCTACCAGCCCCAGAACCTCTACCTACCACTTGAAAGGACCTGCCCAGGCCAACTATACTCTGGGAAGTAACCTAGAGGCCATCCTTGTGGCTAGGGATCACTGGGGTAGGCCCAAAGCTCATGGTGGAGATCTGTTTCGGGCACAGCTGCTGGGTCCAGAATTGAGAGCAGGAGTCCCAGGGGAGGTGAAGGATCTGGAGAATGGCACTTACCTCTTGTCCTTCCCCCTGCTCTGGGCTGGATGGGCCCAGGTGCAAGTGCGACTGATCCACTCCAGTGAGGCAGTTGGGGTCCTGCAAAGAGTCTGGAGAGAAAAACGAGCCACTGTTGATTTTAGAGGGCATTTCCGAGGAACAAACGGCACTCAAGAGACTGTCATCTGTAACGTGGACCCCCAGTCAACTGGAGCCAAAGGGTCTACCTGCCAATACAAGGATGTGGTTTCTGGGGAGATCTGGTTCTGTGCTCAACCCTGTACTTTGCCTTGCAATGCTTTAGTGGGTCACTCGAGTGGAAGTTATCTGAAGGTGACCACGCCACATGATGAAGACCTGCTGGCTGGGTAAGAAGTCTAGGATCTTGAGTGAGTCCCAGTCTTAACCACAGGCATGTGGAGGTGAGAAGACAACTGGAGGAAGTCAGTCCTCTTCTTCCACCGTGAGGGGCCCAGGTATCAAACTCAGTCTTTTGGGTTTGGCAGCAAGAACATTGGCGGTCATCATCTTCATCACCACCACCACCATCATCACCATCCATCATCATCATCACCATCATCAATTATTATTTAGATATTCCTAAGCCTGGAGTGAACTTGATGTTCTGGTGTGGTTGAGAGTAACCTCCTTTTAAGGAAGGCAGAAAAGTGAAGAGTTCAATGTCCTTGGCCTGGGGTCAATAAGCATGAGAACTTGTGTTACAAAAGCAAGGGTGGGGAACGGTGGTTCGAGGAGGGTGTTATATTTCCTAGTGACTGTTTGTGTAAGAACAATAACAATTTATTATTCTTTCTAGATTATAGTGGCAGGGAAATTGCAATTTCTCACTCACTGTGGAGCTCTGTTATTATAAAAGGGAACTATGAGACTCTTCTGTTATCTTAACTATTAGTGAACTGATAAGACCCTTCCTTGTGTATTCCTCTTAACCACTCTACTTGCCCCATGTAGTGTGCCCACTTAAGTGTAGGGACCCAGAATTAGGCAAGTATAAATCTAATTTTCACTTGGTCAAGTTTCCCCAAAGCTCACATTCAGTGTTTCTTCAGGTATGTAACTGACCAGAAACTCCCTTCAGGCATACCTCCAATCCTAGTCCTACAAGCAGCCCAGGAGAACATGGAAAACACGGGTGAGTGAGGCTGGGACATGTTTGGGATGGGTATCAGCTTAGATGGGCTGTAGGCTTTTGTATACATGTGCATGTTGTCCAGCTGTGTTTGCTCATGTGTGTGTGCGTGCATGTGTGTGTGTGTGTGTGTGGGTGGGTGGGTGGGTGTGTGGGGGTGTGTGTGGGTGTGTGTGTGTGTGTGTTTGCCTGCGTGTGTATCTGGGTGTGTATCTGTATCTTGTGCATGTCTATGTACATGTGTGTCTGTGTGTCTCTCACTGTGGTTATCTGTGTGAGTCTCTGTTCTCTGTGTGTATACATGTGTAGGAGAGTAGGGGTATCTGTCTTTGTGTATTTGGGCTGTATGTGTAATGTGTGTGACTTTGTATTTGTATATGTATACATGTGTCTCTGTGTTTCTGTGATATATGGATGTATGTGTTTGTATCTGTGAATCTATGCCTGTCTCTGAGTCTCTCCATCCCTCTCTCTCTCTCTCTCTCTCTCTCTCTCTCTCTCTCTCTCTCTCTCTGTGTGTGTGTGTGTGTGTGTGTGTGTGTGTGTGTGTGTGTGTGTGTGTACCTGTGGTATTCGAGGTGTTCATTCTCCTGTGTAGAAGAATATGGAGACAAGATGGATGTTGGAATGTTCTCCCCAATTGTTCTCTATCTTATTTTACTTTAAGTTGTGTTACTTTTTTTTTTGTTGGGGAAGCAGTTTCAACTGGCAGTGATTTTTTTCATCTGAGAGCGGAAAAATAAGGACCTGACAGCCCAAGGGTAGTTGATTAGAGGGTGTGCAGTACTCAAGCAGGAAGAGCTAATTCTGCTCTTTCCAGCCACAGTCAGCAAGCAAGGGAGGACCAGAGTCCACATTACTGACCATAGAGTTTCCAAACACAGTGTTTGCACAGAGACTGGCAAATGCTGAGTGGCCTTGACTAGCCAAGCACTCACAGTATTCAGAGGGACCCAGCCTCTCTCTTGATACTTCCTCAGAAAGTAAGGAACTGAAGGCATTGACGTCTCCCTCAGAGAAGTAAGGAAACCCTGGATTCATCATATTCCCAACCCAATGGTGAACCTGAATAAGGGGACTATAGAAATCTACAGGTGACTCCCCAAGAGCAGACAGAGCTGAGGGAGGGTAGTCATTGAGACTCTACATGAACCTCCTCCACACACATAGAATCAGAAAGAAGTCTTCATAGAAACTCTAGTCAACAACTAAAGGACACTAGGCACAGGGTGGAATGTACCAGTTGCTTTATGCTCTGCCCCTGAATATACCTGATACAGTGCCTCAGGGGAGGCCAGGTCGGGTCTAGAGCTTCAGTCACAAGGATCCAAGTGGTCAACCCTGTGGCCATGGCTGCCTGTGTCCAACCACTTGGATGGCCCAGGTTGGAGATCAACTGCCCTGACCATTAGCATCCTCTAAGTCCCAAATGCATGGTCACTGAGGTAGTATGTCCTAGTCAGGGTTCCTATTCCTGCACAAACACCATGACCAAGAAGCAAGTTGGGGAGGAAAGGGTTTATTCAGCTTACTCTTCCACATTGCTGTTCATCACCAAAGGAAGTCAGGACTTGAACTCACACAGTTCAGGAAGCCGGAGCTGATGCAGAGCCCATGGATGGATGTTTCTTACTGGCTTGTTTCCCTGGCTTGCTCAGCTTGCTCTCTTATAGAACCCAAGACCACCAACCCAGAGATGGCACCACCCACAGTAAGCTGGGTCCTTCCCCCTTGATCACTAATTGAGAAAATGCCTTACAGCTGGGTCTCATGGAGGCATTTCCTCAAGGGAGACTCCTTTCTCTGTGATAACCCCAGCTCGTGTCAAGTTGACACACAGACCCAGCCACTACAGAGTCCTTGAGTTGTTCCCCATGTGGGCAGCTACTCCTACAAGGAAAAGTGCTTCTATGGCCACCAGCCATCAGCCTCAGGCTGGAGGAAGGGCTTATGTAGGTAGGGTTTGGGGAAGAAGTCATGAGGTCAATGATCCGGGATAGTATACATAAGGACACATAAAGATCCTCTTTATAGTTTGAGACAGTCTCTCACGAAGACTGAACCTTGCTATTCAGCTCAGCTGGCTGGTCAGTGAGGCCCTGGAATCTGACATCTCTATCTCCCCATGTGCTGGGGTTCCAAGTGTATCTCACCCAGCTTCTACACATATTCTAGGGGACAAGGTTAGGTCCAAACCCTTGCCCAACTCACTGAGCCATCTCCACAGCCTTCAGATAGGTTTTATTCTAGGACTTTAACCTCTTTCCTGTCAGGGAAGTGTAGTATAGTAATTAGTACTCGGGGTTTAACAGCACACTTCCTGAGTTCAAATACTATCCATGTATTTCATGGTTCTTTTTAAAAACCTACTTTATACGCTGGTATTATGGCATAATGGTAGAGTGTTTCCCAGCTGGACAGGGAACAGGATGCCATCCGCAGAACTGCTAAAAAAGAAAACAGTATTTGGTGCAGGTACAAGTAATGCATAACTTTACATGTGTGACGTATTCAACGTCTTGAGTTTACCAGAAATATAAACCCCGAAGCCATCTTTACAATCCACGTTAGACCCATATGCATCACCTCCCCGAAGCCAAATATTTAAGCTTGACGATGTCAGGTCTGATGAGTCCATTAGCAAAGGGCTAGAGGGAGAGCTCGGAGGTTAAGGACCCATGCTGCCCTTCTAGTAGATCAGAATTGTTCCCTGCATTCATGTTAGGTGACTCACAAAGCCTGTGATTCCAGCCTAACGGCAGTCAGCCAACACTCTTTTCCGGCTCCACATGCTATTCCCACACAGAGGGCATAAACACGTGTACATATATTAAAAAAGAAAGAAAGAACAAGAGGGGTAAATCTAGCTTCTACTGGGCAGCGTGGTGCATACCTGCTTTCTTGGCACTCTGGAAAAGGAGGATCACAAATTCAAGTCTAGTGTCACCTGATATTGAGTTCAAGCTAAGGATCACAGCCAGGGCTTCTCTTGCAGCTTAGGTGCGTGGCCAAGCCATGGCAGCTCCGTCTTCTCTCATCTTTGACACCAATAGCATTTTTCATCAGACTTCGGTCACCTTCTCTCTGCTTTGAAGAGGCCGTTTCAGGGTTTCAGCTTTGCCTTTGGACCCCGAGGCTGAACTAACATTCCTGTGGATTATCTCTGTGGCTCATCCTCTATCCTAGCTCTATGTCCTTTTGGCTCCCTGCAGCTTTTCTTGATGTGTGGTGGAGACAGCAGGGCCTAAGCACTATGTGTGGGAATGTAGCACTCCATGGCCTTGCTCTGTGTGGTGGTCTTCAGCAACTCTTCTGCACACTGCTTCCAACTGTTGGTTGAGAGAGAAAGCAAGCTGTTGTTGTTGCTTGAGTGAGGTTTTTTTTTTCCATTTTAGATAGAACCTCACTGTGCACTGTGGTTTCTGCCTTGTGAGTGCTGGTATTAAAGGTGTGAGCTGATGCTTATCTTTTCTTTTGAAACAGTGTCTTGGCTAACACAGGGTGGCCTTGAACCTGCTATGTAGCCAAGAATGAGCTTGGACATATTTTAAATAGAAAAATATTTTAAAGTGGTGTGTTTGTGTGTCTGTTTGTGTCTCAGTGTATGTCTGTGTGTGTTTGTGTGTGTGTCTTGTGTGTCTGGGTGTATCTTAGTGTGTGTCTATGTGTGTATCTCAGTGTGTGTCTGTGTGTGTCTCAGTATGTGTATCTCTGTGTGTGTATATGTGTGTGTGCATCTGTGTGTCTGTGTGTGTCAGTGTGTGCGTTGCTCTCTCTCTCTCTCTCTCTCTCTCTGTGTATACACATACATAGCACAGTAGAAATGTGGCACTTAGAGAGAAACTTACAGAAATAGGTTCTCTCCTTCCACCCCGTGGGTCTCAGGATCAACCTCAGGCCTCAGGCCTGACGATGGGGGCATCTTAGTGGCCTTTGAAAGTTACTTACCTGTGTATGATTGTGTGTGCGTATGTGTGGTTGTGGGTTACACATGCCATATGTGTGTATGTGAGGTCAGAGGAAAGCTCTGTGGAGTCAGTTCTCACCTTCCACCTGTAAGTGGGTCCTGAAGAATTGAACTCTAGTCAACACCAGGCTTGCACAGCAAAAGCCTTTCCTCAGTGATCCATCTAGGGGGCACAACCTCAAATTGTGATCCCTTTGTTTCCATCTCCTGAGTTACAGGCCAGAAGTTGATACAACTGGTTTATTCAGTGCTAAGACTTGAACCCAGAACATCAAGTACAATAGGTAAGCATTCTAAAACTTAGAGCATCTCCAGAAATTCACGTTCTTGTTTTTCACTTCTTTGTTTTGAGGCAAGGTCTGACTGTGTAGCCTTGACTGCTCTGGAATGTGGTATGTAGACCAGGGTGACCTTGAATTCACAAACTTCTGGCTGCCTCTGTCTCCCAAAGGCATGGGCTACCATTTCTGGCCCATCATCATTGTTCTTGATCACGGTGAATTGTCAGGGTCCCCATCCATAAGTGGAGACATGAACAGTGTTGCCCCTGAGTTTGGAAGTGCACACATGGAGTCTCATCACTCTAGAGGTGAAGGCAGGAGGATTAAAATGTTGTTTAGTTAGGATTTCATTGTTGTGAAGAGACACCATGACCTTATATAAAAGACATTTACTTGGGACTGGCTTACAGTTTCAGAGACCCAATCCATTATCATCAAGGTGGGAGGCATGGCAAAATCTAGGTAGTTTGGTGCTGGAGAACGAGCTGAGGGGTTTATATCTTGGTCTGAAGTCAGCCAGAAGGAGGCTTTCTTCTGTAGGCTACCAGGAGGAGACTGGAATTCTAAGTTAGGTAGAACTTAAACCTCGGAGACATCAAACACACCCCCACATTGACACACTCCCTCCAACAAGGACACATCTACTCCAACATTGCCACACCTCCTAGTAGTGCCATTCCCTGTGAGCTAAGCATTCAAACACAGGAGTCTATGGGGGCCAAACCTACTCAAACCACCAAAGACGTCAAGGCCAATATCAACTACACAGGAATTTATGGCTACCATGCTTACTTAAGACTGTTTCAATTACTCATGTGCGCTCTCTCTCTCTCTCTCTCTCTCTCTCTCTCTCTCTCTCTCTCTCTCTCTCTCTCTCTCTCCCTCTCTCTCTCTCTCATTGGAATTTACAATGCTCTGTAAGAATGAGTTGATATACTACATATAAAGTTTGTCGAAGGTTGCCTGACTAGACCACTTAAGTGGCTAGTGGGCAATGATGACCTGAGTTCAAACCCTAGGATATACATGGTGAAGGGAAAGTACTGACTCCCAAATGGTGTCTTCAGAGTAACACACACACACACACACACACACACACACACACACACACACACAAATGTGAAATACTTATTTACATAAAAGAGAAGAAGGTGAAATGGTATAAGGTTTTTTGTTTGTTTTTGTGTTTTGTTTTGTTTTGTTTTGCATCTGCTCTTTTCTTCTCTACCCTGTAGCCCTGCCCTCAAGGCCCCCATGTCACCCTGGCCACCTGTCTCCAAAACCCTCTGGCTTCTACCACCAAGACAGATGGCATTCGACATTCTGTTCTAGCCGCTCTTTCCCCACTGTGGAGAGCATCCTGAACTGCCTGTCAGGACGCATTGTCTACATGATGGGGGATTCCACACTCCGGCAGTGGTGGGAGTATCTTCGAGACACAGTGCCCTGTGAGTGACCGTGAGGGGAGAGGAGGGCCTGTGAGGACTCATGATGGAGAAGCCTGACAGCGAATTCATTGAAGGAGAGACTCCCTCGCTTAGTAGAAAGGTGGTGCAGCCTGCTGGGTCTTCCTCAAGGACAAGGAGTGAAGGAGTGGGGTGTGTGCTTTGTTTTATGAGATGAGGTCCCACTATGTAGCCCTGGTTGGACTAGAACCCATTATGGTGATCAAGCTGGCTGCAAAGTCACAATATCCACCACCCGGTACATCCTGAGTTCTACACTTAAAAGCAAATCCCAGCTGAGAGTGAGTTTTAAGAAACTCATACATGTGCATACATGCTTGTGTGTGTGTGTGTGTGTGTGTGTGTGTGCGTGTGTGTGTGTGTGTGTGTGTGCGTGTGTGTGTGTGTGTGTGTGTGTGTGTGTGTATGAATCAAGGAAATATTCACAGAACTCAGGCTGGCCTGGAGCTCCATGTGTAACCAGGGTTGATCTTGAAGCTCTGATCTTCCTATCTCTTCCTCCCAAGTGATTAAATGACAGGCATATGTTACCACACCCTGTTGGTGTGATGCTTGAGGTATTTGGGATATAATGCAGGGTTGCATGGTAGGCAAGATGTCTACTAACCTATGCACATCCCCAGCCTGCCAGAAGGAAGTCATTCAGGAGAATAGGTAAAGGACAGGGCTACAATCCTTCACACAATGCAATGTGGGGTGATAGCAAAAGAGCCATTGCTGTGTTTCTAAATAAAATCTGCAGCCACCATCTAGTGTATGTGTGTGCATGTATGCACATGCACATGTGTTTGTGTGTGGGTGTGTGTGTGTGTATGTGTGTGCCTGTGTGTATGTGTGTGTTTGTCTGTGGTGGAGGACAGAAAACAATTTCTGCTGTCACTCTTAGATACAGTCTATATTTTATTTTATTATTATCAGTGTGCATAATAATGGGCAGGCTCATTGTGTGTGCATGTGTGTGGTATGCCTAGGTTGTGCACATGCTTGGCACACGTATGGAGTTCAGAGGACACCTTTCAGAAGTCAGTTTTCTGCTTCCAGGGATGGAGCTCAGGTCTTCAGGGTCTTTTACCTATTGAGTCATCCGCTAGTCCTGCCACCCCAGGCAAACATCTCACATGCTGAGCTACATCCCTGCCACCATTGTTTATGGTCATGGTAAAACACTACACATCCTTGGATCTCAGCGTCCCTGCCTAGAGTGCAGAGAGAAATACAACAGCAGCCTGAGTATAGTAGTGTACTCCTATGGTTACAGCACTCTGGAGATATGTCTCAGGTAGGGTTTACTGCTGTGAGCAGATACCATGACCAAGCCAACTCTTATAAGGACAACATTTAATTGTGGCTGGCTTACAGGTTCAGAGGTTCAGTCTGACATCATGAAGGTAGGAACATGGCAGCATTCAGGTAGGCAAGGTACAGAGGAGCTGAGAGTTCTACATCTTCATCTGAAGGCTGCTACAAGAAGACTGGCTTCGAGGCAGCTAGGATGAGAGTCTCAAAGTCCATGCACACATTGACGCACTTTCTCCATCAAGGCCACATCTACTCCAACATGGCCACATCTCTGAATGGTGCCACTTCCTGAGCCAAGCATATTCAAACTACCTCGAGATACTGGCAGTTAGGTTGGGAATAGAGGGCCAGCCATTTTCAGCTACAAAGAAGGTGAAATCTAGCATGGCCCACATAAGACTCCTTCAAATGGTTATGTGCACACAAGAGTCCCCTCTGTTGAACACACACACACACACACACACACACACACACACACACACACACACACGCTTCATAACAATATTTTGAGACAATTGCCTCTTATTGACCTCATAGGCTAGGCTGGGTGGCCATCAAACCCCACGTATCTTATCTATATGTTGCCAGCTATAGCCTTACAACCAAAAGGCACCAAGTCTGACTGTTTTTAATGTGGGCTCTGTGGATCATACTCAGGTCTTTGCATTTACATAGCAAATCTCTATCACTGAGCAAAACCCCAGCATCACAGGGGGATTATAGGCAAGTAGACTACCACTGAGCCATACTTCCCCCAGTTCCTCAGTGAGAGATTCTAGCAGGAGCTTACCACTGAGCCACAGCCAGCTACAACCACAGATATGGAGCACTACCTCTGATGCTCCATTGAGGGGGTAGGGAGTGCATCTCAGGAGTGGAGCACGTGTCCAGCACCTGAGAGGCCCTGGGTTCATCCCCAGCCCTGCAGAATAATAGAAGGAAGAAGTGTCATGAGATGAGAACGGCAATGATTAAAATGGTCCTACTCAGTGGCTCACAAGTGCACAAGCTCAAACTCCAGGGAGTCTGACACCCTCTTCTGGCCTCTTGAGGCGCCTGCACCCACTTGCACATATCAGACAGAGACACGTGTTAGCATACACATAATTAAAAGACAAAATCATCTGAGTGTGGTGGCCCATATCTCTCAGGATCTGGAAGGCAGAAGCAGGTAGCTCCCTATAAATTTGAGACTAACTTGGTCTAGTCTATTCCAGGTCAGCTAGGACTACACAGAGAAATGTGTGTGTGTGTGTGTGTGTGTGTGTGTGTGTGTGTGTGTGTGTGTGTGTGTGTGTACTGGGTGTAGTGCTGCTTACCTTTAATCTGAACACCTGGGAAACAGAGGCAAACAGATCTGTGACTTCAGGGCCAGCCTTGTCTACTTAGTGGCATATACATATATGGGATGTATGCAAAAAGGTAATTAATAATCCCATGTTAATTCACTCTGTGTGTCTGTGTCTCTGTGTGTGGGTATGTCTGTGTGTGTGTGTGTGTGTGTGTGTGTGTGTGTGTGTGTGTGTACAGTGGCATACTACAGTGTATGAGAAGATCAGAGGACCATGTGCAAGAGCTGACTCTCTCTTTCTACCATACGAATGAATCTCAGGGGATTAAACTCAAATAATGAGTGTTGACAGCAAGAGCCCTTCCTGGCTGAGTCATCTTGCTCGGTTCCCTATGTTAAAAACCTGTTTCTCCTCCTCCATACAGCCCTGAAGCCAGTTGACCTACATGCCACTTATCAAGTAGGTCCCCTGATGGCCGTGGAGACAACTCGGGGGACGGTGTTGCACTGGAGGGCACACAGCTGGCCCCTGCGTTCTCTCCGCACCCCAGTGGCCTCCCTGCACTCTGTGGCCAGAGAACTACATGGCCTGGCCGGGGGACCCTACACAGTGGTGGTGCTGGGTATGGGAGCCCACTTTACCACGTTCCCTCCCTCCATCTTTGCTCGAAGACTGGCAGGGATTCGGGCAGCTGTGAAGGCCCTGCTGGACCGGGAACCCAGTACTCTGGTCGTCATCAAACTGGCCAACACTGGCTACAAATCGGTGTATGGCAGTGACTGGCTCACACTCCAGATGAACCGCTTCCTCCGCGCTGCCTTTGTTGGTCTCCGCGTGGCCTTTGTGGATGCGTGGGAAATGACCTCCAGCTTGGCTGTGCCAGACGACATCCACCCAAGGAAGCTTATTGTCCGCAATGAAGTGGAATTATTTCTGTCCTTCATCTGTCCCACCTGAGTGCTCCTGAGGGATCTGAGTCTGAGTGGATGGAGAGAGAGCCTGGGTATGGTCATCACAAAATGAACTTCTGTGATGGAAACCTGAAGCTACCCTGGCTCACCCACTATGACACTGTGGGTCCGTATTTTATACTTCTCTCTGTGCGCCACGTGGACAAATCTAGTTCAATACAAATGATTTGCATCGTTTTCTCTTTTTGAGTGTAAGGGGTTGTGGGTGGTGTTTGTACACATATATGTACAGATTGCTTGCCCCTCTGTGCACACAAAGGCCAGAGGACATCTTGGGTTATCCTGCTCTATCTAGGAAATGCTGTTTAGCATGACTCAGTATCTGGTGTTGCTTCAATCTCATGGAGTCTGGCACTAGGCAGTATATTTTAGGCACATTTAAGTCCAGTATAATTTGGGTTTCCTAGTGTAACACCATCCCATGTGTACAAGGAAGCAGAATACATCTTAGAGACCTTCCTCTGTATTCCACTTTGTATTCCTGGGATAGAAGAAGAAAGAGCCATTGTGGCTGCAAACATTACAGGGCCCAATACGAGCAAGGATTCATCACAGTTTTGTAGGAGCGTTCTTTTCCTTCTATTGACCAAGGGCAAAGAGCTACTGATAAAAATGGGTATACTAGGGCCTCTCCTGCCTTAACCTTCCTACCATGCAGGAAAGGAAGGCAGTACCAATAGCACATCCATAAAAAAGGTCCATCCCAAAGGCCTTTGTTGATGAAAGGGAAGGGGATGGTTAGAGATGGGATTTCTAGCAGGAGGGATGGAAGTACATGGAGCATAATCTATGTGATAGAAAAACAGCATTGACAGAAATATCAGGGGGAGCCCTGTGGATACAAGTGTGGTTCTTAGTGCACAGGAGCAACCAAAGTGCCCAAGAGGAGACGGCTCTCCTCTGTTGCAAAAAGACTGCTCTTGTTACAGTACCAAATGAAGCTGCAAGTTATTATCTAAACCATCAGCAACAGATAGCATTATGGAAAATACAAAATCAACTTCAGTAAGCAATATTTCAGATAATCTCCATTCCATTATCATACAAGTAATGTTCCCACTGTCAGGGCTTCCTAAAGTGTACTTCAATATGCTTAAAGCTGTATTATTGCACTTGTACTGGTTCACTATATTACTCCAACCAAGTTATCTCTCATCCATGTGGCTAAATATCTGCATACCATCTTTTATCCAGCAATCGTATCCTAAAGGATAAAATAAGTCCTTAGCATGGCAAGATAACATGATGCTGTCTCCTGGTAGACGGCTTCCTTTTATACTCCAAGACAAAAGCCTTTTGTGTTCTGCATTGACAACCTGAGAATTAAGAGGCAGTCCAGTCTGTAACCCCAAAAGCATCCTTTTGGTGCACAGTAGTATAGTGACCTGTTTCTCCAAAGTTTCTGCCTGATGTCTTATAGTTTTGATGTCTCCCTAAGTTTTCCATTTACTTTTCCTTGTGGGTACGAGTATCATCTTTCTATTTTTAAAAATAGCCAAGTCATTATTTAAAAGTGTTGTCTCATAGTAGCTTGATCCTGTGGATAACAAGGGATTTAGGTCACATGACTACTATCCATTAACGGCAAAATCTTCGTTAAAGCACTTGCTACTATGAGCAGAGCCATCATCAGATTTTAGTGGTAATGGGGGAAGAGCTCTTACAGAACCAAGCAAGGCAAACATGGCACCGAGTGGTTTTGCCTCTTACCCTTTTCCCCCTTGCTAAAAGCCATTAGATTTCATCCCTAAAGATAGCAACCTGGGTCTATTCTCTTATTTGGTCACTTTCTGCCCTTGAGGCTGATTACCAAGATCCAGCAATCTAAATATGGACCTCCAACAATCAAAATCCCCCTTTGGCTGTCCTAATTGACACGCCCAATCAAAACACCAGATCACCCTCACACAGCTTCCCCCTTTTACTTTATAAACCACCTGTTGCCTATGGGCCACACCTGTCTCCTCTCCATCTGGAGGCAGCTCTTTATCCTGGGGATAAATAACCCTGACCCTGTCCCTTGTTCCCTTCCTTCTTTCCCATGTCCTCTCTGTCCTGTCTTTGTCTCTTATTCCCTGTCATTTCTCCCTCCAGGGTGAATAAATCTCTTTTGTGGGAGAATGTGGTCTTGGTGCATCCTGTGCTGACACAGGTCCTTTCAATGGGAATCCTAGAAAGAAAATGCATAAAGAGCTCTTGAGAAAGCCAAATTCCAGGCATGACACAGTAGTGTTTTCCTGGAGCCTGCCTGGAATTGTGCCTTGCAGTCTTCTAGTTAGGGAGAGGCAGTGTGCTTGCCTGTAGTGTGCTCTAGCACAGACCTCTACATACCTGCAGCAGGGGAGGCCCCGGACAGGCTGTAGTTTCAGATGTTGAGCTGATTTGAGAACTATTGACTCCTAATGATAAAGTAGATTTTCAAAATAGTGTGTAAGATAATGCCTGTCACAGAGGACAGGGTCTCGTGAGCCTCTTCTAACTCCCTTGCCAGAGTCTGATCATTTGTCAGACCAAAGGCAAGCACTAAACTAGAGAAACAACAAAGTCCACTTAGTTAACAAAGGCCATTAAGTGTTAAAGATTTAAACCTAAGGCTATAAGATCTGGATCTTTAACATTCACAGCAATTTGAATTTTGAACTCAAGAAGACTGTCCTGCTAAGTACCAAGATACTCAGAAGTACCTGAGCAGTAATCACAGAAAAGACAGGAGAAAGCAATGGAGGGGCTCTGGAGAAATGTCTCAGAGGTTAAGAGTTTCAGAGGTTGCTCTTCCTGAGGTCTGGAGTTCAATTCCCAGCAACCACATGGTGAGTCACAACCATCTGTAATGAAATCTAATGCCCTCTTCTGGCATGCAGGTATACATGTAGGTAGAATACTGTATACCTAAGAAATAAATGAAACTTTAAAGAAAAAGGAAGCAATGGAGGTCCATGTAAACGTAACTGTATATATCCTACTGATGCTGTAAATGAAATAAAACGTGGCAGACATTACAGCAGAACATTTCCACTGAAAGACTTACCAGGAGCTCTAGTTTTTCCTACATTTTGTAGGCATTCTGATGCAGTACCTTTTCAGGTCATATCCAAAGTCTTGTTAGGTGAAAATGTCAAAGGAATCAAACGCCTATTGGCTACAGTTTTGGTTTAACCCCTTTTGGCCTCCAAGTGAATTTGAGAAACATGTAATTCTGTTTACATTTCTGGACCCCTGTATTACCTAGTTTAAATATTCCAGGAAAAATTTTTCTGATTGCAATTTCCTGCTAATTTCCTCTTTAAACCCATCCCAAGCCTTTTCACATGTTTATTTTTAAATATTTCTCTATACAAATATTTACCGAGTATCTATTTACACACAAATACAAAAGTGCATCTTTTAAAACCTGAAGTTCAGTAGTCATAAATTCAAAATAATATGTGTGTAATTTGGGTCCTCCATGCCTCAAAGGTGTGAAATGAGAAAGTCTCCTCCCTGCTGGATGTAAAGGACAGGATGCAGCTCCTTCTTTTCCATAATTTGAGCAGGCATCAGCAGGGAAAGTTTCTGTCTGTACTCTCAGTAACACACAACTCCCTGTACCAGCAGGCACGGTTGCTCCTGGCTTTCCTGTCAGGCACGCCCTTCCTGTTTTTGTTCTGGAGACAGAGGTGGCAGCAGTTCTCTGTCACTATCATGTTTCAGTACAACTGGATTTGTGGGTTTTTAATTTACTTACCTTTGCTTTTCAAGGCAAGGAGACTCAGCTGAAGGAGGGAGTGCACTGCACCTCTCTTCCATTTCTGTCTCATGCTACTCATGACCCATCTATTCCAACTTCTGTTCAGTAGACTCCGTCCTCAAAGACCTCCTTCCAACTGTTTGAAGCGTCTGATACCCTCTCCGCGCTCACAGTTCTTTTGCAACATTCCTGCTCTCTCAAGTCTAGCCAGCTTCCATTCTCCATGCACCTCTATCCTTCATGTGCCAGTTTGTCCCAACCCACGAGAACGTCAACAGAGACCCTAGAGTGGGGAGTGGGATGGATAGGACAAGAGGCATGAGAAATGGAGACAAGACAGTATTCTGATCAAGTCTCATTTAATAAAGCAAAAAGCACTTGCTTGTAAGCAGAAAAGTCCCACAACACAAACCTGTAGTCAGGATAACAATAAACATATGTCACATCAGAAACCAATGGCATACATTCCAATCTCCCGAAAACTTCCAACCTACAATAAGTTTCAATTTTCTGAAGCTTCTAACAATAGAGTGAAACCCATTCTAGGGTAGAAGAAAGCTACCAGGAAGTCTCTAGTATTCTTGGCTGAAGTTACAGGAAACAATGGCCCATGATGTGTACAACTCAGCAAAAAGGCATAAGCCGGCTGGGCGGTCCCAGGCCGTACATGACATCACTTCAAATATCCAACTGAGAAACTCCTAACGAAAACTGATTGCTTGGGTTGAGTTTAGACTGTTGAGTTGTACAACCAGGGGTGAGTACTACCTTTTTGTGTAGCATATGGGACTTGTATATAAAACGTATGTTTCTTGACCTTTTGATGAGCCATCTGTAGAATCATAAAAAAATTCTTTATATGATATTTAGATGTAATTTTAGGCAATACCCATGTGGTATCATAAAAAATTTTTAAAGAAATCTTTGGGATAGTGATTATCTATAGATTTTGAGGAATTTGGCAATGCGCCTGGAAGTTATTATCAATGTAGAACAAATAATCCACATGCACAAGTATGTCTTTAGGCTCTTACTGGTAAGTAAGTTGTTTAACACCTGTATCACTCATTGGTGTTACATCTATAATATTTTTAAAATTAGAAGTTATAAATTATTGCAGAGTTTTGATGTGTATGTTTCTGTACCTTATTGGTATATAATTACAGTAGGTGAAGAGGCCGAAGAAGAATAAATAATTGATAAGGAAATATGAAATTAATTCTGTGAGCTACCACTTCAGGAGAAGTATCATTTAGTAAGCTAATAAACCGCTCTGCATTGGGTGTTATTTTGCTTAAAGAATTTATCTGAGAGTGTCCAGAAGGCCACTGAGCAGAGCCAAACCCTCAGAGGCTGTCAGCAGATAGGGACATGCCCTACTGACTTGGCCCTAAACTTGTTGTAAGTCATTGAGGGGGCACTGTGTGGGAAGGTTGAGGCTGAGAGGATGATGGACAATTTGTTGTTGAGTAATAGAGTTGATTTGTATTACATCTGGAGCTACGTGGATGTTTGCTCTTTCAGTTTATTTAAAGTGAATGTTAAACGCTCATCTCAGTATTGAATAGACAAGTAGGAGAGAAGAGATTGCATTGGCTCGGGTTCAAGCCCTTTATGTCCGAGTTGCAGTTATTCCCCTATTAGAAGTCGGGTCCACTCATTTTTTCCCTTTAAAGGATGATTGATCAATCTGTACTGTGTTATTCTATCTGTGAGGGGAAACAAACAACAAAGAAACAATAACTAAGCCCTGGAGCAGCGGATCCATGGGCAAGCAGCAGAGGAGACCCTCCCTTACCCACCCTACTCCATCCCACGTCCCACCCCCCTCTACCCCTACCAACTGCAACTCTTCCTTGGAACTCCAGCCTTGCTCCAGCGCCTTTGTGTGCGCCACTCAGTTGGGAGCAGAAAGGGTCTCAGGGTGGCTTGAGCCCAAGGACTTCTGTGTTCCCAGTAAACATTCCCGCACACCCAGAGGTCATCCCACATAGAACTGTGAATAAAGGTCCTGTTTTGCTAACCCGAACCCTGCCTCTCTTACCACTTGTGTAATAGAGGCAGCTGGACCTCGGCACCAATGGCCAAAGCTGCAGCAATTTTTTTTAGGAAATCTGATATTTAAATAGCTTCTGAAGTATATTGTGCTTATGAATGTTTACTCTAAGAATGGATATTACTGAAATCATGGTGTTTTAGTAGTCTCTTCTATTTATTTTAATTTATTTATTTACATTCCAACCATTGCCCCCTGTTGCTGTAAAATTATTTTAAAAAAAAAAAAAGGCTGTCTTTTATCCCGCATTAGATCCGGCACCACAGTGCCCCAAGGTATCTGTTAGCTATCTTCATCTCAGTCAGCAAAGCCTCTCACCCACTTTGCTCTATCCCATATCACACTGTCAATGGCTACTCTCTGAGCCTGGCAGCAATCTCTCTACCTGTCCAGTTCCCAAGGCAGGTTGTCACTGGGCCGGACATACACATCCCAATTTCGTGGCAGGCTAGCATGTCTTGCCACCACACACTCTCTTGAACTTCAATTAAATCGCCACATGAAAGAACACACAACAGAATAACCTCTGATCCAATTGACTGTGTAATTTGCTCAACTAGACATAAAAAGCCCTTTATCCATCCCTTAAGAACATTCATAACAACCTGTAAATGTGCAGAGAGGAATCTTAACATCAGCCTCCATGGTCTCTCTGCTGCTTCCCCCTCTCTTCTTTCAGTCTCCTCCCCTCCCAAACGTTTCTCCCACCCATCCTTCCTTCTCGTCCAATGACAGACCTCGTTCTATCTTGTACCTGCCTTCACCTGTATAAAGACAACATCCTACATCCCCCTTCTTCTCCCCCGCCAAAAGTTCATCATCCCATTCCTCTGCCCTCTTGCCTCTGAGAGTGCACTGTCCTCCCATGCTGGGCATCCCCCTTCCCTGGGCCCTCTTCTCCCTTAGGCACATCTCCTGCCACTGAGGCCAGACCAGGCAGTCCTCTCTATATATGTGCCAGGGGCCTCAGACCAGTAGGCTGCTTAGTTGGTGGTTCAGTCTCTGGGATCTCCAAGGGGTGGGGTGGGGGAACAGGTTAGTTGAGACTGCTGGTTCCTATGAAGTTGCCACCACTTCAGCTCCTTCAGTCCTTCCCTTAGTTCCTTCATAGGGGTCCCTGACTTCAGTCCAATGGTTGGCTGTAAGTATCTGCATCTGTCTCAGTCATCTGCTGATAGGGCCTTCTCATAGGAGAACTTAACGCTAGGCTCCTGTCTGTAAACATATCATAGCATCAGTAACAGTGCCTCTCCTTGAGATGGATCCTAAGTTGGGCCAGTCACTAGGCAGCCTTTCCTTCAGTCTCTTCTCCATTTTTTTCCCTGCAGTTCTTTTATTTATTTTTTTATTAATTTTTATTTACAGGTGTACACTGTGGCTATCTTCAGACACAACCAGAAAGGGGTATCGGTTCCCATTACAGATGGTTGTGAGCCACCATGCGGTTGCTGAGACTTGAACTCAGGACCTCTGGAAGAGCAGTCAGTGCTCTAACAGCTGAGCCATCTCTCCAGCCCCCTGCAATTCTTTGACAGAACAATTCTGGGTCAGAAATTTTGACTGTTAATTGGTAACCCTTTCAATTAGGGCCCTGACTATCTACTGGAGGTGGACTCTTTGAGATTCCTCTCTTTACATTTGGCTAAGTTCACCCCGATTGAGTCCTGAGAGTGTTTCCTCCCAGTCTCGTACTTTCTAGAAGTTCCCCACACTTCCCACCCCCGCAGAAACTGAATATTTCCACTCATTCTCATGGTCCTCTGGGATTCTCTCCTGGCTCCCACCTGTCCCCCCCCCACCTCTCCCACCCAGATCCCTTCCTCCTGTGATTATTTTGCTTCCCCCTCTAAGTGGGATTGAAGCATCTTCACTTGGGCTTTCCTGCTTCTTAAACTTCTTAAGGTTTATAAGTTGTATCCTGGGTATTCTGCACTTTTTTGGTTAATATCCACTTATCAGTGAGTACATATCCTTTAGATCTGGGTTACCTCACTCAGGATATTTTCTAGTGCCATCCGTTTGCCTGCAAAATTCATGATGTTCTCATTCTTAATAGCTAAATAGTAATCAATTGTGTAAATGAGCCACATTTTCTGTATCCTTTCTTCAGTTGAGGGACATCTGGGTACTTTCCAGCTTCTGGCTATTACAAATAAGGCTGCTAGGAACATAGTGGAGCATGTTTGTGGTATGATGAAGCATCTTTTGGATGTATGCTGAGGAATTGTATAGCTGGGTCTTCAGGTAAAACTATTCATTTTCAGGCCAGACTGAATTCCAGAAGAGTTGTACCAGTTTGCAATCCCACCAGTAATGGAAGAGTGTTCCTTTTTCTCTACATCCTCGACAGCATATGCTGTCCCTTGAGCTTTTGATCTTAGCCATTCTAACTGGTGTAAGGTGGAATCTCAGGGTTGTTTTGATTTTCATTTCCCTGATGACTAAGGATGTTGTACATTTCTTTAAGTGCTTCTCACCCATTCAAGATTCCCGTGCTGAGAATTTTCTATTTAGCTCTGTACCCCAATTTTTAAATGGGTTATTTGGTTTTTGAGAGTTAACTTCTTCAATTCTTTATATATCTTGGATAAAAGCCCTCTGTCAAATGTAGTGTTACTGAAGATTTTCTCCTATTCTGTAGGTTGCTGGTTTGTCCTATTGACAGTGTCCTTTGCCTTATAGAAGCTTTTCAGTCTCATGAGGTTCTATTTATCAATTGTTGATCTTAGAGCCTGAACCATTGGGGTTCTGTTCAGGACATTTTCCCCTGTGCTGATGAGTTCAGGGCCCTCTCCCACTTTCTCTTCTATTAGATTTAGCATAGCTGGTTTTATGGTGAGGTCCTTGATCCACTTGGGCTTGAGCTTTGTGCAAGGTAATAAATATGGATCTATTTTCATTCTTCTACATGCTGACCTCCAGTTAGACCAACACCATTTGTTGAAGATGCTTCCTCTTTACCACTGTGTGTTTGGGGCTTCTTCGTCAAAGATCAAGTGTCCATGGGTGTTTGGGTTTATTTCTAGGTCTTCAATTCTGTTCCATTCCATTTGATTCCTGTCTTTCTCTGTACCAATACCATACAGTTTTTATCACTCCTGCTTTGTTGCACAGCTTGAGATCAGAGATGGTGATTCCTCCCAGAAGATCTTTTACTGTTAAGAATTGTTTCAGCTATCCCAGGTTGCGGTTTTGGGTTTTTTTGGTTTTTTTGTTTTGTTTTGTTTTGTTTTTTGTATAAAATTGAAAATTGCCCTTTCCACGTTTATAAAAAAAATGTGTTGGAATTTTAATTGGGATTGCATTAAATCTGTAGATTGCTTTTGATAAAATGGCCATTTTCACTATGTTAATCCTACTAGTCTATGATCAGGGGAGATCTTGCCACCTTCTGAGGTCTTCTTCAATTTCTTTCTTCAGGTATTTAAAGGTCTTATCATACAAATCTTTCACTTGCTTGGTAAGCATTACAAATAACTTTAATTTTTTCAAACCTTACTTTAAATGATTTTTCTTAAAGACTTTAACATTCTTTATAACCCATTACCCACCAGAGGTAGTGGGAAGGAAAGGATACAGGAGAAGTGGACCTGTTTAGAAAGGTTCTTTGGAGCAACACCCATCTGCGTTATCTGGAAGTAGGCAGTTCAGTTCACAGGTTAGCAGGCAGCTGCAGCTCAATCCACTCACAAACACTTAATGGATACACCAGCAATACAGTTTGGTAGAGTCAGGTTAGCAACAGCAGTGGCATAGCATAGCAGAGACAGCCAGGCCTCGGCTCAAATCAGCAAATCAGCAGGAGGGACCAACAGGAACACTGGGAGAAATTCTTAGCTCTGTCAGGGAATCAAAGATGAGCGAAGACTTGAGATCCATAAGCATTGCGCAACGAGCTGTACCAGCAAGCCAAGTTCTGTCTCCTTCACTTCATCCAGTCCCAGTTACACCCTCCAAACATCAGGTGTCCTCCACATATGTGTCTTGCCTCAGCATGGGTCTTGCCGCAGCACTTGAATCCAATCAGCCCAAGCAAGTCCTCAGAAGTGCGAAGAAATCGCAGTATACCACCAGACCTTTTATGGTCCATTTCTCTCTATGGAGTCCCAACAAATACAGCTCAAGTATGCAATGTGAGGCAGACCAACACACTCGTGTTGTTAGCAAAGATTTCTTCATCACATTTCCTTTCACATGCTTGCTTTAGCAGAACATCCAAGACTTTTAACATGAAGGGGTGTTGCATTTTGTCAAAGGTCTTTTCAACCTCTAATGAGATGATCGTGAGACTTTTTCCCTTGAATTTATTTATACATCGGATTACAGTGATAGATTTTTTTTATATTGAACCATCCCTGCCTCCCTGGAATGAAGCCTACTTTATCATGGTGAATGATGTTTGTGATATGTTCTTGGATTTAGTTTGTGAGAATTTTACTGAATATTTTTGGATCGTTTTCATAAGTGAAATTGGTGTGAGGTTCTCTTTCTTGGTTGGGTCTTTGTGTGGTTTAGATATGAGAGTGACTATGGCTTCATAGAATAATTAGGTAGTGTTTCTATTCTGTGGAATAGTTTGAGGAGTTTTGGTATTACTCTTCTTTGAAGGTCTGGTAGAATTCTGCACTAAACCCATCAGGTCCTGGGCTTTTATTGGTTTGGAGGTTTTTAATGACTACTTCTCTTTCTAAGAGATTATGGGACTGTTTAGATAGTCTACCTGATCTTGATTTAACTTTGGTATGTGGTATCTGTCTAGGAAAGTCATCCATTTTATCTAGATTTTCCAGTTTTGTATAGTATAGGCTTTTGTAGTAAGATCTGATGATTTTTTAATTTCCTGAGTTTCTGTTGCTATGTCTCCCTTTTCTTTTCTGACTTTGTTCATTTGGATACTGTCTCTGTGTCCTTTAGTTAGTTTGCCTAAGGGTTTACCTATCTTATTGATTTTCTCAAAGAATCAGCTCTTGGTTTTGTTGATTCTTTGTATTGTTCTCTTTGTTTCTAATTGGTTGAGTTCAGCCCTGAGTTTGACTATTTCTTGCCATCTATTTCTCTTGGGTGTGTTTGCTTCTTTCTCTTCTATAACTTTCAGGTGTGCTGTTACATTGCTAGTATGGGAACCCTCCAATTTCTTTCTTTTTCTTTTTCTTTTCCTATTTTTTTGTTGTTATTGGATATTTTCTTAACTTACATTTTAAATGTTATCCCTTTTCACGTCTGGAATCCCTCTATCCCTTCCCCCCACCCCCCTGCGTCTTTGAGAGTATTCACCCACCCACTCCCTCCCACCTCCCCACACTGGCATTCTCCTACATGGGGGCATTGATCCTTCACAGGACCAAGGGCCTCTCCTCTCATTGATCCCCAATAAGGCCACCCTCTGCTACATGTGTGGCTGGAGCCATGGGTCCCTCCATGTGTACTCTTTGGTTGGTGTTTTAGTCTCTGGGAGCTCGGGGGAGTGGTGTCTGGTTGGTTGATATTGTTGTTCTTCCTATGGGGTTGAAAACTCCTTTAGCTCCTTCAGTCCTTTCTGTAACTCCTCCACTGGGGGCCCCGTTTTCAGTCCAATAGTTGATTGAGAGCATCTGACTCTGTATTTATCAGGCTCTGCCAGAGCCTCTCAGGAGACAGCTATGTCAGGCTCCTATCAGCATGCATCTCTTAGCAGCCACAATATTGTCTAGGTTTGGTGACAGTATATTGGATGGATCCCCAGGTGGGGCTGTATCTGGATGACCTTTCCCTCAGTCTCTGCTCCACACTTTGTCTCTGTATTTCCTCCTGTGAATATTTTGTTCTCCCTTCTAAGAAGAACTGAAGCATCCACTCTTTGGTCTTCCAACTTCTTGAGCTTCATGTGGTCTGTGGATTGTATCTTGGGTATTCCAAGCTTTTGTGGTAATATCCACTTATCACTGAGTGCATGCCATGTGTGCTCTTTTGTGATTGGGTTACCTCACTCAGGATATTTTCTAGTTCCATCCATTTGCCTAAGGATTTCATAAAGTCATTGTTTTTGATAGCTGAATAGTACTCCATTGTGTAAAATCACCACATTTTCTATATCCATTCCTCTGTTGAAGGACATCTGGGTACTTTCCAGCTTCTGGCTATTATAAATAAGGCTGCTATGAACATGGTGGAGCATGTGTCCTTGTTTTATGTTGGAGCATCTTTTGGGGATATTCCCAGAAGTGGTATAGCTGGGTCCTGAGGTAGTACTATGTCCAATTTTCTGAGGAACTCCAGACTGATTTCCAGAGTGGTTGTATCTGTTTGCAATCCCACCAACAATGGAGGAGTGTTCCTCTTTCTCCACATGCTCTCCAGCATCTGTTGTCAACTGAGTTTTTTATCTTTACCATTCTGACTGGTGTGAGGTGGAATCACAGGGGTGTTTTTCTTTATGAAGGCACTAAGTTCTATGAATTTTCCCCTAAGCACTGCTTTCACTGTGTCCCATAAGTTTGGGTATGCTGTGGCTTCATTTTCATTGAATTCTGTAAAGTCTTTAATTTCTTTCTTTATTTCTTCCCTGTTCAAGTTATCAGTGAGTAGAGAGTTGTCCAATTTCCATGAATATGTGGGCTCTCTCTCTCTTGTTTTTGTTGTTATTGAAGTTTAGCCTTAGTCGGTGGTGATCTGATAGAATACATGGGGCTATTTCAATCTTCTTGTACCTCTTTAGGCTAATTTTGTGTCTGATTACATGGTCAGTTTTGGAAAAGGTTCTGTGAGGTAGGGAAAAGAAATTATACTCTTTTGTTCAGGGTGAAATGTTCTTTAGATGTCTGTCAAGTCCATTTGGTTCATAACTTCTGTTACTTTCACTGTGTCTTTGTTTAGTTTCTGTTCCAATGACCTATCCATTGGTGAGAGCGGGGTGTTGAAGTCTCTCACTATTAATGTGTGATATTCAATGTGTGTTTTGAGCTTTAGTAAAGTTCCTTTTACGAATGTGGGTGCCCTTGCATTTGGGGCATAGATGTTCCGCATTGAGAGTTCAATCTGCTAGATTTTTCCTTTGATGAGTATGAAGTGTACTTAGCCATCTCTTTTGATAGCTTCCAGTTGAAAGTCTGTTTTATTGGATATTAGAATGGCTACTCCAGCTTGTTTCTTGGGACCATTTGTTAGGAAAATCTTGTCCAGCCCTTTACTCTGTGGTAATATCTGTCTTTGTCAATGAGGTGTGTTTCTTGTATTCAGCAAAATTCTGGATTCTGTTTACATATCCAGTCTGTTAGTCCATGTCTTTTTACTGGGAAATCAATTCCTTTGATGTTGAGAAGTATTAAAGAAGGTGATTGTTAGTTACTGTTACGTTTGTTGTTGTAGGTGACGTTATGTGTATCTGATTCTCTACTTCTGGTTTGGCTGTGAGATGATTATTATCTTGTTTTTTCTTTGGTGTAGTTAACCTACTTGTGTTGGATTTTCCTTCTAGAATCCCGTGTAGTATTAGATTAGTAGAAAGATATTGTTTGAATTGGGTTTTGTCATGGGATATCTTTGTATCTGCATCTATGGTGATTAGGAGTTTCGGTGGGTATAGTAACCTGAGTTAGCATTTGTGTTCTCTTGGAGTCTGGATGACAGTTGTCCAGAATCATCTGGCTTTTAAAAATCTCTATTGAGAAGTCTGATGTAATTGTTATAGATCTGCATTTATATGTTACATTGCCTTTTCCCCTTATAGCTTTTAACATTCTTTCATTGTTCTGTGAATTTAGTGCTTTGCTTATTATGCGATGGGATAATTTTTTTTCTATTCCAATCTATTTGATGTTCTCCAGGCTTCTTGTATATTTATGGCTATCTCTTTCTTTAGGTTAGGGCAGTTTTCTTCTATGATTTTTGAAGATGTTTTCTGACCCTTTGAACTGGGAATCTTTATACTCTTCTATTCTTATTGATCTTAAGATTGATATTTTCATTGTGTCCTGAATTTCCTGGATGTTTTTGCTTAGGAAATTTTTACACTTTGTATTTACTTTGACCAATATATCTTTTATGGTATCCTTTACACCTAAGGTTCTCTTTTCTATCTCTTGTATTTTGTAGCTCCTGATCTCTTTCCTAAGTTGTCTATCTGCAGGGTTTCCTCGATTTGTACTTTCTTTATTGTTTCTTTTTCTGATTTTGGTCTTAAACTATTTTGTTCAATTTCTTCACCTGTTTGTGTTTCCTGTATTTCTCTAAAGGATTTATTTGGTTCCTCTTTAGGGGCTTCACCTGTGTTTTCCTGTATGTCTTTAAGAGAGTTATTTATATCCTCCTTAAAGGCCTCTATCATCTTTGTGAGATGGAACTTTAGGCAGAACCTTGCTTTTCAAGTGTGTTAGGGTATCCAGGAATTGCTGTGATAGG
Organism: Rattus norvegicus; assembly: GCF_021556685.1. NCBI lineage: Eukaryota > Metazoa > Chordata > Mammalia > Rodentia > Muridae > Rattus > Rattus norvegicus. The sequence goes on along the minus strand of NC_141545.1, from coordinate 23,809,114 downwards.
AGAACTGGGTTCTGATGGTGCCAAATTACATTGGCTTCTGTTGCTTCTGTTCTTCTGCTTGCCTCTTAACATATGGTTATATCTGGTGTTGACTGGCCTGGGTGTCTGAATGGAGCTGGCCTCCTTGGAGGAAGGCAGTGCTGTCGCTGGTTGTGGAGGCGGGGTGGGGGATCCTGTGTCCCTGATTAGGGCAAACCTCCTGGAAGACACTTAGACTTTGGGTTCCAGGGCCAGGATCTGCTCCAGTTGCAGATGGAGGTGCAGATCAGGACTGTGTCCCTGGTTGCAACAGACTTCCCGGGAGACAGGCAGGCTGTGGGGTGGAGGAGGGTATTGGACTTTCTGCTCTGGTCCTAGTAGAGGATTAGACTGGAAGGAAAATGGATCTGGGGGTTGAGGGTGCTGTGGGTTCACCATCAGCTGAGCTCTGTGGGTGTCCCAGATGGTGTGGGTATTTGGGCAGGAGTCTCACCTGTGTCCCTGGTTACTGCAGACCTGTTAGGAGACAGGCAGGATGTGGGGTGTGGGAAGATGTTGCCCAGGTGGTGGAGCTAACCGGAAGCCAGGATACAGCTATTACCATGTTCCTATACTAACATAGGAATATGTACATATGTCAGACGACAGTGCTAATTGAAATTAGAGGCCAACACAGTGGATCAGCTCCTCTGTATTGGGAAGGCCTGTTAAACTTATGACACTGTGTGAATTTTCTAGATTTGTATGTATAATTCAAGAAGCTAATTCGTATGGGTCTCCTTATGAAGCAATTCAAGAAATACAAGATCCTGACTGTGGGCTTGGTCTTTCTGGTTTTGGTAAGTACTTTCCCCCCTTCTTGTTGGCTTGCTTACCTTACCGACTCTCCCATGTGTGGATGTGGATTAGTTACATGTCTTAACCATGGACAGTGGACTGGGGGAAGCTCTCATTCTTCCTTCCTTCGACTACAGTAATATGTTTGGGGCATCAGCTGCTGGGGAGAACATCACTCTAGAAAGAGTCTGAGCAGGTACCATGTGTTGGACTCAATCAGGGTATTTAAGCACAGAAGAAGTTGTCCAGGGAAGACCCAAGGAGAAAAGTATAGGCGAGTATGTGGACTATTGTTGGGAAGGCCTGAGCAAATGTCTGCTTGCCCAACATAGGGCATGAACAGCAGACAAGAGAGCTTGGTGAATAAATGGGTTGATTGGGGTTACTTACAGTAGCACGAGTAAGAAGTTGCCCCTAACAACCACATAAGCAAATGTACTCCACATACAACCTCTGTACCGCTGCATACATGGAGCTCGCCCTGTTATTAGCGCTCACCTGTACATGCTGCAGCCCCTCCAGACACCACGGAGCTGGAGGAGGACTGCAGACAGCAGGAAAAGATGGGAGTGGGGCTGCTGGAATTTCAGAGAAGGATCTAAGGACCCTCCAGAAACCTCTGCCAACACGGGAGTCGGCAGACTTGGCCTTGCTGAGATTCCCTGGCCTGTTCTCACCGCTGCTCTGGGAAAATGGTAATTAATGGCTGTGTTCCACACCAGCAACTCCTCAGTTCTCTTGCCTTTAAAGGATGTTGTTCTCTCTGTCCAAGGTAAAGAGGAAGAAGTCTTTTTGTGTCTGGTCCCATTTTTACCATTGAGGGGGAAAGGTCAGGGAATAGGAAAACTCTTGTGTACACACACACACACACACACACACACACACACACACACACACACACAGTGGGACAGTGGGGTGGTAGTGAAGGGGATCAATGAGAGTGAGATGGAGATAGACCATAATGGGGTGAGTGTGATCCACATGCATTGTTTACATACTGACACAGTAAATAAGAAAACAAATTAAGACTGGACAGTGGTGGCTCCTGCCTTTAATCCCAGAACTCAGGAGGAGGCAGAGGCAGGCAGATCTATGAATTCAAGGCCAATCTGGTCTGCAGAGCAAATTCCAGAACAGCCAGGATTACACGGAAAATAGCGTGTTCCAAAAAAAAAAAAAAAACGCAAAGGAAACAAATTTAAATCCCTGCCTCCTGCAAAAGCAAGCTAAGAGGTTAGGATAAGCCTCTGTCTCTTCTATGAAGTTACATTCAAGAAAAAGCCAAGAAGTGTCAGGAGGAAGCTTTCCCTATTTGTCTGTCTATAAAAACAGGAATTTTAACTCACAGGGTATTGTTATAGATATTTAAGTAGTACTTTTTTTTGCATGAAAACATAGATTTCATACTTGCCTTAGAAGATGAATGATTTGAAATACAAGAAGACAAATTGGACATTCTTCTGAGATCAATCAGAGTGCAAGAGACTTTAAAAAATGAATGCCTTCTTTCCAGGATGGTGACCTCATTTCCACAGCAACTGTGTGTTATAGGAAAGCAAGGTATCTTACCTATTCTATTCTTAGAATGGCATACAATACAAGCTCCAGGCCAATTGTGCCTCAAAAGTCACCCCCAAAAAAGGAGAATCTAACACAGCAGGAATTACTACAGATCATCTCAGAAGGCCTTTTCCGTACTAAATCTACCGACTGTTAGTGGTTCCTGTAGAAAGAGGAAGATGTTTCCCTCAGTGCTGTGGTTACTGGTAACTTGCCGTGTACTTGAGAGCCACCTTAGTTAAACTAATGAGGACACACCCAGAGGAAAGCAGACCTGGAAGAGGGAGGAATACGAAGGAGGGAAATAGAGGGCAGGAGAGGGCTCAGCGGTTAAAAATGCTTGCTGCTCTTCCAGACAACCTGAGGTCAGTTACCAGCACTTATGCCCAGTGGCTCCCAATGCCTGCAACTCCAGTTCTGAGAGATCTGATACCCAACTCTGACTGCCATAGGCCTCTGATCAATATACAATAATTCAATAAAAAGTTTACATTTGTATTAATATATAGTTAAAGAACAAAACTTAAATTATTCAAACAAAATGACTTTGAATTTGTATCAATACCTGATCATAACTAATAAGAACATTACATCCTAGATCATAACAATTATTACACATCAAATGACCAAACCTATCCACCGCAACTTAAGGGACCAGGGCAACGGTCTATGTAAAATTGCTTCCTGCTGAACTGGGGTGGAGAATTCCTGTTAGGGCCCTAAGGAGGGAAATGGGTAGTTGCTCAGGCTCTGTGTTTCTCCTGTCTCCGGATGACTGTCCAGCCTCTGTATTGTTCAGTCTCTGTGTGAGTGATGATTAGGGCTAGCCCTTTAGAAGTTGATTGCCTGCATAGTTTAGACAAATCAATGACCGAGACAGTCTGTGAATCCCCTGGGCCGTTTGCTTTGTGAAGCTTGTCTCAGCTGATAAGAGAAGACTGCCGGGACATGGTTTAAGCCAATAGAAAGTCTTTATTAGCCAGCCAGCAACGACACAAGGTGTTCAGGATCCTAGTGTAGCACTGAGTCTTTCTCAGGGTGAGCTTGTAGGATGAAATCCAGTATACTGTGTTGACACACTTCAGTCAACAAAAATAACCAGAAACAGAACTACGAGAGCTAAGCCAGGTTAGTGTACATTACAGCTTTCGCAGAGCTATATGAACATGAGGTGTTAAGGCCTTGGTTGTAGTTTGACACGTAGTGCTGTCTATATGCTGAGTTTTGCAGCCTGAATGGTACTTCTATCCCAGAGTCAGTTGTGCTAAGGTCTGGGGCCCTGGGGACTTGTCCTAGTGAATGAGTCAAATCATGAACTCATTCTGTTTTAGTTTCAGTTGCAGGGCCTCAGTGGCTTAACAGGGTCTCACTACTAATCCAGTCAGAATGAAAATTAAGGACCCAGCCTGTGCTCATAGCAGAGTAGTTAGCCAGGGAGACTAGATAACTGAGACTGGTACCAATATTGCCCAAACAGTAGAATTTTTCTTTTTTTTTTTTTTTTTTTTTTTTTTTTTTCTTTTTTTCGGAGCTGGGGACCGAACCCAGGGCCTTGCGCTTCCTAGGTAAGGGCTCTACCACTGAGCTAAATCCCCAGCCCCAAGAATTTTTCTAATAACTCATAAATCAGCATAGAAACAATTGGTTTCTTCCAAGGTCAGACATAGTTTTCTTTATCTCATGAGAACTTGAAGCCTCTCCCTTTGTGGAGGACCCTGTCTGCAAGACATCTAACTGTTCTTTAACTCAGAAATGGAAACGTTTAGTACCTCTGGGTCCTAATCAACCTATGTCTGTCCTTAGTTTGGAAAGCATCAGGAGAGGCACATTCATTCAAACCAGAACATGTCCACCCAGCAGTCTCAGAGCCCAGTAATATTGTTGTTATCCATATGAATTAGCCCACGAGGCCAAACAGCAGACATCAGAATGAGGGGAAATGCCTAGGTTAAGAGTCTGTGAGGTTAGATAAGTTTCAGCCCCTTCCAAGTCCTCTAGTGTTAATTTGGACTGTCCCAGCCACAGTGAGTTTCGTCAGTCGCTGTCCATGGACTGACAGCCTGGTTAGTTCCTATCCCTAGGCTGTGCAGAGAAGGGGGTCTGAGTGTCACCAGCAATCTTGACTGCTTGTCCTTGATTTCAGAAATGATTAACTCTATCCCCAGGGTCCCTTCCTGCAACACAGGTTGGTCCTGTCTCCCAAGGCCAGAACTTTTTAAAGGATTTTTCACTTGAAACCTCATTTTATAAACCCTATTTTTGCATTTAAACTCCTTTGTTTCTTTCAACCTGGGAATCTAGTCAAATGGCACTCATAGAATTGTAAACTCTTTCTTTCTATCTCAAAGACAAATCGCTATACTTTCCCTTTTCTTTGTAAACTAGACATCAGCAGACAAAGGTCAAGATGGATATGGGCTGCTGTGTGTAGTCACTCTAGGTAATATTTTGCCTGTGTCCCTGTTCCTAAGTTTACAGCGGAGGCAGAGGGTGGTGGCAGGTAGACAAGGACCCTCTATTCATACTGGGGAGGACAGAATGTTTTTTTACCCTCCCACATGGAAGAGGTTAATTGAGGACAATGGAGACAGAAGTCGGGAGAGAAAAGAAAAGAGAAAGACGAAAGACAGCAATTTGTAGAGAAGGCCAAATACACTCTAGGAGGGCCACGACTTTCTAATATCCTTTCCCCCATCAATGAGAAACCCTCTTTCTCTACAGATCATAAGCTGAGTAGTAAAAACATGTCAACTGACAGTCTGGGTGTGTGGTGGGAAACTGTCCTTTTCCCCATCTGAGAGCCAGTAACAGTTCTACTCTCTAGGCTGAGGTACCTGGCTTGGGCCCAAGTCTTCTTGGTTAAAGTAATTCCTGCAGCTTTCTGTTCCTGGTTTCATCTTTCATGCCCAGAAACTCACGGCTCAGCCTGGTATCCTCAGAAAGAAGGTAGCTGATTTGATCAATAGCAGTGGCTTCCTCAAATAGGACTGTAAGTGGGCCAGGCATAGGGCATGATACTGGGTCACAAGTCATCAGATAGCCAGTGTTTCAGTGCTCTGTAGAGGGGGTCCCCAACCGTGCCAGGGGTGCTGTGGGTATAAGATTTTTACCAGAGTTAACTTCTTTATCTCTTTTTCATTACCCTAGCAGTATCTACCACAGCTCTTAAACAGATGGGCCATCCTGTGGCAACAGGTTCCAAAGGTTTAGATAGTATGTCTCAGGGCATTTCATGGCCTTGGTTATCTGTAAGTCTCATTGTGTAACGTCAACAAAGAAAGTGATTGTGGCGTTTGGTTTATGTTAGAGGTCATACACATACGTCAAGGAATATTAAAAATACAAAAGGCAAAAAGGAACACCACTGGGCACCACAATTTCTCTGTTAATATGGGGTCATTCCAGTGGGAATTTACAGAAATTCTAGTAATACAATCACCCTAGCCTTGAGATGTTTCTTTCACATAGATGTCATGGTGACTCAAATGCCTTGCTAATGAAGGACAGACAGAAAGACACAGGCAGGTAGGACACCTAGGTGCTAATCAGCCAATAGGAAGAAAATGGGACACACACAACACACTAGCATAATCCCCTTTCTTTACCCACAGGTGTTCTGCCTCATGACCACTTGGCATGAGCCCATGATACATTGGCTCGAACAACCCCGTCCTGTCTCTGAAGATGTCTCAGAGTCCATCGACTGGGACTCTCTTTCTCAAGAACTCCCCAACTTGACCAACCTTCTATACTGGCCTCCAACTGGGGGAGATAGGGATGACTTTCTGGCCTCTACCAGCCCCAGAACCTCTACCTACCACTTGAAAGGACCTGCCCAGGCCAACTATACTCTGGGAAGTAACCTAGAGGCCATCCTTGTGGCTAGGGATCACTGGGGTAGGCCCAAAGCTCATGGTGGAGATCTGTTTCGGGCACAGCTGCTGGGCCCAGAATTGAGAGCAGGAGTCCCAGGGGATGTGAAGGATCTGGAGAATGGCACTTACCTCTTGTCCTTCCCCCTGCTTTGGGCTGGATGGGCCCAGGTGCAAGTGAGACTGATCCACTCCAGTGAGGCAGTTGGGGTCCTGCAAAGAGTCTGGAGAGAAAAACGAGCCACTGTTGATTTTAGAGGGTATTTCCGAGGAGCAAATGGCACTCAAGAGACTGTCATCTGTAACGTGGACCCCCAGTCAACTGGAGCCAAAGGGTCTACCTGCCAATACAAGGATGTGGTTTCTGGGGAGATCTGGTTCTGTGCTCAACCCCGTACTTTGCCCTGCAATGCTTTAGTGGGTCACTCGAGTGGAAGTTATCTGAAGGTGACCACGCCACATGATGAAGACCTGCTGGCTGGGTAAGAAGTCTAGGATCTTGAGTGAGTCCCAGTCTTAACCACAGGCATGTGGAGGTGAGAAGACAACTGGAGGAAGTCAGTCCTCTTCTTCTACCATGAGGGGCTCAGGTATCAAACTCAGTCTGTTGGGTTTGGCAGCAAGAACATGACGGTCATCATCTTCATCACCACCACCACCACCATCATCATCACCATCCATCATCATCATCACCATCATCAATTATTATTTAGAGATTCCTAAGCCTGGAGGGAACTTGAGTTTCTGGTGGTTGAGAGTAACCTTTTAAGGAAGGCAGAAAAGTGAAGAGTTCAATGTCCTTGGCCTGGGGTTAATAAGCATGAGAACTTGTGTTACAAAAGCAGGGTTGGGGAACGGTGGTTGGAGGAGGGTGTTGTATTTCCTCGTGACTGTTTGTGTAAGAACAATAACAATTTATTATTCTTTCTAGATTATAGTGGCAGGGAAATTGCAATTTCTCACTCACTGTGGAGCTCTGTTATTATAAAAGGGAACTATGAGACTCTTCTGTTATCTTAACTATTAGTGAACTGATAAGACCCTTCCTTGTGTATTCCTCTTAACCACTCTACTTGCCCCATGTAGTGTGCCCACTTAAGTGTAGGGACCCAGAATTAGGCAAGTATAAATCTAATTTTCACTTGGTCAAGTTTCCCCAAAGCTCACATTCAGTGTTTCTTCAGGAATGTGACTGACCAGAAACTCCCTTCAGGCATACCTCCAATCCTAGTCCTACAAGCAGCCCAGGAGAACATGGAAAACACGGGTGAGTGAGGCTGGGGCATGTTTGGGATGGGCATCAGCTTAGATGGGCTGTGGGCTTTTGTATGCATGTGCATGTTGTCCAGCTGTGTTTGCTCATGTGTGTGTGCGTGCGTGTGTGTGGGTGTGTGTGCGTGCGTGCGTGCGTGCGTGTGTGTGTGTGTGGGTGTGTGTGTGGGTGTGTGTGTGTGTGTTTGCCTGTGTGTGTATCTGTGTATGTAAGTTATCTGTGTTGGTCTCTGTTCTCTGTGTGTATACGTGTGTAGGGGTGTTAGGGGTATCCGTCTTTATATAGTTGGGCTTTGTGTGTAATGTGTGTGACTTTGTATGTGTGTATGTGTGAACGTGTTCTCTGTGTTACTGTGGTGTATGGGTGTATGTGTTTGTATCTGTGAATCTATGCCTGTCTCTGAGTCTCTCTGCCTCTGTCTCTGTCTGTCTCTGTCCCTGTCTCTCTGCCCATCCCCCCCCCTGTGTGTGTGTGTGTGTGTGTGTGTGTGTGTGTGTGTGTGTGTATCTGTGGTATTTGAGGTGTTCATTCTCCTGTGTAGAAGTATACGGGGACAAGACTGATGTCAGAATGTTCTCCCCAATTGTTCTCTATCTTATTTTACGTTAAGTTGTGTAACATTTTTTTTTTTTTGGCAGGGAAAGCAGTTTCAACTGGAAATGATTTATTATCTGAGAGTTAAAAATTAGGGACCTGCCAGCCCAAGTATGTCTGGTTAGATGGTGTGCAAGACTCAAGCAAGAAGGAAGAGCTAATTCTGCTCTTTCCAGCCACATCCAGGAAGCAAGGGAGGACCAAAGTATATATTACTGACCATAGAGTTTCTAAACATAGTGTTTGCACAGCAACTTGCAAGTTTTTAGTTTTTTCGGGTTTTTTTTTTTTTGCATCTGCTCTTTTCTTCTCTCCCCTGTAGCCCTGCCCTCAAGGCCCCCATGTCACCCTGGCCACCTGTCTCCAAAACCCTCTGGATTCTACCACCAAGACAGATGGCATTCGACATTCTGTTCTAGCCGCCCTTTCCCCACTGTGGACAGCATCCTGAACTGCCTGGCTGGACGCATTGTCTACATGATGGGGGATTCCACACTCCGGCAGTGGTGGGAGTATCTTCGAGACACAGTGCCCTGTGAGTGACCGTGAGGGGAGAGGAGGGCCTGTGAGGACTCATGATGGAGAAGCCTGACAGCGAATTCATTGAAGGAGAGACTCCCTCGCTTAGTAGAAAGGTGGTGCAGGCTGCTGTGATTTTCTGAAGGGCAATGAGTGAACGAGTGCGGTGTGTGCTTTGTTTTATGAGATGAGGTCCCACTATGTAGCCCTGGTTGGACTAGAACCCATTATGGTGATCAAGATGACTGCAAAGTCACAATATCCACCACCCTGTGCATCCTGAGTTCTACACTTAAAAGCAAATTCCAGCTAAGAGTGAGTTTTAAGAAACTCATGCATGTGCATGCCTGCATGCATATGTGTAACCAGGGTTGATCTTGAAGCTCTGATCTTCCTATCTCTACCTCCCATGTGATTAAATTACAGGCATATGTTACCACACCCTGTTGGTGTGATGCTTGAGGTATTTGGGATATAATGCAGGGTTGTATGGTAGGCAAGATGTCTACTAACCTATGCACATCCCCAGCCTGCCAGAAGGAAGTCATTCAGGAGAATAGGTTAAAGACAGGGCTACAATCCTTCAAACAATGAAATGTGGGGTGATAGCAAAAGAGCCATTGCTGTGTTTCTAAATAAAATCTGCAGCCACCATCTAGTGTATGTGTGTGCATGTATGCACATGCACATGTGTTTGTGTGTGTGTGTATGTGTATGTGTGTGCCTGTGTGTATGTGTGTGTTTGTCTGTGGTGGAGGACAGAAAACAATTTCTGACGTCACTCTTAGATACAGTCTACTATGTTTCATTTTATTATTATCAGTGTGCATGGGCATGCTCATTGTGTGTTCATGTGTGTGGTATGTCCAAGGTTGTGCACATGTCCTGGCACACGTGTGGAGTTCAGAGGACACCTTTCAGAAGTCAGTTTTCTGCTTCCAGGGATGGAGCTCAGGTCTTCAGGGTCTTTTACCTATTGAGTCATCCGCAAGTCCTGCCACCCCAGGCAAACATTCCACATGCTGAGCTACATCCCTGCCACCATTGTTTATGGTCATGGTAAAACACTACACATCCTTGGATCTCAGCGTCCCTGCCTAGAGTGCAGAGAGAAATACAACAACAGCCTGAGTATAGTAGTGTACTCCTATGGTTACAGCACTCTGGAGATATGTCTCAGGTAGGGTTTACTGCTGTGAGCAGACACCATGACCAAGGCAACTCATAAGGACAACATTTAATTGTGGCTGGCTTACAGGTTCAGAGGTTCAGTCTGACATCATGAAGGTTGGTAACATGGCAGCATTCAGGCAGGCAAGGTACAGAGGGAGCTGAGAGTTCTACATCTTCATCTGAAGGCTGCTAGAAGAAGACTGGCTTCCCGGCAGCTAGGATGATAGTCTTAAAGTCCATGCCCACAAAGACACACTTTCTCCAACAAGACCACATCTACTCCAACAAAGCCACATCTCTGAATGGTGCCACTTCCTGAGCCAAGCATATTCAAACTACCTCAAGATACTGGCAGTTAGGTTGGGAATAGAGGGCCAGCCATTTTCAGCTACAAAGAAGGTGAAATCTAGCATGACCCACGTAAGATTCCCTCAAATGGTTGTGTGCACACAAGAGTCCCCTCTGTTGAACACACACACACAAACACACACACAAACACACACACACACACACACACACGCTTCATAACAATTTTTGAGACAATTGCCTCTTATTGACCTAATAGGCTAGGCTGGGTGGCCATCAAGCCCCAAGCATCTTATCTATATGTTGCCAGCTATAGCCTTACAACCAAAAGGCACCAAATCTGACTGTTTTTAATGTGGGCTCTGTGGATCATACTCAGGTCATTGTATTTGCATAGCAAATCTCTATCACTGAGCAAAACCCCAGCATCACAGGGGGATTATAGGCAAGTAGACTACCACTGAGCCATACTTCCCCAGTTCCTCAGTGAGAGATTCTAGCAGGAGCTTACCACTGAGCCACAGCCAGCCACAACCACAGATATGGAGCACTACCTCTGATGCTCCATTGAGGGGGTAGGGAGTGCATCTCAGGAGTGGAGCACATGTCTAGCATCTGAGAGGCCCTGGGTTCATCCCCAGCCCTGCAGAATAATAGAAGGAAGAAGTGTCATGAGATGAGAACAGCAATGATTAAAATGGTCCTACTCAGTGGCTCACAAGTGCACAAGCTCAAACTCCAGGGAGTCTGACACCCTCTTCTGGCCTCTTGAGGCACCTGCACCCACTTGCACATATCTAACAGAGACACATGTTAGCATACACATAATTAAAAGACAAAATCATCTGAGTGTGGTAGCCCATATCTCTCAGGATCTGGAAGGCAGAAGCAGGTAGCTCCCTATAAATTTGAGACTAACTTGGTCTAGTCTATTCCAGGTCAGCTAGGACTACACAGAGAAATGTGTGTGTGTGTGTGTGTGTGTGTGTGTGTGTGTGTGTGTGTGTGTGTGTGTGTACTGGGTGTAGTGCTGCATACCTTTAATCTGAACACCTGGGATACAGAGGCAAACAGATCTGTGACTTCAGGGCCAGCCTTGTCTACTTAGTGGCATATACATATATGAGATGTATGCAAAAAGGTAATTAATAATCCCATGTTAATTCACTCTGTGTGTCTGTGTCTCTGTGTGTGGATATGTCTGTGTGTGTGTCTGTGTGTGTGTGTGTGTGTGTGTGTGTGTGTGTGTGTGTGTGTGTGTGTGTACAGTGGCATACTACAGTGTATGAGAAGATCAGAGGACCATGTGCAAGAGCTGACTCTCTCTTTCTACCATACGAATGAATCTCAGGGGATTAAACTCAAATAATGAGTGTTGACAGCAAGAGCCCTTCCTGGCTGAGTCATCTTGCTTGGTTCCCTATGTTAAAAACCTGTTTCTCCTCCTCCATACAGCCCTGAAGCCAGTTGACCTACATGCCACTTATCAAGTAGGTCCCCTGATGGCCGTGGAGACAACTCGGGGGACAGTGTTGCACTGGAGGGCACACAGCTGGCCCCTGCGTTCTCTCCGCACCCCAGTGGCCTCCCTGCACTCTGTGGCCAGAGAACTACATGGCCTGGCCGGGGGACCCTACACAGTGGTGGTGCTGGGTATGGGAGCCCACTTTACCACGTTCCCTCCCTCCATCTTTGCCCGAAGACTGGCAGGGATTCGGGCAGCTGTGAAGGCCCTGCTGGACCGGGAACCCAGTACTCTGGTCGTCATCAAACTGGCCAACACTGGCTACAAATCGGTGTATGGCAGTGACTGGCTCACACTCCAGATGAACCGCTTCCTCCGCGCTGCCTTTGTTGGTCTCCGCGTGGCCTTTGTGGATGCGTGGGAAATGACCTCCAGCTTGGCTGTGCCAGACGACATCCACCCAAGGAAGCTTATTGTCCGCAATGAAGTGGAATTATTTCTGTCCTTCATCTGTCCCACCTGAGTGCTCCTGAGGGATCTGAGGCTGAATGGATTGAGAGAGAGCCTGGGTGTGGCCGTCTCAAAATGAACTTCTGTGATGGAAAGCTGAAGCTACCCTGGCTCACCCACTATGACACTGTGGGTCCGTATTTCATACTTCGCTCTGTGCGCCACGTGGATAAATCTAGTTCAATACAAATGATTTGCATCGTTTTCTCTTTTTGAGTGTAAGGGGTTGTGGGTGGTGTGTGTACACATATATGTACAGATTGCTTGCCCCTCTGTGCACACAAAGACCAGAGGACATCTTGGGTTATCCTGCTCTATCTAGGAAATGCTGTTTAGCATGACTCAGTATCTGGTGTTGCTTCAATCTCATGGAGTCTGGCACTAGGCAGTATATTTTAGGCACATTTAAGTCCAGTATAATTTGGGTTTCCTAGTGTAACACCATCCCATGTGTACAAGGAAGCAGAATACATCTTAGAGACCTTCCTCTGTATTCCACTTTGTATTCCTGGGATAGACAATGAAAGAGCCATTGTGGCTGCAAACATTACAGGGTCCAATACGAGCAAGGATTCATCACAGTTTTGCAGGAGCGTTCTTTTCATTCTATTGACCAAGGGCAAAGAGTTACTGATAAAAATGGGTATACTAGGGCCTCTCCTGCCTTAACCTTCCTACCATGCAGGAAAGGAAGGCAGTACGCATAGCACATCCATAAAAAGGTCCATCCCAAAGGCAGATGTTGACAAAAGGGAAGGGGATGATTAGAGATGGGATTTCTATCAGGAGGGATGGAAGTATATGGAAGCATAATCTATGTGATAGAAAAACCTCGCTGATCCTGGCCCACAGCTCCCTGCTCCCAAAATCTGTGGGAGAAAGAGCTCAAGGCCCAGACATGTGGGCACTCCTGAGACTGCAGGGCAGGAAAGACCACCAGTACTGCCCACCACTGCCCACATCCCAGGCCGAAGAAGAACCGGTATAGTGCCTCTGGGAATAGGAAGATAGGGTCACCGCCCGGATCTGAAGGGACCCAGTAAAACAGCTCCCTGCACCCAAATCCTGTGGGAGGGAGAGCTAGACATTCAGAGGGGCAGACACACCTGGGAAGCCAGAGGAGACTACTCTCTGCCCACAATTCTGACTCTAGAGGAAAACGCCTAGCGCCATCTGGGCCGCCTGTGCACAAGGTCCCGAGCGAAGGCGGGGCAAACCCTTCTGGTTGCTATCCTCACAGAGAGCTGAAACCTGGCTCTGAGAAGAGACTCCAGGCCTGAGACCAGAGGTAAGACCAACTTTTCTGCTCCAGGTGACCTGCCTGGTGGACTCAGGACAAACACCCACAGGAACACCTGAAGACCAGTAGACAGGAACGACTACACGCCTGAAAACAGAACACTCTGCTCCCATAACTGGCTGAAAGAGAACAGGAAAACAGGTCTATAGCACTCCTGACACACAGGCTTATAGGACAGTCTAGCGACTGTCAGAAATAGCAGAACAAGGTAACACCAGAAACAACCTGATGGCAAGAGGCAAGCGTAGGAACCCAAGCAACAGAAACCAAGACAACATGGCATCATCAGAGCCCAATTCTCCCACTGAAGCAAACACTGAATATCCAAACATACCAGAAAAGCAAGATCTAGATTTAAAATCACATTTGATCATGATAATGGAGGACTTCAAGAAAGATATAAAGAACTCCCTTAGACACTTCTGGTTTTTAGCTGGAGCCCCAACCTCACTGATCCCGACCCACGGCTCACTGCTCCCAAACCCCGTGGGAGAGAGAGCTCACCTCCCGGACCGGTGGGCACTCCTGAGACTGCAGAGCGGGAGAGACCACCAATACTGCCCACCCCTGCCCACATCCCTGGCCCAAGAGGAAACTGTATAGGGCCTCTGGGAACTGGAAGATAGGGGCACTCGAGCAGCAGGTCCCCTGCGATCCAGACACCGCTCAAACCTGAAGGGACCCGGTCAACAGTTCTCTGCACCCAAATCCTGTGGGAGTGAGAGAGAACCTGAAGGGACCCGGTCAACAGTTCTCTGCACCCAAATACCATGGGAGTGAGAGATAAACCTTCAGAGAGGCAGACACGCCTGGGAAGCCAGAAGAGACTACACTCTGCCCACATTTCTGACTCCAGAGGAAAACGCCTAACGCCATCTGGGACCCCGGTGCACAGGGACTCCGGGAAAAGGCGGCGCAGGCCCTCCTGGTTGCTGCCCTCATGGAAAGCTCAAAAGCAGCCCCCCACGAGCAACTTGAGCCACAGGACCACAGGTAAGACCATCTTTTCTGCTCCAAGCGACGTGCCTGGTGGACTCAGGACAGGCCCACAGGAATAGCTGAAGACCAGTAGACAAGAGCGACTACACAGCTATAAACAGAACACTCTGTTCCCATAACTGGCTGAAAGAGAACAGGAAAACAGGTCTACAGCACTCCTGACACACAGGCCTATTGGATGGTCTAATCACTGTCAGAAATAGCAGAACAAGGTAACACCAGAGACAAGCTGATGGCAAGAGGCAAGCGCAGGAACCCAAGCAACAGAAACCAAGACTATATGGCATCATCAGAGCCCAATTCTCCCACCAAAGCAAACACTGAATATCCAAACACTCCAGAAAAGCAAGATCTAAGTTTAAAATCACATTTGATCATGATGCTGGAGGACTTCAAGAAAGACACGAAGAACTCCCTTAGAGAAATGCAGGAAAGCATAAATAAACAAGTAGAAGCCTATAGAGAGGAATCACAAAAATCCCTGAAAGAATTACAGGAAAACACAATCAAACAAGGGATAGAATTAAAAATGGAAATAGAAGCAATAAAGAAAGCACAAAGGGCTTTCTATATCCAACCCTGGATATAGAAAACCTAAGGAAGAAACAAGGAACTGGAGATACAAGCCTCACTAACAGAATACAAGAGATAGAAGAGAGAATCTCAGGAGCAGAAGATTCCACAGAAATCATCTACAGAAGGGTCATAGATAATGTAAAACAGAAAACGCTTCTGGTCCAAAACATACAGAAAATCCAGGAGTCAATGAGAAGGTCAAACCTAAGGATAATAGGTATAGAAGAGAGTGAAGACTCCCAGCTCAAAGGACCAGTAAATATCTTCAACAAAATCATAGAAGAAAACTTCCCTAACCTAAATAAAGAGATGCCCATAAACATACAAGAAGCCTACAGAACTCCAAATAGATTGGACCAAAGAGAAATTCCACCCGTCACATAATAGTCAAAACACCAAATGCACAAATAAAGAATATTAAAAGCAGTAAGGGAAAAAGGTCAAGTAACATATAAAGGCAGACCTATCAAAATCACACAAGACTTCTCACCAGAAACTATGAAGGCCAGAAGATCCTGGACAGATGTCATACAGACCCTAAGAGAACACAAATGCCAGCCCAGGTTACTGTATCCAGCAAAACTCTCAATTAACATAGATGGAGAAACCAAGATATTCCATGACAAAACCAAATTTACACAATATCTTTCTACAAATCCAGCACTACAAAGGATAATAAATGGTAAAGCCAGACACAGGGAGGCAAGCTTCACCCTAGAAAAAGCAAGAAACAAATCCTCTTGGCAACAAAACAAAGAGAAGAAAAGCACATAAACATAATCCCACATCCAAATATGAATATAATGGGAAGCAATAATCACTATTCTTTAAAATCTCTCAACATCAATGGTCTCAACTCCCCAATAAAAAGACATAGATTAACAAACTGGATACACAATGAGGACCCTGCATTCTGCTGCCTACGGGAAACACACCTCAGAGACAAAGACAGACACTACCTCAGAGTGAAATGCTGGAAAACAACTTTCCAAGCAAATGGTCTGAAGAAGCAAACTGGAGTAGCTATTCTAATATTGAATAAAATCGATTTTCAACCAAAAGTCATCAAAAAAGATAAGGAAGGAAACTTCATATTCATCAAAGGAAAAATCCACCAAGATGAACTCTCAATCCTAAATATCTATGCTCCAAATACAAGGGCACCTACATACATAAAAGAAACCTTACTAAAGCTCAAAGCACACATTGCACCTCATACAATAATAGTAGGAAATTTCAACACCCTACTCTCATCAATGAACAGATCATGGAAACAGAAATTAAACAGAGACATAGACAGACTAAGAGAAGTCATGAACCAAATGGACTTAACAGATATTTATAGAACATTCTATCCAAAAAAAAAAAAAGGATATACCTTCTTCTCACCACCTCAAGGTACGTTCTCCAAAATTGACCATATAATCGGTCATAAAACAGGCCTCAAGAGATACAGAAAGATAGAAATAATCCCATGCGTCCTATCAGACCACCTCAGGCTGAAGCTGGTCTTCAATAACAATAAGGGAAGAACGCCCACATATACATGGAAGTTGAACAATGCTCTACTCAATGATAACCTGGTCAAGTAAGAAATAAAGAAAGAAATTAAAGACTTCTTAGAATTTAATGAAAATGAAGGTACAGCATACCCAAACTTATGGGACACAATGAAAGCTGTGCTAAGAGGAAAACTCGTAGCTCTGAGTGCCTGCAGAAAGAAACAGGAGAGAGCTTATGTCAGCAGCTTGACAGTACACCTAAAAGCTCTAGAACAAAAAGAAGCAAATACACCCAGGAGGAGTAGAAGGCAGGAAATAATCAAACTCAGAGCTGAAATCAACCAAGTAGAAACAAAAAGGACCATAGAAAGAATCAACAGAACCAAAAGCTGGTTCTTTGGAAAAACCAACAAGATATATAAACCCTTAGACTAACCAGAGGGCACACAGAATGTGTCCAAATCAACAAAATCAGAAATAAAAAGGGAGAGATAACAACAGAATCAGAGGAAATTCAACAAATCATCAGATCCTACTACAAAACCCCATATTCAACAAAACTTGAAAATCTGCAGGAAATGGACAATTTCCTAGACAAATACCAGGAACCAAAGTTAAATCAATAACAGATGAACCATTTAAACTTTTAAAGAAATAGAAGCAGTCATTAAAGGTCTCCCAACCAAAAAGAGCCCAGGTCCAGATGGGTTCTGTGCAGAATTCTGTCAGACCTTCGTAGAAGACCTCATACCAATACTATCCAAACTATTCCACAAAATTGAAACAGATGGAGCACTACTGAATTCCTGCTCTGAAGCCACAATTACTCTTATACCTAAACCACACAAAGATCCAACAAGGAAAGAGAACTTCAGACCAATTTCCCTTATGAATATTGACGCAAAAATACTCAATAAAATTCTTGCAAACCGAATCCAAGAACACATCAAAATAATCATCCATCATGATCAAGTAGGCTTCATCCCAGGTATGCAGGGATGGTTTAATATATGAAAAACCATCAACATAATCCACTATATAAACAAACTAAAAGATAAAAACCACATGATCATTTCATTAGATGCTGAGAAAGCATTTGACAAAATTCAACACCCCTTCATGATAAAAGTCCTGGAAAGAATAGGAATTCAAGGCCCATACTTAAACATAGTAAAAGCCATATACAGAAAACCAGTCACTAACATTAAACTAAATGGAGAGAAACTTGAAGCAATCCCACTAAACTAAGGGACTAGACAAGGCTGCCCGCTTTCTCACTATTTATTCAATATAGTTCTTGAAGTTCTAGCCAGAGCAATCAGAAAACAAAAGGAGATCAAAGGGATACAGATTGGAAAGGAAGAAGTCAAAAATATCACTATTTACAAATGATATGATAGTATATTTAAGTGATCCCAAAAGTTCCACCAGAGAACTACTAAAGCTGATAAACACCTTTAGCAAAGTGGCTGGGTATAAAATTAACTCAAATAAATCAGTAGCCTTCTTCTACTCAAAGGATAAACAATCTGAGAAAGAAATTAGGGAACGACACCCTTCCTAATAGTCCCAAATAGTATAAAATACCTCAGTGTGACTTTAACCAAACAAGTAAAAGATCTGTATGATAAGTACTTCAAGTCTCTGAAGAAAGAAATTGAAGAAGATCTCAGAAGATGGAAAGATCTCCCATACTCATGGATTGGCAGGATTAATATAGTAAAAATGGCCATTTTACCAAAAGCAATCTATAGATTCAATGCAATACCCACCAAATTTCAATCCAATTCTTCATAGAGTTAGACAGAACAATTTGCAAATTCACCTGGAATAACAAAAATCCAGGATAGTTAAAACTATCCTCAACAATAAAAGGACTTCCAGGGGAATCACTATCCCTGAACTCAAGCAGTATTACAGAAAAATAGTGATAAAAACTACATGGTATTGGTACAGAGACAGACAGATAAAATAACAGATTTGAAGACCCAGAAATGAACCCACACACCTATGGTCACTTGATTTTTGACAAAGGAGTCAAAACCATCCAATAGAAAACAGATAGCATTTTCAGCAAATGGTGCTGGTTCAACTGGAGGTCAGCATGTAGAAGAATGCACATCGATTTATGCTTATCACCCTGTACAAAGCTTAAGTCCAAATGGATCCACGACCTCCACATCAAACCAGATACACTCAAACTAAGAGAAGAAAAAGTGGGGAAGCATCTCAAACACATGGGCACTGGAGAAAATCTCCTAAACAAAACACCAATGGCTTATGCTCCTGGTTCAAGAATCGACAAATGGGATCTCATAAAGCTACAAAGCTTCTTTAAGGCAAAGGACACTGTTGTTAGGACAAAACGGCAACCCACAGATTGGGAAAAGATCTTTACCAATCCTACAACTGATAGAGGACTTATATCTAAAATATATAAAAAACTTACAAAGTTAGACTGCATGGAGACAAGTAACCCTATTAAATAATGGGGTTCAAGGGGTTGGGGATTTATCTCAGTGGTAGAGTGCTTCCCTAGTAAGTGCAAGGCCCTGGGTTCGGTCCCCAGCTCTGAAAAAAAGAAAAAAAATGGGGTTCAGAGCTAAACAAAGAATTCACAGCTGAGGAATGCCGAATGGCTGAGAAAAACCTAAAGAAATGTTCAACATCTTTAACCATAAGGGAAATACAAATCAAAACAACCCTGAGATTTCACCTCACGCCAGTGAGAATGACTAAGATCAAAAATTCCAGTGACAGCAGATGCTGGTGAGGATGTGGAGAAAGAGGAACACTCCTCCATTGTTGGTTGGATTGCAGACTGGTACAACCACTCTGGAAATCAGTCTGGAGGTTCCTCAGAAAATTGGACATTGCACTACCTAGCTATACCTCTAGAGGACCTAGCTATACCTCTCTTGGGCATATACCCAAAAGATACTCCAACATACAACAAAGACACATAATCCACTATGTTCATAGCAGCCTTTTTATAATAGCCAAAAGCTGGAAAGAACCCAGATGCCCTTCAACAGAGGAATGAATACAGAAAATGTGGTACATCTACACAATGGAGTACTACTCAGCTATCAAAAACAATGACTTCATGAAATTCATAGGCAAATGGATTGAACTATCATCCTGAGTGAGGTAACCCAATCACAGAAAAACACACATGGTATGCATTCATTGATAAGTGGATATTAGCCCAAATGCTTGAATTACCTAAGATGCACAGACCACATGAAACTCAAGAAGGATGACCAAAATGTTGATGCTTCACTCCTTCTTTAAAAGGGGAACAAGAATACCCTTAGGAGGGGATAGGGAGGCAAAGTTTAGAACAGAGGCTAAAGGAACACCCATTCAGAGCCTGCCCCACATGTGGCCCATACATATACAGCCACCAAACTAGATAAGATGGATGAAGCAAAGAAGTGCAGGCTGACAGGAATCGAATGTAGATCTCTCCTGACACAGCCAGAATACAGCAAATACATGCGCGAATGCCAGCAGCAAACCACTGAACTGAGAACGGGACCCCCTTTGAAGGAATTAGAGAAAAGGAGCTGAAGGGGCTTGAGACCCCATATGAACAACAATGCCAAGCAACCAGAGCTTCCAGGGACTAAGCCACTACCCAAAGACTATACATGGACTGACCCTGGGCTCCAACCTCATAGATAGCAATGAATAGCCTAGTAGGGGCACCAGTGGAAGGGGAAGCCCTTGGTCCTGCCAAGGCTGGACCCGCAATGACAGGGATGATGGGGGATGGCCGTAATGGGAGGAGGATGGGGAGGGGAACACCCATATAGAAGAGGAGGGGTAGGGGTTAGGGGGATGTTAGACTGGAAACCAGGAAAGGGAAAAACATTTTAAATGTAAATAAGAAATACGTAACTTAATAAAGATGGGGGGAAAAAGAAATAAATGTAAGTAAATATATCTAATAAAAAATTAAAAATAAATAAGGTGAGTTTAAACACTCATCTCAGTATTGATTAGACAAGTAGAAGAGGAGAGACTGCATCGGCTCAGGTTTAAGCCCTTTATGTCCGAGTTGCAGTTATTCCCCTATTAGAAGTCAGATCCACTCATTCTTTCCCTTTAAAGGACGATTGATCAATCTGTATTCTATCTGTGAGGGGAAACAAACAACAAAGAAACAATAACTAAGCTCTGGAGCAGCGGATCCATGGGCAAGCAGCAGAGGAGACCCTCCCTCACCCACCCCACTCCATCCCACGGCCCACCCCCCTCTACCCCCACCAACTGCAGCTCTTCCTTGGAACTCCAGCCTTGCTCCAGCGCCTTTGTGTGCGCCACTCACTTGCGAGCCGAAAGGGTCTCAGGGTGGCTTGAGCCCAAGGACTTCTGTGTTCCCAGTAAACATTCCCGCACCCCCAGAGGTATTCCCACATAGAACTGTGAATAAAGGTCCTGTTTTGCTAACCTGAACCCTCCCTCTCTCAACCCCTTTATAATAGGGGCAGCTGGACCTCGGCACCAATGGCCCAAGCTACATCTATTACCATATTCCTCTGTTTGACAATATGTATGTATATCACGTGACAGTGTTAACGGAAATTGGACGCCAACACACTGATTCCTCTCCTTTATGGAGGGAGGGCTTCTTAAATTTATAACGCTGTGTGAGCTACTTGGATTCATATTTATAATTCAACAAGAGTCTGTGTGGATCTGTTCATGGGGCAGTTCAAGGGCTACAAGATTCTGACCGTGGGCTTGGTCTTTCTGCTTTTGGTAAGTACTTTCCCTGCCTCTCGATGGCTTCCTTACCACTTCTCCCATGGGTAGATTGGTTAACTTCTGTAATCTTGGAGAGTGAACTGGGGGAGGCTCTCATAAAATACAACGGAGCAGGTGGGGGTGGAGGGTACCTAGTGCGTCCAGACCATGGTGTGCTCCTCAGTATATACCATGCATCAGGTCCGGTGTCAAGGGGGTTTACTTGGGGAGGGGAGAGGAATAAGGGTCCGAGGAAGGGGCAGAGGCAGACAGGTAGACATGTACACAGGCAGGCAGACAGACGGTAAAATTGCCAGGAGTGTTCCTGGCTCTTGGAACTGGGACTTGGAAACCCAGGACAGCTCTGAGTAGAGAAGCTATCTGAGTGAAAAGGCATCCTGAGACGCGGAAGCTCAGGAACCGCACACCCCTGAGAGGAAGCCTGCTCAGCAGAGGCGTGGTAGCTCCCAGGAAGGGTATCCCCATCTACACTGAGGACTCAGGAGCCTCAGCCCCCTCTTTCTCTTCCCTTCTTCCTTTCTTCTCTTCATTGCTTCTTGGCTTCTTCTGATGAGACTCACACCAGGCAGCAAATCTCATAAAAGAGATTTATTGGAGCGTCCATGGAGAGAAACAACAAACTCGGGGATGGATGGCTGCCCTCTGCTCCCAGCAGTGGGAATTGGACAAATGGTAGCGGTTATATAGGATTTCTTAGTGAGAAGAGCTTTTTAGGAAAGAGATTTCCAGATTGAAGATTTGGGGATTTCAAGTCCTGATCTTGGGGTGCTCAAGGATTAGTGGGCTTTCTTTTTTAGGGATTGATGGGTTTTCCTGCTCAGGGATTGGTGGCTTTTGTTCCACCACTACTCCCCTTTCCCTGCATCAGTCCCATGGCTTAGAGTGGAAAGTCCTGCCTGGTTCCAAGTGACCTTGGCTGCCACTGTAGATAGCTCCTGCAGGTCAGCTCCTGCAGAGATGGAAAACGGATGTGCTACTGTGATTGCTGCCGGCTGAGGAGAAGTCCTGGTGCCTCCATTTTATCTTATGGCAGGCATAGGTGGGGCAGGAAGGACTGGCCAGAAGCTACACAGCTTTGGTGGATTTTGGTGGGAGCTGCTTACAGACTACTATGAGAACTGATGAGGGGAGGCCCACAAGGACAGAAAGGGGGGGACAGAGAGAGAGAGAGAGAGAGAGAGAGAGAGAGAGAGAGAGAGAGAGAGAGAGAATGAATGAGAATATGCAGGGAGAGCCCATATCTTTTATATGC
Organism: Rattus norvegicus; assembly: GCF_021556685.1. Taxonomy (NCBI): domain Eukaryota; kingdom Metazoa; phylum Chordata; class Mammalia; order Rodentia; family Muridae; genus Rattus; species Rattus norvegicus. The sequence goes on along the minus strand of NC_141545.1, from coordinate 23,786,624 downwards.
AGCCCATGCATGGTGCACCTGGAGGGGACAGCAGCAGCTGATGACATAAGCCAATGACATAAACCATTGCTAGGTCCCTAGGAGGAGGCTAGTGGAATGGCTGTTATCTATCATTTCTCCCTTTTTGTTTAATTAAAAATGAGGAACTAGGGGGTTGGGGATTTGGCTCAGTGGCAGAGCGCTTGCCTAGGAAGCGCAAGGCCCTGGGTTCGGTCCCCAGCTCCGAAAAAAAGAACCAAAAAAAAAAAAAAATGAGGAACTAGGAAGGGGTTGTGGTAGGGCAGGAGTGAGTATGTTGTGTTCTTTAGACAATTTTCTGCTGACAAAGTCATTTTGGGGGACCCGAAGAACACTGGGATGCTGGCCAAGTCCTGGGAGACCTGGCTGTTTCACGGCTGGCACATATCTGTAGTTCGGAAACTACAGGCCCAGCTGAAGCAGTCTGTAGGGCTAGCCTGGAGCACAGTGGGTAGCTGCTCTGGATCCTTCCTGGATGCACATCTGGAACAAACACCTGGACTTGACAGGATACTGGAGCACACACGTATACCTTAGGGAGAGGAGATGAGTATGTTAGAGAGAAATTTTTTTTCTTAGGTGTATATTGAAACTTTTAGACCCATGGTCCTGTTAGTTGCAGGTAGGGAAGTCCCCAAACCAGGTAATGAGGGAGGAATCCCACCCTCTGAAATAGGCCATGATAGTTGGGAAACAGGCTGTTGATTGACAGGTTACTTATGTGGAGTCCATTTGACCCATGAGAGGTGGATCCAAGTGTATTCTCGGAGGCTTACAAGAATCATTTTGAGTTTACAAAAAGAGATTAACTTTAGATAGGTTAGCATTACCATCGTTTGTAATCTGTACTGGAATCCACACTGGAGATTAATGCAGTAGACACACATCTTTGCATTAGAGTAGAGGCTTGGAACACAGTTTTTTGTTAAAAGCATGAACACTCCTTAATCTGAGCTCAGGGAAAAGGGGCAAAAGCTCACTTACTCTTGATTTTCAGTATGACCACAGGGCGTGAAAGAGGGGCATCTTCACTCTCTCCAGAAGTCCGTGTGTATGTAACTTTAGCGCAGTAAAAAAACACATTTAAGTCTATGTTTAAGACACCAAAGGAAACTTAAAATCTTGAGCTTGTGACTGTGATAGTGGATCACACAGTAGAAGGCTTTACCAGAGTTAAGACTAATAACTTATCAGAACTCCATTGATCAATATTACAACTCTGAACTTTCAAAGTCCTAACACAACAGTAGCAGTGAGGGGAGGAAAGGTGAAGAAATTTTAATTCCTTTTATGTACCTTAGAACACTTTATCACCATTTAAGCTTTCACTTGCATTAACCAACCCTAAAATACCTTGTCAGGCTCTAGAGCACTCTCTTAGGTCCTCATAACTTTAGCCTCTGTATCCTCAGCCTCACAGAAACTCTACATCTTTCCCTGTCTGGTGCTTCACTATGAGTCACAGGTGGTTGCTTCCTGGGAGCAGCCACTGTAAAGTGAGTTCCTTTAGATAAAGGAATAGTAAAAAGTTAATTCTGAAACCTGTTTGGCTATAACATAAACCCTGTAAGCAAGGCAAACCAGTTTGCCTCTTTTAATCAGGGACCTAGTAGTCTTAACTAGAGAATGAATTGACTAATGAACTAACATGGTGGTGGATTACCTTGGGGAAGGAGTTAGCTGTCTGTTGTGCGCTGGCTTAGAGTTACATCTAGCTTAGCGGTCAATGTTATCAAAGACCTGAGAAGGATATATTATAATGCCAATAGCCTAGATATCTATTAAAATGACAGACTAGTGTAAGTTGATGTGAAAAGGATACATGATTGGACAATAGAGAGTGGAGTGGGAATAAGTTTTTGTAAGGTGGGAAAGAGGAGGAAGGAGGAAGATCAAATGGAGTCTATGAAGGAGGGTGGTTCAGATTTAGGTGAACTAGATGGATTTTATCTTGTCTAGGTAGGCCAATTTATCAATTGACAGTGAATTTATTGTGTGGATGAATTGTGGATTGAGAATTTAACATGTAAATCTAATTTCTTTTTTTTTAAACATTTATTTATTTATTATGTATACATCATACAGCTTTCTGCCTGCATGTATGCAACTACAAGCCAGAAGAGGGCACCAGACCTGATTATAGGTGGTTGTGAGCCACCATGTGGTTGCTGGGAATTGAACTCAGGACCTCTGGAAGAGCAGACAGTGCTCTTAACCTCTGAGCCATCTCTCCAGCCCGTAAATCTAATTTCTAAATTACAGTTTTCTGGTATTTTGATTTTACCAGGCTAAAGAAAAAGCTGTGTGTGAAAGAAATGGCAGAGAGGCAGTTGGAGCATGCAGATCTGGTTCTGTTGCCTGCACGGAATGAGAACACGCAGGGCCCACAGAATGAGGTGTGTGTGTGTGGCATGGTAACTACCGCCTAGGGGACCACGTTGAGAGGGTGGCTAAAAGGGAGACAGCCAGGAGAGTAGCCACCAGAGTGAGTGGATTCCCGCTCTTGGGAATAGAAAATGTTCCTTTTTAATTTTTACTGCAGCAGACTAGTCCATAGTTCATTACCTAGACAGTTGTCCCAGCCTCCTGAGGTCTCCATGGCACTGAGGGCAGAGGCAGTCTTTGGCCATCAGGCCCAGAAGATGAGAAGCTTTTAATTTGGGGGAGAAACATGGGAGTGACTGACCTTACCTTATCATAGAAAATATGGGACAATTAGTTCTCCAGGTGTCCTGTTTGTCCACTGTTCAGGCTGAGCCCTAGCATTGGGCAAGGCATTGAGGGCAGTCTTTCCCAATGGTTTTCTCCATGCCCATGTCTTCCTGGAGACCTTAAGGGGTCACTACTAGACCTTTGGAGTCTCTGTCATAAGTTTAAATATATTAAATGCCATAGTCAACAGATTCTCTGACGGGTTTGAGGCCTGGTAATTGCCAAGCACATCTGAGATGAATAATCTCTGTCTGCTTTTGGTATCTGCTCCAAACTGTATCCTGTAAACCTTACCTAGGAGGCTAAATAAAGCTTAGTCATAATTACCCTCATCAGTTCTTGCACGACTGAATATATTTCTGAACACATTTAAAGGTTTGATCATTGACAAGGCTACTGACTCCCAACTTGCATTTCGTTGTTACAGGCACATTCGTGAATGTAGGAGTAGATTCCATCCCTGCTAGGGTTGAGCATGAACAATCGTGATTTTGAGTTGAAGCTCTTCTAGTATCAAAATAAAATCTTTTTTTTTTTTTTTTTTGGTTCTTTTTTTCGGAGCTGGGGACCGAACCCAGGGCCTTGCGCTTCCTAGGCAAGCGCTCTACCACTGAGCTAAATCCCCAACCCCAAAATAAAATCTTTGACTCTAGAAGCACAGCCCATAAAGACTGGGAACTCTTCTGATCTTTATATAGTGTATCATTACGGAACATAAGTTTCCTGTATGATTTAATTTATAAAATAATCCATAGCTTATAAAAATCTAAAGCTACACTATAGCTTAATAACAGCAAAAACAAGGCCAAGCACAGTTCAGTCCAGTGATTTTAACCTTTTTAACATTGTAAACCTCTAAATTTTAAGAAGGGTAAAAATCTCTCAATTGCATTTTTCTAATATTAAAATTAAGCTCCTTTTTTAAGAGAGAAAACATAGAACAATGGTGTAAACAATTTAATGTCTCCAGAATTAATATATCCATGTCAGTGAGAGACTTTGTCTCCAACCCCCAAAAATACCATTGTGTGTCTCCATGTTTACTAGCCCAGAACTGATTAATTGATTGATTGGTTCACTTTACATCCCATTATTAGCTCCTCCCTCTCTTCCCAGTACGGGGGCACAGCTCCTCCACACATTTTCACGCCCCTTCTCTTCTGAGAAGGGGGAAACCCCTGGGTATGTCACACACACACACACACACACACACACACACACACACACACACACACACGCTGCAGTCATTGCAGCACTGGGCACATCCTCTCTTAGTGAGGGCAGACAAGAGGCCCAGTTTGGGGACGGGATCCACAGGCAGGCAACAGAGTCAGAGACACACCCTTCTCCAGTTGTTGGCAGACCACAGGAAGACCAATCTGCACATCTCCTACATGTGTGTGGGGATCCTAGGTCCGGCCATGCTCGTTCTTTGGTTGGTGGTTCAGTCTCATAGAGACCCCAAGAGTCCAGATTAGTTAACTCTGTTGGTCTTCCTGTGGAGTCCCTGTCCTCTTCAGGTCCCTTAGTCCTTCCCCCGACGCTTCCACAAGATTCCCTGAGCCCCATCTATTGTTCAGCTGTGGGTTTCTGCATTTGTTTTGGTCAACTGTTGGGTGGAGCCTCTCAAAGGACAGTTGTGCTAGGATCCTGTCTGCAAGTATAACAGAGTATCCTTCATAGTGTCTGAGATTGGTGCTCTGTGGCCTTGGGCTGCCTGTGTCCAGCCTCTTGAAAGTTCTGAAGTTCAACCACCCTAACCCCTAGCATCCAAGCCCCAAATGCATGGTCACTGAGGGAAGTCCTAGAGTTTTTTCCACATGTGGGCAACCATTTCTACCAGGAAAGGTGCGTCTATGGCCACCAGCCATCAGCCTCAAGATAGAGGAAATGCTCCTAGTGCCATGTCAGTTCTGGGACAGTAAACCTTGGAACACATAAAGGTCATATTTTGTTTTGGATACAAAGTCTGTCACTGAGCCTGGAGCTTACTGTTCAGCCTGACTGGCTGGTCAGTGAGCCATTGGGGAAGCCATCTCTATCCTCCCCTTTGCTGGGGTTCCAAGTATATCACACCCAGCTTTTTACACATATTCTAGGGGGGCAAAGTTAGGTCCTCACCATTGTATAACCCACTGAGCATCTCCCCAGCACCCAGTGGGTTTTATTCCAGATCTTTAGCCTCTGTCCTGCCAGGGTAGTGTAGTACAGTGGTTAGTACTGGGTTGTGACAGCACACTTCCAGAGTTCAAATGCTGTCCCTATCTTTGACGTTTTTTTGAAAAGCCCACTTTATAGGCTGGTGATAGGACTTAATAGTAGAGTACTTGCCTAGTTGGACAGGCACAGAATGCCATCCTTATCATTATTCTTGGTCACAATAAATTACTTAATATTCTAGGTCCTCAGTATCCCCATCTACAAGTGGAAATATGAACAGTGCTACCTCCAGAGCGTGGAGATCCACACCTGGAGTCCCAGCGCTCGCTAGGGGAAGGCAGCAGAATTAGGAAGTCAGGGCCATTCTCACCTACATGGGAAGTATATGAGGTACATGCGATGGTTTCAAACATTCACAGACATGCAGGTCCACACACACTCACACACACACACACACACAAACACACTAAAACTTCACAGGCTCTGTAAGAGTACATTGATGTGCTACATAAAAAGAATGTAGAAGAATGCCTAGCAACATGGCTCATTAGGAAAAGGTGCTTGCTGCCAAGGCCTTCAAACCCTGGGAAAAGAACTGACTCCCAAAGGCTGTCTTCTGGGTACCATGTGTGCTGGGACACACACACACACACACACACACACACACACACACAGAGAGAGAGAGAGAGAGAGAGAGAGAGAGAAAGAGAGAGAAAGAGAGGAATATAAAAACAATTCATTTACAAAAAATATAAAGAACACAGCCATTTTATAGCACTCCAGGTTGTGCTTTTCTTTTTAATCTGCTCTATTTTTCTCTCCCCTGTAGCCCTGCCCTCAAGGCCCCCATGTCACCCTGGTCACCTGTCTCCAAAACCCTCTGGCTTCTACCACCAAGACAGATGGCATTGGACATTCTGTTCTAGCCGCTCTTTCCCCACTGTGGACAGCATCCTGAACTGCCTGGCTGGACGCATTGTCTACATGATGGGGGATTCCACACTCCGGCAGTGGTGGGAGTATCTTCGAGACACAGTGCCCTGTGAGTGACCGTGAGGGGAGAGGAGGGCCTGTGAGGACTCATGATGGAGAAGCCTGACAGCGAATTCATTGAAGGAGAGACTCCCTCGCTTAGTAGAAAGGTGGTGCAGCCTGCTGGGTCTTCCTGAAGGACAACGAGTGAAGGAGTGGGGTGTTTGCTTTGTTTTATGGTGGAGGCATTTTCTCAGTGAGGTTTCTCTTCCCAGACAACTCTAGTTTGTGACAAGTTGGCAAAGAACAAACCAGGTCTCCCAGGGATCCAGTCCCTTGTGCGAACTGAGATTACAAGTGTCCATCACCAACCCAGCTTTCTAACACAGGTTCTTGGGCTCCAACTCAGGTCTTTATGTTTGTGGTGCAAACACATTACCAAGTGAGTAACCCTTCAACTCAAGCCTTAAGTTATGTGAGAGCTAGTCTCCACATCGAGCTACAGGCCAGCCAGCTACAAAGTGAGCCCCTCCTAAAAACAACCAAAATGAAAAAAGACAGACAGACGGACAGACAGATGGAAGGAAGGAAGAAGTGAGAGAAATAAAGGAAAAGGAAAGGAAAAACTAGATTTGGAGGTACAGTCAGGTAGTGGAAGCTGAAGGATAAGAGGTTCAGTCTTCCTTGGCTACATAATGAGTTTGAGGCTAGCCCTGGCTACATAACGACTTGTCTCAAAGCAAAACAATGACACCCAAAACATCTGAAAGTCACTTTCTTTTCTTTTTCTCTTTTTAAGATTTACTTATTAATTATATATAAGTGCACTATCTGTCTTCAGACCCACCAGAAGAGGGCGTCAGATCCCATCACAGATGGTTGTGAGCCACCATGTGGTTGCTGGGAATTGAACTCAGGACCTCTGGAAGGGCAGTCAGTGCTCCCAACCACTGAGCCATCTCTCTAGCCCTGAAAAATCACTTTCAAAATGATCGCTGACTGGTAGGGGAGATTGTGGAAGTAGAGAACAATTTGTGTACAGAGAATGCTTGCCCACTCACATCAGGTGGACCGCAACTGCTTCCATAGGGAACTGCATTGACATTCTCATACCCACACACAGACACACAAATACATAAACACACATAATTTACAAATAAAAATAGGAGGATGGGCATGGTCGCCATACCTTTAATTCTAGAACCCAAGAGAGAGAGGCAAGTGAATCTGTGAGTTTTGTAGGCAATCTGGCCTACATGGAGAATTCCAGGCCAGTCAGAGCTACCAGATAGGACCTTGTCAGTAGTAGTAGTTAGTGTGACAGAACCTTCCCCTAATGAATAAAGATTTCAGGGGACCAATCACTGGGTGAGGGGTAGGCGGGCTTCTGGGTTGGAGAGGAAGAGGGGAGGCAAGAGAACGAGACTTTTTTTGGACAGGAGGGAACATGGAATCCAAAATGTAGTTAGGAGAGGCCCCCAGTTCAGGTGGCAGATCCATTGGGTCCACTACTGGAGGATTTATAATTTAGAATGGCTTACAGTGCCAGCCATTGTGTTACCTGTTGATTCTAAACTAAGTTTGTGTGGGTTTTTCCCTTCATACAGCAACTCAGCTGGGTTCCCAGAGAGAACCGTGGGTTTGCGAGAAGGGCACTCCAGCTAGTGGTGTGAATTTGGAAGAGTGGGTCTGGCCTGGCAGCAACCCACCATCGGAACTTAGCGAGCCAGGTGGAGAGATTTCAGAGCTCCAGGTTAGAGAGTTTGCCGTGCTGAGAACAGGCCAGGCCAGCCTATCCACAGATGCCTCGCCAGAGGTAGCATAGATTGCCTTTTTACTATTTCATCCAACAAGTTAGTAGTAGTAGTAACAATCGAAGAAATACTGACAGAGTTATAGCACCAGCACAGTGTTAAGAGCATGCCTGCTGCTCCTGCAGAGGACTCACATTCTATTCCCAGTATCCAGATCTTTCTGCTCACAAGCACCTGTAATTCCCAATCCAGCCATTCCAACAGCTTCTTCTGGTTTCCATGGGCACTGTTCAGCACACACATGCACACAAAGACACACACATATGCATACATACGCACATACATAGGCACAGGCGCCCAATAATAAATCCTTAGAAAATAAACAAATAAAACAAATCTTTAAAAAAAAAAAAAACTAGGGGTTGGGGATTTAGCTCAGTGGTAGAGCGTTTGCCTAGCAAGCGCAAGGCCCTGGGTTTGGTCCCCAGCTCTGGAAAAAAAAAAAAAAAAAAAAAAAAGAAAAGAAAAGAAACTGTTAAAAAAAAAAAAAAAACTAGCTGGGTGGTGGTAACGTATCCTTTAATCCTAGTGCTTGGGAGGCAGAAGTAGGTGGTTTCTGTGACTCTGAGGCCAGCCTAGACTACAGAGCGAGTTCCAGGACATCTAGGTCTACAGAGAGAGACCGTGTCTCAAAAAACAAGCAAACTCCAGAAAACTTCCTCCTGCCAATTCTGGGATACGGAGGTGGAAGATATATAGGAGGGGAATTTCTTCTGGGCTTTTCTACAGAGAGATTTTCTACAGGAGAGATTTACACGGATGGGAAAACAGGACCCACAGGGAGCAAATTTAAGAAAGTCTGCCCTCTAGTGGAGGTCTCGGTTCTGGCACGAGATAGGGCAAGCGCCACACAGCACATTTAGAGTTCCGGCTTGTGAGGCTTATCTGTTTGTACTTTTGCAGCACTGGAGATCGAATTTAGGATTGTGCACATACTAAGCAAGTGTTCTACAACTGAGCTTCATCCCAGAGCAATTCTTTTTCTTTTTCTTTTCCTTTTTAAGATTTATTTTATGTATATAAGTAGCTGTCTTCAGATACACCAGAAGAGGGCGTCAGATCCATTACAGATGGCCGTGAGCCACCGTGTGGTTGCTGGGAATTGAACTCAGGACCTCTGGAAGAGCAGTCAGTGCTTAACCGCTCAGCCATCTCTCCCGCCCCAGAGCAATTCTTACTTTCTGTTTTGAAAGAAAACTGGCAGGTTTTTAGGGCATTTGTTGATTGCTATTGCTGTTGTCTTTGACTTGCCTAGCATGTGTCAATCCCTGGGTTTGACCCCCAGAACCACATTATTAGCAAAGCTAGGCGGCATACAACTGTAATTCCAGCACTCAAGCATGGACGATGCCTTAGGGTTTCATAGTTAGGAAGAGACACTATGACCAAGGCAACTCTTATAAAAGAAAACACTCGGAGCTGGCTTACAGTTTCAGAGGTTTAGCTCATTGTCAACATGGCAGAAGGCATGTGTTCATGCAAGCAGACATGGTGCTGGAGGAGCTGAGAGCTCTACATCCTGATCCCCAGGCACCAGAGGAGGGTATATGCCGCACTGGGCATAATAGCTTGTGCATATGAGACCTCAAAGCCCACCCCATAGAGACTCACTTCCACCAACAAGGCCATACCTACTCCAACAAAGCCACGCGTCCTAATAGTGCCACTCACTATGGGTCAAGCATTCATACACATGAGTCTATTGGGGCGAAACCACCACAGAAGGCAAGAGGATCAGAGGTTTGCCACCATCCTCTGGAGACCAATCTGGTCTCAAAGGAGAGGGAAAAGGAGAAAGGAAAAAGGGGAGGAAGAGGGGAAAGAAACTTGCTGGTGTAGCCCAGGTTGGTCTAGAACTCAAGATCTTCTTGCTTCAGTACTGGAATTACAGGATGACAGATATATGACGTCTTGCGTGGTTTAGTCATGATTTTTTTTAATACTTATTTTAAGTCGTGTGTGTGTGTCTCTGTGTGTGTGTGTGTGTGTGTGTGTGTGTGTAAAACACTTGTGTGGGTAGCCAAAAAAGGCACAAGGTGTCAGATCCCCTGGAGATGCAGAGGCTGTTGTGAGATCCTGACAAGGGCGCTGGGCATCAAACTCCAGATTCCCTAGAAGAGCATTATAGGCTCTTAACCTCTGGGCCATCTCTCCAATCATTTTACAAATATGCAGCATTCTGTAAACTCATTACTCATAAGACTGAGGTGGGAGGATTGCCACAAATTTGAAGGCAGCCTGGGCTACACAGAGTGTACTAGGCCAGCCTGGGCTACAGTGTAACACACTCTCTCTAAAACAAACAAAAAACTGATAAATATCAAGTGTTGGGCAGTGGTCACCTTATGAGGTCAGCACTCACGAGGCAGGGGCAGGCAGACGTCTGAGTTCAAGGCTAACCTGTTGGAGAGAGAAAAAGACAGACAGACAGACAGACAGAGAGAGAGAGAGAGAGAGAGAGAGAGAGAGAGAGAGAGAGAGGGAGGGAGGGAGGGAGGGAGGGAGAGAGAGAGAGAGAGAGAGAGAGAGAGAGAGAGAGAGAGAGAGAGAGAGAGAAAATATGAGAGTTTTAGTTCCAGGACAGCCAAGTCTACACACGAAACCCTGTCAGGGGGTGGGGGAAACACCACCAACAACAACAACAACAACAACAAACTGTTGGGGTGATCTTTCTTCGTACCATGTCAAGGTTGTCTTTGTGTTATTCAAATGCTGGTTTCTGTGCTGGCAGAGTTGAGAGCAGCAGACTGGAATTTGGATATTGTTCTTCATTGGGCTACGTCATATTTTGTAAATGGTCCCTGTCTTCAGCTTCTGATTGGTTTTAATAAAGAGCTGAGAGCCAAGGAGAAGACAGGCATGACTTCCAGGAGAGAGAAGAACTCTGGGAAAGAATCCAGTGTGGCAGAATTTGCCAGTTTGGGGCTGAAAGAGGGGTAACTAATGAGCCACAAGGTAGAACGTAGATTAATATAAATGAGTTAATAAGGTATAACTGCAGGTCACGAACAGGAGTAAGCAAAGGCCTAAAGCTGTAATTAATATATGTCTATGCGTCTTTATTTAGAGCTGAGCAGCCACAGAATAATGGTTATAAAAATCAAAACCAAAATATAAAAAAATAAAAAAAAAATAAAAGCAGCAAGCATTGTGATCAGAACTTCGCCATTGTGTGCCCCAAGCAGCTTGAACACAGAGAGAGGGGCACTCTGTCTGCCTGTGATGGTCAGGATGTAACAGTTTAGCTGAACCTTGAGGAGAACCATGGCTCTAGGAGGTGAAGAGGATGGAGTGCCCAGTACACCCTGCCCATCTGAAAGCCCCTTGGAGGAGAGGTGTTTGCTCTTATGCTGGTCTGGAGGCACTAGCCTAAGGACAGGTGTGGTGGCACATACCTGGAGATTTTAGCACTTGAAGTGGGCAGGGAAGATGGAGTTACTGGCCTTCGAGGCTGGTGAAATGGCTCACCAGGTAAAGCTGCCTGTCACCAAACATGATGGCCTGAGTTCAGTTCCTGGAACTCACATGGTAGGTGGAGAATGTGGACTTCTACAGGTTGTCCCTTGATTTCTACCTGCTTGTCATGCAAACAATTAGTAAAAATGTAATTTAAAAAACGTAAAGAGTTCTAGGCCAGCCTGTGCTACATAGTGAGACCTACAAAGCAACAACAAAAATGTTCTAGGCTAGCCTGTGCTACATAACATAGTGAAACCTACAAAGCCAAAAAAGAAAAAAGAAAAAGAAAGGAAGGAAGGACGGGAGGAAAGGGAGGAGGAGGGAAAAAGGAAGGAAGAATGGAAAGAAAGAAGGAAGCATGCATTTCAGGGGGCTAGAGAGAGAGGTTGTGACCTTACCATGCAAAATGATGGCACTGTGGCATGGAGCCTAAGAAAAATAAAGGCTGACAAGTATCCACAGCCTCAGGACAGCCAGCGTCCTCTGGAGAACAGGACACATAGTTAAAAGTAACAGAATTCTTTTGCCCGTAAAGTCTGAGAAAGAAAATTATTCCAAGGTCTCAAACTCAAAAATTAGCCAAAGATAACCTGAACGTCTTCTGACGTGTCCGCCTGCCGCCGTGCTATTTATTCAGTGCTGGATACCAAATCAGGGGTTTGGGCATTCCAGGCGGGGGCTGCACCAGCTAAGCCACATCCTTAGCATCCTGCTGCCTTTGAGAGAGACAATAGCTCACTGGAGTTCAGGCTGGATCTGAACACATGGTCCTCATTCAGCCTCCTGAGAGCTGGGATTGTAAACATGAGTCACCAGGTACTCCTTGTTCTGAAAAAGAGAAGTTCTTTTTCCATTGGCTGATAGGAAATAAATGTGTGGTCTAATCCAGAAGCCACCCCAGCAGGTCGAGGACTGGGAAACCCTCGGGAGCCAGGCCTTGGGTTTGACTGACTCTCAGTGATTTCTGTTTCTCAATTACTGTTTAGTTCATTTCTGGGTTACTTACCCCATTAGGTTTTTGTTTTGTTTCGTCACCATAAAAAAAAAAAAAAAAAGAGGTAACATTAGTGTTCTCATCATAGAGCTGACAGAAGCTGTGATGGTTTGTATATGCTTGGCACAGGGAGTGGCACTGTTAGGAAGTGTAGCCTTGTTGGAGTAGATGTGGCCTTGTTGGGGTAGGTGTGTCACTGGGTGTGGGCTTTAAGACCCATGTCCTAGCTGTGGCTGAAGTCAGTATTCTGCTAGCAGCCTTCAGATGAAGATGTAGAACTCTCAGCTCCTCCTGCACCATGCCTGCCTGGATGCTGCCATGTTCCTGCCTTGATGATGATGGACTGAACCTCTGAACCTACAAACCAGCCCCAGTTAAATGTTGTCTTTATAAGACTTGCCTTGGTCATGGTGTCTGTTCACAGCAGTAAAACACTAATACAGTAGAGGAAAACAAGATGGGCTTCTTCCTCTCCATCTGTCCTACTGAGTGTTGACAAGGGGACTGGGGGAAGGTTGGGACACAGTTGTGAAGAGAATTGCAACAATGAAGACTTCTGGAATAAGAGCATATACCACAAACTTCTCTCAGGCCAAAGCAGCAGTTCACAACCTTCCCAATGCTGTGACACAGTTCCTCATGTTGACTCCCGATCATAAAATTATTTTCTTTGATATTTTATAACTGTAATTCTGCTACTGTTAGGAATCACAATGTAAATATCTGAAATTTCTGATGGTCTTAGACCCTGTTGAGAAACACAGCTCTAACACTTCCTTCTAATCTACCCAATCCTGTTCTTGCCCCATACTAAGGCCTTCTCCACTCAGATCAAGTGGTTATTTGTTTTACTTGTTTGAGACATGGTCACATATAGTCCAGGCTGGCCTTAAACTGCACAGTGCTAACACTGAACTCCTGACCCTCCTGCCTCTACTCCCTCAGCATTGGGATTACAGGAGGGCACCACAGATCCCTGAAAGGGTGATTACAAAAGAGATCAGGTTTGTTACAGCCTGTTTCTGAGCCAATGGCTTCCGTGTTACTTACAATGGTTTCCAGGTTTATCCGATATGAGGCCTCCTTTCTTGCCACTTTTCCCTGGCATTCCAGTCCCACGGATCATCCTTATTTATTTTTGAGACTGGGTCTCATGTAGCCCATGGCTTCAAACCTGCTGTGTAGCTGAAGATGACCTTAAACTTCTGATCCTCCTGCCTCCACTTTCTAAGTACCAGAGTTCTAGGTATATGCCACTACGCTGAGTTTTAGGCCATGCTGGAAATTGAAACCAATACTTTGTACATTCTGGGCAAGCACTGGATTGAGTTACTTCCCAAGGCCCCATGGGTCTTCTAGCTGCTCAAATAGGTCATGCCGTTGTGGCTCAGAGAATTACATCTACTGTTCTGCAGCCACGGACACCCTTCTCTCAGATTCTCTGGGAGGCACCTTCTCTTTGTCATTCACCTTCTCAAAAGCTGCACGTGGTAGCTTACCCTGTAATCAGAGCCGCCAGGAGGATGAGACCAGAAGATTGAGAATTTTGAGGACATCTGGGGTTATACAGTGAATTCTAGGCCAGCGTGGTCTCAGAACAAGATGGTCTCGAAAGAGAGAAAGACAGAGACAAGAGAGAGAGAGAGAGAGAGAGAGAGAGAGAGAGAGAGAGAGAGAGAGAGAGAGAGAGAGTGAGTTGTGCTTGGTAGTACTCATCTGTAATTCCAGCACTTGGGAGGTCGAGGCAGGAAGGGCAATCAGGTCTTCCTCAGTCACATGGCAAGTTCAAGGCCAGCCCACTACAAAAGACCCTAATTTAAAACGAAAACAAGAAACTAGGGACCAGAGAGATGGCTCAGCAGATAAAGGTACTTGCTGCCAAGCCTGAGGACATGAGTGTACCCTCAGAACCCAAATGATTGAAGGGTGAACCAGCTCTTACAACTTGTCCTGACACGAACGGTCAAGCCATAGCTCAAATGTGTGCGCACGCAGCAAAAGAAATGGATGTAAAAAAAAATAAACAAAGAAACAGCGTCTTTCAGAGGCTTTCCGTAATCTCTCAACATCAAGCAGCCTCTCTCCACCCTGCTCTCTTTCCTCATCCTACACGTGTGTATTATATGTCACAACTTATAATTATCTGATTGCTACTGCTATTGTGGTTACTTGTCTCCTGAATGGAACGTGATGAGGCGGTGGGGGGACTTGTCATTCTCTCACTGTAGTGGTATCACAAGGTCTACATCAGCGCTTGACATTACAGATGCTGAATAATTACCCACCACGTGAATCAGTGAGTGAACTAAAGTCAGGTGAAAGCCAGGTGGGGCAGCACATGCCTATAAGTCTGTAATCCAGTACTTGGAAGGGGTGATTTCTTATGTCTGGAACCTTCTGGCCAGCGTGCATCCTAGAAACAAGCTGTTGGCCACAGTGTTCCTCTTTTGCAACATCTGATTACAACCCCAAAGATTTTGCAGTCAGCATTTTGCGTTTACATTAGGACAGTATGACGTCCAGTCTATTTTTATTTTTGAAGGTCTTAACAAGGGTATATACGTCAGGAAGGCTCAGCGGGTAAAGTTCCCTGCCGCCAAGTCTGACAACCTGAACTCGGTCCTGGGGACCCACAGGATGGAGAGAACTGACGGGCACACAGACACATCCCAAATAAATATTTTAACTTCTTTTCCCCTGCATTTTACCGAGGCTCACAAAGGATGCAGAACTGAGCCAGTCCTTTGTCCTTCTTAGGTTACAATGATAAAGGTGACTGATGTCACCTGTTTGGAAGCTGCCTCCTGGAAAGCTGCACATGACAAACACTGCTTGATCTGAGTCCTCTGTGTCTCCTGGACTGACACACCAGTTCCTCGTTGGAAGGGCTTTCCTGACTGATCAAGCAACCTCCTTGCCTTCACATATCTAATCCTCCGAACTTTTCACTGCTTCCCTGACCACTCGAAAGGGAGCTCCGTGACCAGGCACCACTACATCAGCCACGCTCAGAATCCTCTCCCGGCTCCGCTGTTGAGCTACTGGGTCTTCACTCAGGTCCTGCCAGGAGTCCTCATCACCAAGACGCTCGAACACATCGCCAACCACCACCACGGTGCCCAGGCTGGTGCCCTCCACTACGACGCTCACGTCCCGCTGTCCTCCGTGGCCCGGCGTGGCCCACACCTGCAGTCCAGAGCCCAGTATTAAGGGCTGCGTTTCACACAGCCCATGGGGCAGATAGAGACCCCCGGGAAGGCAGAAGTCATGGGAAACTAACAGAGCCGCCTGGGGAAACAGCCCTAGGTTCCCAATATGATCCGAGTGCCCGTGGGTGCCCACCACCAGAGTCACATCTCCGGGGGCCACGCCCTGAGTAGCCAGGGCTTCCAGCAGTGCATCCCGAGTCCAGGGACCCCCAGTGTCCACGAGGATGGGGCCACGCACTGCCTCCTCCAGGGCAGTCTTTGCGCCGCTGTCTGCAGATGGGGCCAATCGGCGGCTGGTATCCGAGACCCAGCCCCGAGGCAAGACGAGAGTCACCGTGCCATCTGCACGCACCGCGTCGCCTACTTCCCGCGGCTCCGCGTAGCCGCGCAGCAGAACCACCACCGAGTAGGAACCGCTGGACGCCAGCAGAGGGGTCTCGCCGTGCAGCGGCTCAGTGCGCACTGGACCGCTCATGGCAAGGGAAGAACATATACCCGTCCACGGACATCTGCCAGTCCCTCCGAAATCCTACCGCGAGTCCCGTCACTTTCCTAGTAGCAACTCGTTGCCACCTTCTCCCAGCTCTTAAGGTGGTATCGCCCTCCACCACCACCCCTGCTGAAGATGGTATCGCCCAACCTAGATTCTTTTGGTCAGGTTTATAGTCTGTAGGTCTTCACGCATCCACATTTTAAAGATATATATGGAGAGATATATATAGATATATTCCTTCTCCATTCTAGCTGTTGTCTAGTTTGAAACTAAACTATCGCTGTCCTTAAGTCTTTTAAAAAAAAAAAAAACCCTCTGGGAAAACTCAAAAGGCGAGATAACGCGAGAACTTTTACCTCTATGGGCTTCCGTACAAACTACGGAGCCTGAAGTACTAGCCACGTTGCCCAACGTTAATCCTAATCCTGTACAGTTCACGTGTATTACAGTAACTTCCGGGTTTTTTTTTTTGTTGTTGTTGGTGGTGGTGGTGGTGGTGGTGGTTTGTTTGGTTTTTTTTTTTTCTATTTTTCTGACAGGGGCCCAAGGAGCCCAGGATGGTCTTGAACTTGCTTATAGCTGAAGAAGACATTGAGTTCTTGATCCTCTTGCCCCCACCTCCAAAACGCTGGAATTACAAACTTGTAAATGCCACTCTGGATTTAAAGTCCTAGTGGTACAGTTGTTTCCCCAACCCCGTTGCATAATTATAAGAACACAATTAACTATTAATAGAAAGCAGGCCATTGGCCCCACCTTGTCGATAATGTGTCCATGTTTGAAATGGGACTCAGCTGATATACATATAAAAGGTTTAATAGCAATATAGAAGATATGGCACCTGTGAAATAGGAAATAGGCTACATATGTCGACCCCACCTCACCCCAGTATTGCTTCACTCTCTTCAGGGTTCTGTTCTGGTTCACAGATTGGTGGTACACAGCCTCATGTTGGCAGTGCATATTGGTTCTTGAGGGTTTCTTTTTGGCTTCTCACTTTGAGACAGGGTCTCTCGTGTAGCTCCGGTTGGTCTTGAACTGCCACACGGCTGGACAGTGTTCTGATAATCCTGCCACCACTTTTCAAGTACTGAGATTACAGGGCTGTGCCACCACATCAGGTCCAGCTCCCATTATTATCCTGTCATTGTCATTCTACTATCTGAGCTACATTCTAGCCCCTCTCTGGCCTCTTGAAAGGGTGTTTAATAGACCCTTTAAAAAGCAAAGTGAATTTCCCACAGCTCATACCACTACTGACCAATTGGCGCAGGTGAGCACACACCTGGTCAATTAAGTGGCTGTATGTATCTCATCTCTGAAGGCAAAATTTGCTTTTGCTTCACCCACTTCTCCTCCTCTCCTGTTGCCATTCTGCGTTCCCAGGATCATGGCTGAGATTATACAAAAAGGACAGTTAAAACCCTGGGATGGGGGAGGGAGGGCTCAAGAGTTTAGAAAACTCTCCATGACCCATCCTTGGGATTCAAACGTAAGGGTCAAAGATCTTCTGGGTCATGCTTGGGAGTGCCTGAAGTCTTGGTTATCTCTTTATTCTCCTCCTTTTCCTCCTCCTCTTCCTCTGTCTCCTCCTGCCCATCACTGATCTTCTCCTTTCCAGTCCACGTTTCCTGGAGACAAGCTAGGTAGAACGAGAAGAAACACTCGGTGTTAATGCCGGGAATAGCTGGGAAGCTGGGAGAGGAGCCCAGACTTTTGCACTTACCAGTTTCAGTGGCTGGGAGCACATGACGTCCGCAGAGAAAATGCTGCAGGGGCTGCTCCTGATGGTGAAAGTACCAGTCTCCCACGACGTCTTCAAACTCCTCCAGCATCGCCTCACACTGGTAAAGAAGACCAGGAAGGAGTACCTGCTCTGAGGAGCACTGGAAGGCCTCTGCCTTTCGCTCCCTATCACCCCATTCCATTGAGTGCCTGCCCTTCGAGGAACAGGCAGCCAAAAGGTTATACTTGGCTCTCTAGATGTGTGATTCTCTTTATTTAACACTTACCAGTGTCGGTTACTACCTAATTATCTAGTATATTTACTCTGTAATCCCAGAGAGGAGATGCCTGTAACCCCAGTTAGGAGGTAGAGTCAAGAAAGGTCCTATACTGAAGCTCATTCCCAACCACCTAGGGTTACAGACTCAGCCTGTAAGCCTATCCCAAACCCTCAGTACCTCTCAGACTCTTGCCTGTGAAGTGGGAATTGGTATTCGCACCTGTGACATAAGAGTAAAACAAGGCAGTAGCTGGAAGTATGGCCCAGAATCCAGGACACAGGAGGCGTCTCAGTTAGTATGCAGTGGTGGATATTATGAGCCGCACAATGTTACTTCTTGATATGCTTTTGGGCCTGCTTTCATAAATGGCACAGTCCTTAACTCTGTCTTCTCCTTGCTCAGAGTCCTGAGATTTAGGTCCTCTCACCTTCCTGGGCAAAGTGGTATCTCATCCTACCTGTTTCTTGAGGAACGTGACCTCCACACTGGGCTCGTCCCACAGTTCCAAAGGGATTCCAAGATCCACTTTCACTCCCTTCTGTACCAGGCCTTTCAGTGTTGCCATGGTCTGACTTTGACCCTAAGGGACGAAAAATTTGGTGTAAGTCCAGTCCACCACTCATCTCTTCCTGCATCACCACATCAGCTTTACCAACTACCATTCTGTGGTGTGGTCTATGAAAGAGTCTAGCCATAATAAGGGGACAATCCAGATTTTGGGGAGACTGGCAGATATTCCTTGAGGGTCGTGGATGATATAAGTATCTGTTCTGAGAACAGGGTCCTGGGCTGGGGGTAACAGCTTAGTTGGTAAAAATGCTTGAGGACCTTAGTTCAATCCCCAGATCCACATTGAAAAACAAAACAAAACAAACAAAACAGGCACTGAAAAGATGGCTCTGTGGTGGAGAGTACTGACTGACTTAGGTTCAATTCCCAGCATCCACATGGCAGCTCACATCTGCCTGTAACTCCAGTCCCAGAGAACCTGATACCTTCACACAGATATACATGCAGGCAGAACATCAATGCACATAAAATAAAAATAAATAATTCAAAAATTCAAAAAGCAAAAGACAGGCACGGCGGCATGAATTTGCAATCGCAACGCTGGGGAACAGGAAACAAAATAGATCCCAGGGTTCTCTGACTAGCCAGCCTAGCCTGCTTGGTAAGTCAGTAAGCCAGTGAGACCTTGTCTAAAAAAGCCAAGGTGGGAGTAGCAAGATATCCCAGTGGAGAAAGGTGATGGCACCAAGCCTAATGATCTAAATTCAATCCCCAGGACCCACACTGAAGAAAGAGAGAACCAACGCCCACAAGCTATCCTCTGACAACAGTAGTGTGTTGTGACACACTCACACATGAAGTAATTATTGGGGGAGGAAAAAAAGGAGCTTTGTGTTGTGTATGCCTTTAATCCCAACACTTGGGAGGGGAGACAGAGGTAGGCAGGATCTCTGAGTTTAAGGCTAGCCTGGTCTACAGAGGGGGCACCAGGACAGCCAGGGCTATAACGCTCACTGTTGTTCCCTACCCTCCCTAGGAACCGTCTGACCTTGGCGTATCTCAGTGAGCCCTTTCGTTCAGCATGAACGTTGTAATCCAGGATCCGCTCACACAAATTCTCCAAAGCCTCCTCCAGCCTTGTCTCGCTGCGGGAAGGAGAGAAATAAGACCCCTTGATGTTTCAGGAACCCTGCAGCTCCTCTGGGGTTGGTTAGGAGGTAGCTCAGCACAAGGACTCACGAGAGGCTGTAAGGCACGTGTCTCTTCCTCTTGCCTGTGTCTAGCACCTGACCCAGCTCCAGCACTTCTCGGGATCGGCCAGTTCGACTCAACTCTTCCTGTAGCTCCATGCTCAGCAGTTTACACACTGGCAGTAAAGAGAAACCCGAGGGAGATGTACGAGATGAGCAACCACACTAGCATCCTTCTGCTCTCGACCTGAGGCTGCCCATAAACACACGCTGGAGCCAGAATGGCTGAACGAGAATACTGCCTCAGTCTCGGGAGCCGTGTGACACTTCCTGTGCCTTAGCTTCTTCACCTCCGTCACGGGGATGAGACCGTGTCCCTTACTGAATGGGGTGTGATGAAGGTTTTTTTTTCTTTTTTTTTTCGGAGCTGGGGACCGAACCCAGGGCCTTGTGCTTGCTAGGCAAGCGCTCTACCACTGAGCTAAATCCCCAACCCCCGTGATGAAGATTTAAGTGCATTAATATATGTGAAACCCCTAGAGTCATGTCTGGTATATGGTGAGCTCTATGTAAGAAGCTGGTGTCAGTCTGATTTTATTTATTGACCTACTTTCATATGGACTTAAGAAGTATAGAGAGCGTAAAACCCATCATGATTTGTCCATGAAATACTGCCAGTATAGTTTGGGACTGGCAATGGCCATAGAGCTTCAGGGTTACAATCCAGAAACCTGTTTTCAGGCTGGCCGGTGATGGTGTATGCCTTTAATCCCAGCACTCAGGAGGCAGAGGTGGGACAGTCAGGCTACACACAGAGACCCTGTGAAACAAAGTAACACCTTGTTTCTAGGGCTGGAGAGATGGCTCAGTGGTTAAGAGCACTGACTGCTCATCCAGAGGTCCTGAGTTCAAATCCTAGCTACCACATGGTGGCTCACAACCATCTGTAATGGGATCCGATGCCCTCTTACTGTGTACTCATATACATGAAATAAATTAATTAATTAAAAAAAAAAGAAACTTGCGGCTGAAGCTGAAGGACCACAAGGTAGAAGGAGAGGACCTACTCCTCTGAACTGTCCTCTGACTTCCACATACAGATGTTTATCTGCACACATACACAACCACACACTACACTAACGTCACATGCTTACTCACCAATCACACAACATAAATGTACTTTTAAAATGAAAGAGACTCAGTCGTCAGGAAATGCAGAATTCATCCAGAGGTCACTTACTCTACAGTAATTTCAATAAGGGTAAACATATCTTTTCCACCACTGACTTTCCCAATATCTGATAAGGGTTGGGGATTTAGCTCAGCAGTAGAGCGCTTGCCTAGCGAGCACAAGGCCCTGGGTTCAGTCCCCAGCTCCGAAAAAAAGAAAAAAGAAAAAAAAAAAAAAAAAAAAAGAAACCCAATATCTGATGGTGGGCTGGGTTTCTCAAGAGAAAAGTCTCCTACAGAAATGACAAACTAGGCAGGGATAAATAACCAAAATGCTTACCCTGTGCTATATGACCTGTGCCATGGGCACTCCCTTTTCCTCTGGGGACTTACTTACAATACAGTGGGTGACAGGCAAGGAGGGAGTCCAAAGGAAAGTAAAACTGGGTCCAGTAGGAGCTTATCAAACACAGAAAGGAACGGGGGAAAACAGCCAAGAAAAAGACAAGGGATACTCACTGACTGAGAAGTTGGGTGTGTCTGAAGTACAGTCACTCTTAGGAATGGAGGAAAAAGCCTAAGTGTATATACAAGACATTTACAGCTCCCCCAAACCCCAAGTTGGCTTAGGGTCTGGGGAAACAGTTCAGTAAGTAAAGTACTTTTAACTTGAGGACCTGAGTTCAGATCCTAAGCACCTATACAATGTTAGGCGATGTGGCATGTGTTATCCCAGCATTTTGAGATCAGAACTAGAGACAGGAGGTGTCTATGGATAACTTTCAGGGGAACAAGAGAACCTCTCTCAAGCAAAAGGTAGATGTTTCTTCTGAAGGAATGACACCTGAGGTTGTCCTCTGACCTCCATAAGGTCTTTGTCTGAACACAGAGGTGCAAAAGCAACAGTGCCAAGGTTAGGCCTGTGTTTAGAAAGGTTAAGAGGTCCCAGGAGATGCCAAGGCGGCACAGGCCTTTAATCCCTGCACTCGGGAGGCGGAGGCAGGTGGATCTCTGAGTTTGAGGCCAGTCTGGACTACAGATCAAGTTCCAGGACAGCCGGAGTTACACAGAGAAACCCTGTCTTAACGTGTCCCCCCCACCCCCCCCCCCAAAGACACAGATGCAAAAAAAAAAAAAAATGAGAGATTAGAATAAAGTCATGGGTAACAATGACAATAATGTTGTTGGGTGTAAAGTGAAACGATAATAAATCCAAAGAAAAAGTTAATGTCAGGGAGCCACAGGATATTTTATTCAGTGACCTGGCTTCCTCCCTGTTGGGAGTGGAGTGGGGAGGGGGGCATTTACTGATGCAGCCAGGGGCTGTGCTGCTTGTTGTAAAATCCCTACAGTGCAACCCATCTGCAAAGTCTCACACTGATGGGCAACTTCTAAGTGGTATGATGGTGTCTCCATCTTTTGTTTATGAGCTTCAGCTGGGGACTTACTCACCTTTAAACCCCTGAAGGGGGTCATCAGGCCTGTAATTTGCGAGCGTCTCTGCCAGGGCGGGGCACAGTACGTCTATAAGGTATGAACCTTACACCCCACCCATGCAAGTTGTCTAGATTTTTAACAAGTAGGGAAACGCACTGAGAAAGATGCTCGGTAGAGCCAGCGTTACAGGTTCGTGAACTACAATTCCCACAATCCATTCAAGCCCAAGCCCGCAAGAAAAACCTAGCTCCTTCTGGATGCCACCTGGGAAATGTAGTGCCACCGTAACACTGCTCTCCTTCCCTCGTTCCCATTCAAGTGTTACCAAGCTCCAACAGAACCTCTTTCAAGACAGTTGAGTGACCCATCTATCCTAGTCCATTTGATTCAGCCTAGAGTTAAAGGCAGGAGCTAGGATAAGGAGATGCAAATAGCAACTGCTCCATTTCTGTACCTTCGCATTTGCTGGGCAAACGTTCTGTATCAGCTTCTTCTTCTTTTGTCATTCCAGTCCAAGCACCGTACGCTGCCAGGATGAAAAGCAGTATTTCCAACCGCACAGGTCCCATGACAAAACGCAGTTCACACATACACACAACCACCTCTTGCCTTCAGACTAACTTCTGAAAGGGAGCGGGCCCTTTAAACTTAGGCGCAGCCGGCAGCAAGCCTTTAAAAAAAAAAAAAACTTACAGGGGACGGTCAGCGCATGCCCAAAGTTAGCCCGAAAGTGGGTGGAGCCTAATGGCTCCAGGCTTCCCGGCCTTACTTTTGTGGCGCCTCCTGAAGGTCCTGGCAGCTGGGTAGTGAAGATACAAATTGAAGTAATTAGAATAGAGTAATGTGATCTTTACATATACACGTAGAATTTAATTTTTAAATAATTCCAGACTGTGAAACGATATGGTCTATTTTGACATAGGGAAGAGCAGTGATAAGTTCTTGGCTTCTGCCAGGACCTACTACTGCCAGGGGGCGGGGCCAAGATGGCGCCGAGCGCCGGGTGAGCGGCGCCTTGGCAGCGGTGAGAAGCTTTTACTGCTCCCGGTGCTTGGCTGGCGGGGGAAGGTCTGAGGTGTACCCGGGAGGAGACCCTTTGAAAGGGCCCATGTGAGGACTGGGAAGAAGACGGTTGGTTGTGTGTCCGTGCTAGTGGGGACCCTGTGCATGATTGCACTGGAAGGATGTTGGGGAGATGTAGTAGATTGTGAACCTCCTGTAGCGCTGCCCGGGGAATCTTCGAATCACTTCCCTGCTGAGGAAAATGATGCACAGATATAGCTCAAGTTATCCGTCCTCTGAGAAGTCTTCCTGTCGTTTCCACTGATCTGAGAAATTCCGGAGGGTGTTAGTGTTTTATGAACCCTTAGTGGCAGGGGACTGGGACCCAACTGCCTCTTGTATACTTGGCACCAGGTTCAGAGTATGTGCTGAATAGTTGTATTTCCTGTAGACAAGATTTAACAAAAGTCTGAGAAAAATTGGGATGGAAAGAACCAGGGTCTTTGGCCTCCACCCCCAACCCCCACCCTGGCACACACACACAAACACACACCCCTTTTCCCCAGCACTCAGCTCTGAACACTCCTGAGGTTGACCTCATGTCCAGTGTCAGGCAAGCTCCTTTCCATTTGACCACAGAGTAAACTCCAAGCTTGGGTCTGTGTCTTTTTCATTTTGGTAATTGTTATACCAAGTATTTAGTGAACACTTACACCTTTAGGACTTAAAATTCATATATTTAATAATGTCCTAGGTACTAGTCAATCTAGGCACCAGATTGGTCAGCAGACATAACAGACATAATCCTGTCTACTGGTGGGGTAAGAATAATAAACAAGAAAAATAATAGCTTGGCGGTAAACAGCTGTAAAAGGCAGGAGGATCTCCAAATCAAGGCCACAGAATGAGTTCCAGACAAGCCTGAGACCCAATTGTAGAAGGGTTGCTTAACATGTGGAAAGCTTAGATTTAATCTAGAGTGATTATATAGAATACATATATATAATATATATCATTTATTATTAGAAGAAATTTTGGCAAACAAGTAAAGCCAGGCATGGTGGTATGTGCTTATAATCCCAGCACTTGGGAGGTGGAGGCCAAAGGACCAGGAGTTAAGACCAGTGTTGTCTACATAGTGAATTTGAAACCAGTCTGGGCTGGGGGCCACCTGCCCCTAAAGAGAGGTGGATGGGGTCAGATAAGGTAGTCAGCCAAACACATTTAGGAAGAACACAACAAAAGTTATAAAGCCAAGTACACTACATACCTGTCAGATTTAAAGGACAGCAAGAAGAATGATGTGTGACAGGTTAAATGGGAAAAGGAGGGATAGGTGATCAGACGTATGAAGGAAAAGAAAGGAAAAGGAAAAACCACTTAGGCAAGACTCAAACTTGCTGTCTGTGCACTTTAGCCTCCAGAGTGCTGGGGTTACAAGTGTACAGATGTAGGGTCTCACTCTGAAGCATGACCTGGTATAAAACTCAAGGCAGTCCACTGAAATCAGAAGGGTTGACCCGCAGAACTGGACAAGAGACAGATCTTGAAGGGAAGGCCTTGGGAGGGTTTTATGTCAAAAGGGGAACCATTATAGGAAAGAAATAGTTATCTGCTTTATATTTTGACACTTAAAACCACTTTGGTTTTAAGGAACAAATGCAAAAAAAAAAAAAAAAAAAAAGTAAGATAGAAATAGGAACACCTTGTCCAGCAACTGAGTTCAGCAGATAGGCCAAAAAGGGTCTGGTTGGACTGCCTGGTAGGTTTTAAAACCATGCTGGGAATCAACCCCAGGTCCATATACATGCTATATCTTCCAGCCCTTACTTGATGGATTTGTTTCAAGCGTCCAGATAAGAATGAGTTGTGCTGGATGTGGTGACACATGCCTATAGTCCCAGCACTTGGGAAGTAGCAGGACCAGGAGTTCAGGGACATTTTCAGCACATATGGAGTAAGAGACCAGCCCGGACTACAAGAGGCCCGAGAGAGAGAGAGACAGAGACAGAGAGAGACAGAGAGAGAACAGGCCTTTAATCCCATCATCCAGGAGGCGGAGGCAGGTGGATCTCTGAATGTGAGACCAGCCTGGTCTATAGAGCAAGTTCCAGGTCAGCTGGGGTTACACAGCCTCAGGGTAGAAGGGTAGGGGACAAACTGGGTCTGGAGATGTAGCTCAGTTTTTAAAGTATTTCCCAGCACCACAAAACTGTCGGGGTACGTCTATAATCCTAGAATTAGGAAGGTAGCAAAAGAATCCAGAGTCAAGACTTACCTTTTATTACATAGTTTAGGGCATGGCTAAAGAAACCTATCCACAAAAGTAAGAGCAAACAAACAAAAAAATTGTCACTGGGCATGTTACTACATGCCTATAATCCTAGTACTTGAAAGGCAGAAGCTGGGGGCTGGAATTAGAAGTGTTATGGCTCCATAGTGAGCCCCTGTGTCTAAAAGAAAAAAGACAGAGCAAGCCGTTTGGTAGCTTTGCTTTGACGGTGAGCTGTAAGTAAGGAGAGAACGCAGATGGAGGCTTTGAACTGTTTTCCTTTTTGTCTTGCCACATCCCACTCTTAGGATCTCCATCTCTCCACCCTGGGGTGACATCCTTCCAGGGACAGGAGCTGGAACTCCAGCATGGCTGAGGAGAAGAAACTGAAACTCAGCAATACCGTGTTGCCCTCCGAGTCTATGAAGGTGGTGGCAGAATCCATGGGCATTGCTCAGATTCAGGAGGAGACTTGCCAGCTACTGACAGATGAGGTCAGCTACCGCATCAAGGAGATTGCCCAGGTAAGCCTTCTGCCCAGCTTTGCTTTGTGCTAACAATTCAACCTACTATGTAACTAAGGATAACCTTGAACTTCTGACCCTCTTGTGCCCACCTCCACTGCTGGGATTGAGGGTCTAACACCATGTCTTGTCATGTGATGCTTGGGATTGAACTCAGGCTCCTGTGCCTGCTAGGCACATGCTTTACTCAGTGAGCCATATTCCTCAGGGTCTTAGATACATATCTCTTCTCAGAGGGGCCCTGGCGGGGCAAGCCTTCAATCCCAGCACTTGGAGTTTGAGGCCAGCCTGGTTTACATAGTGAGTTCCAGGAAAGCCAGGGCTACACAGAGGAAGACCCTGTCTCGGAAAACAAAAGCAAAATCTCTTTCCTTCTCACCCCCTAGGATGCTTTGAAGTTCATGCACATGGGGAAACGACAGAAGCTCACTACCAGTGACATTGACTATGCATTGAAATTAAAGAATGTGGAGGTGATTTGGAGGGGCTTAAAGAAGACAGGCGGCTTTAGAGTGGGGCCATGCCTCCCTTGAGCTGTTTCTCATGCCTTTCTCTGTCTCTTCTGGTATAGCCACTATATGGCTTCCATGCTCAGGAGTTCATCCCTTTCCGGTTTGCCT
This sequence comes from Rattus norvegicus, assembly GCF_021556685.1. NCBI lineage: Eukaryota > Metazoa > Chordata > Mammalia > Rodentia > Muridae > Rattus > Rattus norvegicus. The sequence continues at coordinate 23,760,062 of NC_141545.1, read as the reverse complement.
CTGGTGGGGGCCGGGAGCTGTACTTCTATGAAGAGAAGGAAGTGGACCTGAGTGATATCATCAACACCCCTCTGCCTCGGGTGCCTCTGGATGTCTGCCTCAAAGGTGGAGACGGGGTAGAGCTGGGTGCCCAGGGAGGAGGGGAAGGAAGCATGAGACTGGGAGGAACTTGACAAGAGAAGAAACACCAGTGTGTGAATGGCAAGAAGGGGACCAGGAAGGGACATTCACCCAGTGTATATACCCAGAACTTTGCTTGACATCTTCCTTACAGCTCATTGGCTGAGCATTGAAGGCTGCCAGCCAGCTATACCAGAGAATCCACCCCCAGGTAAGCTTTTCCTTGCCCAGATCTCCTGTTACTCTCTTATGGCTTTTACTCTTCCCATCCCTGGTCCTCTAGGGCTCCGCCTACCTCCTTATCACCCCTGCTATGACCACTTTCCCACCAGCTCCCAAAGAGCAGCAGAAGGCCGAGGCCACAGAACCCCTGAAGTCAGCAAAGCCAGGCCAAGAAGAAGATGGACCCTTGAAAGGCAAAGGTCAAGGGGCAGCTGCAGCTGATGGCAAAGGTTGGTATCCTGGCCAGGCCTCTTCCTACTCTTATCCCAAAGCCAGGTGGTCCTCAGTGAGTGGGTGAGGTCAGGGACAAAGGAACCCAGGAAGGCCCAGAAGTCTACGGAAGTTGTGGCCAGGGTTTGTCCTGTACCGAAGCCTCTTCCGAAGCTTACTTTTCTGTAGACATATGCTACGGATCGTCTTAGCAATCCTCCTCGTGTGCAGTCTACCTTGTGTGTTTTAAGGCAAGCACTGTACTGACTGAGCTCTCTCCCGATTCACACAGGAAAAGAGAAGAAGGCACCTCCCTTGCTGGAAGGGGCCCCTTTCCGCCTGAAGCCCCGCAGCATCCATGAGCTGTCCGTGGAGCAGCAGCTGTACTACAAGGAGATCACAGAAGCCTGTGTGGGATCCTGTGAGGCCAAGAGAGCGGTAAGCCTGCCCTCTGGCCCCCCTTCACACAGAGGAAGAATCTTCCGGAACAATGGTAATTTTTTTTTTCTACAGTAAATGCTCCCACCTAACCATTGCCCCCTCCCACAGGAAGCTCTGCAGAGCATTGCCACAGATCCTGGACTCTATCAGATGTTACCACGGTTTAGTACCTTCATCTCAGAGGGGGTGAGAGAACTGGGGAAGGCCAGACCCATGATGAGGCTCCAAGGGAGGGGGATCCAAGGGAAGTTCATCTGAGGGGTCTCTCTGCACCCATCTTCAATTTTCCCTCTCGTAGGTCCGTGTGAATGTGGTTCAGAATAACCTGGCCTTGCTCATCTACTTGATGCGAATGGTTAAGGCCCTGATGGACAACCCCACACTGTATCTTGAGAAATATGTGAGTGGTCTTGCCGCCTACTTTCCCTTCTAGGGTCAGGGCTCTTCTGCCAGCCTCACCACAGGAGGTCTGCTATCAGAACCGGCTGACAGGGCCTGCTCTCTCTCAGGTGCACGAGCTGATTCCTGCAGTAATGACCTGCATTGTGAGCAGACAGCTGTGCCTGCGGCCAGATGTGGACAATCACTGGGCACTCCGGGATTTTGCTGCCCGTCTAGTGGCCCAGATCTGTAAGCATTTCAGCACAACCACCAACAACATCCAATCCCGAATCACCAAGACCTTTACCAAGGTAAGCACCAAAAATGTATCAGATGATGCAAATCACCCCTTTAGGGCTATCTGTGTGAAAGAGAGCTTCACCCAGTGGAAACGATCCCCGGAACATGGAGCAGAGACGGGATCCAGGGAGACTGGCCCTAAGGGGCCTGAACCTTTATGTCTTAAGACATAGGTTTTGTGTTTAATAGGTGGTATCAATCTTTTGCAGTTAGGGTTTTTTCCTCCTTTTTCCAGATTTATTTATTTATTTGAGTCAGAGTTTCTCTGTGTAGTCCTGCTGTAAGCCAGGCTTGGCTTTGAACTCAGAGACCCACCTGCCTGCCTGCCTGCCTACCTACCTTCTGTGAGTGGTGGGATTAAAGGCATGTGTCACCACTGCCTGGCAGCCTTCTCTGTTTTGAAACAGTGTGTCATGTGCCAAGGATAGCTTTTTTATGTGAGTACACTGTAGCTGTCTTCAGACACACCAGAAGAGGGCATCAGATCCCATTACAGATGGTTGTGAGCCACCATGTGGTTGCTAGGAATTGAACCCAAGACCTCTGGAAGAGCAGTCTGTGCTTTTAACCACTGAGCCAATCTCCAGCCTGAGGATGGTTTTAAACTTCCGATCTTCCTATCTTTACCTCCTGTGTGCCAGGATCAGTCATGTACCACCAGGCCTGGTTTAGCTGTTAGCTTTTCTAAACCTTTTCATCTGGGATTTTCTTCTTTCCTCTACAGAGCTGGGTGGATGAGAAGACTCCATGGACAACTCGATATGGCTCCATTGCAGGCCTGGCAGAGCTGGGGCATGATGTTAGTCTAGGAAGAGCCGGGAGAGGGGCAGTTACACGTGCTGTGGGAGGGGCCTTTGGTGACCTTTTAGCCTGGGATTTTCCCCTTCCTTCCCACCAGGTGATTAAGACCCTAATTCTGCCAAGGCTGCAGCAGGAAGGGGAGCGGATCCGAAGTGTCTTGGACGGACCTGTTCTGAGCAACATCGACCGTATCGGAGCAGACCATGTTCAGAGCCTTCTCCTGGTGACGAACCCCCACCATACCCTCTCCTTCTTCACCCCAGCCCCGCCCTCAGCTCCCACAAACACGGCTACAATGTTTAGCAAGCACGAAGCACATTTTACTTTTATTCTTGAGAGGCCGGCACTGTTGTGCACATGGAAAGCTAGGCTCAAACAGAAAGCCTTGGTAGTCAGTAACTTTTGCACTGCACTGCCTCATCCTGCTTGTCTCACCCTACAGCTCCCGCCACACAAGGCAATGATCACTATATATATCATCAGCAGATACAGGAAATCCTGTTCATATCAGTTGATCCTTATGGAAGGAAATAGTCTTAATTTTCAATGTGTTGACTCCTATAGATGTGATCTTGCTGTATAGCCTTGACTAGTGTAGAACTTGTGCACCATGCTGACCTTGTGGCAATCCTGTTCCCTCTCTTCTGAGTGCAGAGATTACAGGAATGCACCGCCATATCCACTGAAATCATTCCTTTTTATTTGTAAAACATTGTTTTGTATGTGTAAGAATGTGCACCATGGTTACAGGTGCCCACAGAAGCCAGAGGAAGGTGACAGATCTCCTGGAGTCCTAGAGGGTAGTGAACAACTGCCCTCTGAGCGGACACTCTACACCTCTGCTCCCTCTCCAGTCCTCCCCAACCCCCATTCTTTTTGTTTTTCTGCTGGGAATTGGACCTAGGGCCACATGCATGCTTGCACAGCATTCTACCAATGAGCTGTATTCTCCTTGGCCCTCACTTTTGAGATATGCCACCTGCTCAGGCTAGCCTAGAACCCACTGATCTTCCTGCTTCAGCTCAAATGCTAGACCTACAAGCATGAACCACCACACCCAGCTCTGATGCATTCCCTGTAGAACCATAGCTTTTCACTGTGGCTTCTAACAGCAGCAGTGAATGAGCTCCTCTCTCACCTTTGCGGAAGGATTCCAGCCCTCACTCTGCCTCCTCTGCAGAAACACTGTGCCCCAGTATTGGCGAAGCTGCGCCCTCCACCTGACAATCAGGATGCCTACCGGGGAGAATTTGGGTCCCTTGGGCCCCTTCTCTGCTCCCATGTGGTGAAGGCCAGGGCCCAGGCCGCTCTTCAAGCTCAGCAGGTCAACAGGACCACACTCACCATCACACAGGTCAGCTGTGAGGGAGGAGGCTGACAGGAAACATACAGGGACTTGCCACAGACAGCAGTCTCAGGGAACTGGACCCCACTCCTACCCCCAGTGTTAACATTTTCTTCCTGTGTCTCTTCATAGCCTCGGCCCACACTGACCCTCTCACAGGCCCCTCAGCCAGGCCCTCGTACCCCTGGCTTATTGAAGGTCCCTGGCTCTATTGCCTTGCCTGTCCAGACACTGGTGTCTGCAAGAGCTGCTGCCCCTCCTCAGCCTTCTCCTCCTCCAACGAAGTTTATTGTAATGTCCTCATCTTCCAGTGCCTCATCAACCCAGCAGGTATGTATAGCCAGGATGTGAGGAGCACCCTGGGGAAACCTCCAAGTTGTGACCTAATCCTTTCAGGCTCAAACTCATACCGTACTAGAGCCACTTATCAGGATCTTGGAGGCCTCGAGCTAGCAGCAATCTTGACCATGCATTCACTGGGGACTACAAGGGAAGGTGGGAGCAGAGGGCAAGGGCCAACAGCAGGTACCTGGAAGAAGATTCTAGAAGCAAGGACAACCTGACCCAAGGCCCCCCTTTCTCCCTCAGGTCCTGTCCCTCAGCACCTCAGCTCCTGGTTCAGGCTCTACCACTACCTCTCCTGTCACCACCACAGTTCCCAGCGTGCAGCCCATTGTCAAGCTGGTCTCCACTGCTACCACTGCACCCCCAAGCACAGCCCCTGCTGGTCCTGGCAGTGTTCAGAAATACATTGTGGTCTCTCTTCCCCCAACAGGGGAAGGCAAAGGAGGCCCTCCTTCTCATCCTTCTCCAGTCCCACCTTCATCTTCTTCACCATCTCCACTTGGGGGCAGTGCCCTCTGTGGGGGGAAGCAGGAAACTGGGGACAGCCCCCCTCCAGCTCCAGGGACTCCAAAGGCTAATGGCTCCCAGCCTACTGGACCTAGCTCTCCCCAGCCTGCTCTGTGATATTGTCACATATGCTGACCTCCTCTCTTCTGCAGATTCCTACACACACAAACAACGTGTGAGGGAGGAAGAAGAAAGATGTTTTCCCCAGTGACTTTCTTTTTAGATACTGTACAGTAAGTTCCTCAGAATAAAAGTTGGATTTGTAACTTTGTGAGCCTCCCTGTGTCACAAAACAGAAGGGGTGAGTCTGTGGAACCTTCCTGTCCAGATCCAAAGTCACAAGAAAGAAAATGCCTGCTGACATTGCTGTCCATATCCTTCTTTGAGGAGATTCAAATCCGAATTACGTAGGCGTTGCTGTGGCTTAGATGTCGAACCCACTTGTGAGGGTTGGCATTACCACAGGCGCTAAAGGACAGTCTGAGGAATCGAACCTGGAGGCCAGAGCATGTGTGCCGAGGGAGTTCAAAGGAGAGGCTGGCAGGACCCAGCCCCAAGGGGGGTGCTGAGGGGGACGGCCCACGGCTGGGAGGTCCCTGCAAGCCAGGGACATCCATCTGTAAGTGAAAGTCAAGGAAGATGTGAGACAGCAGGAGGACTGGGTTCTAGAGAAGGTGTGTGGGGATCAACAGTGCATACCTGGAAAAGGCCAGAGAGTTGAGAACCTCCTTGTACCCGGGGCAGGTCCCAGTGAAGGGCTCCTTCTCCCAGCTCTGCCTTCTGATCTGGGCTGCTCAGTTCCTGAGACAGGCTGGATGGTGGACAGGGAATATGCTAAACTAAGTGGCTGCTTCCTTGGTAGAGCAGAGGCTCTACCCCAGGGAGTCTTCCCAGCAAGCATGCTGACCTGACGACCCCTCGAGGCAGGGGAAGGTGCAGATGAATGTTGAGAGCTTGGCTGCAAAGAGGAAAGAACAGTCAAGCCCAGGGGGCAGTGTCTTACCCTGGGCCTTTCTGTTTGTACTGCTCTTGAGACAGTCAAACAGCTGAGGATGACTTTGAACCTGATTCTCCTGCCTCTGCTTCCTCCAGGCCTAGGGTTACAGGTGTGCACAACCACATTGTTTACGTGGCTGAGGATCAAAGGCAGGGCTCAGTGCTAAGCAAACACTGCACACTGGTCTATACCCCAGCCCCTTCTCTGTTCCTCCATAAGAGAGTGCAGCACAGATACATCCCCGCCTCTAACCCTTCCTTCCCCAAATACCACAACCTCTGACTCAATGAAATTTAAAATTGGTGGATGTGACTGGGTGTTTTGAGATGGGCGTCTCACTGTGAAGCCCAGACTGGTTTCACAACTGGGGAACCTTCTGTTTCAGGCTGCTGGGCTTATAGCTGCACACTGCACACTACAAAGCTTTAGTGAACCTGCCTGGAGGAAAAATTATCAGGTCCTTGGGCCTGTTTTCTGCCCCATACAGCTGAACTGAGTGTGACTAGCCCACATTCATTTTTGTGTTTTGCTTTCTGAGTATGAAGCCCAACCTGGCCTCCCAACTTCCTATGTATTTGAGGTTGGTCCTGGTCTCCTGAACCTTCTATCTCCCAAGGGCTGGGATTATAGGAATATGCCACCATACCCAACTTGACCAGCCCCAACCCTTACCTCTTTGGGGGCAGGTCACACCGTAACTTCAGGTAAACCTGGAGCCTGGAAAAGGTAGCATACAATTACATCATATCCTATTGGCATCCCATGACTGCTAATCCAGGGCACCCATGGGAGGAGACTGGGTAAATTGTACCCCAAGAAGGAAAAGGGCAGAGATCCATCCCAACCACATTAGCCAATACTTTCCCCAACCCACATCCTATCATCTCTACCACGAATAGGCCTCAGATGGCTTGGAGTAGTTAGTTCTAAAACACAGGAAATAGTCTCACCGGCCTGAGCCTTGGTCCCATTGTACAGAGGGAAACAGCCGGAAGGGAAGTGGTGAGGGGAGGTCATCAGAGAGCTGGTATCTCATCACAGTCAGCTGAGGCCAGACAGGGACAGGTCAGCTTGGTCTTTCATTGGTCTTGCCTCCCTCCCCTTGGTGGAGGGAATACACTGGGAACACACCCTGAACCTGACCTCGCCCTGAGGCGGCTGCAGGTGGAGGATCCGATGAGATTCAAACTCATCTAGATTGACAGAGCTATGGAATGACACCTCATCAACTCGAATCCCTGGCCCATAACCTGCCAAGAGAAGGAGACAGTTCTTCTGACCCATGTTTCAAAAGAGACATTTCCAACTTCTCTCCATAGTTTTTTGGAGGGAAAAACTCATGCTCTCCTTACCTCTCAGTTCTGACTTTCCAACACAGAATTCTTCTGTCAAGCCAATGCATATCTCTGTGGGAGGAGAGGATATGAGAGAAGGAGTAGCAAACACCAGCATACACATCACAAGGAAGCCTGCATCACACCGACATCAGCCCTCACCAGAACTGCTGGGGAGGAAGCTCTTGAGCCGGATCTCTCCTTGGACATCCACCTTCAACAGGGAGCCCTGGAGGCAGAAAGAACGTTAAGCTTCAGCCTTCCCCAGGTACCACTGCCCTTCACCTCCTGCAGGGGACCCAGACTTACATTAGATGCAATCAGAACAGACAGCCTTTCGACCACATCTAAAAACACTTCATTCTTTTGGCTCTAAGAAAGAGAGGATCTGAGTTACGGAGCTGAAAACATGTTTTGTTTTGGTTTGTCTTTTTCGAGACAGGGTTGAGATGGGGTTTCTCTGTGTAAAAGAGCCCTGGCTGTCCTGGACTTGCTTTGTAGACCAGGCTGGCCATGAACTCACAGGGATCTACCTGCCTCTGCCTTTCAAGTGCTCGGATGAAAAGCATGAATTACCACACCCAGTCTGGAAAAACCTGTCTTTCAATAGACAGGCAAAGTCAGGAATGGTGACACATGCTTGTAATCTAGCGCTTGGGAAGCTGAGGCAGGAGGACTGTCGTGAGTCAGCCTGGGTTACAAGGTGAGAGCCTGGGTTGGAGGACCCAAGGACAGCCTTATATCAAAAAGGCAAAATAAGAGGAACTACAGAGATGGCTCAGTCAGAAAAAAAAAGTGCTTGTCACATAAATATGACGATCTGAGTCTGATGCCAAGGCAATACAGGTTATTATAGGTAACCTACGACCTACACTAGGGACGTGAAGACATGCAGGTCCCTGAGACTCACTGGTGGGCCAGCCAGCCCGACCTGGTCAGTGCGCTCCAGGCTAGTGAAAGATCATGTTTCCAAGGAGGTGGATGGCGTTCCCCGGGATGACATCAAAGGCCTGGTCCTTTGGCCTCCACACAAAAACTTGCTCTGCACATACACACACTCATGCATAAGACAAAAGAGGCAGCTGAAGGGACGGAAAGTTGAAGAAGAGTCCTAGGATGGGGGCCCAGGAGTAAAGGAAGGGATGCCATGTCAAAGGAGCAGAAAGATAAGCTGATTCTTACGACTTCAGGGTTGTAGGCCAAAAAAATCATCAAATCTGGCCCTACCGATCCCTCCCTTACCTGGTCAGAACGACTGGACAGGACAGGGCGGCTGGCTGCACTGCTTGGGGCCACTCTGTTCTGCTGCGTCTCTGCCCCAAACTGTAAAGTACCCAAAGCAACCACTCTTCAGCTTTGTACTCAGAGCCGACCCTCCTGCCCCTCTTCCTTCCCAGCGACTGACCAGACCGACGCTGCTGAGGTCGAAGAGGCTGAAAGGCTTGCTGACCGCGGCTTCAGTTTGGATGAAGTTCCTCAGCATGTCTGTGGACGTAGTCTGCACATAGCCGTAATCCTATGGACGGAAAGAGTGTGGATGTAGCCTCCCAACCACACACCCAGTAAGAGAGGACATTTCTTCACCGTAGCACGGGATACGAGAACAAAGTCCTTGGAGCTAGGGAGATGGTTCAGTGGGTAAAGGCTTGCTGAGCAAGTGTGTGGAGCTCAATCCCCGAAACATAGTAAGAAGCATCTGCCATCCCAGGGTTCCCATTCAGAGACGGGAGATGGAGACAGGAGAACCACAGGAGACTTGCAATCTAGTTAGCTTAGTGCACATATCAGGCTGGCCTTAAACTCAAGAGGGCCATTCCCCTGCCCCTGCATCCTGAGTGTGCCACTATGGCTGGCTGCTTATTCTAATTTTCTTTTCTTTTCTTTTTTCAAAGCTGGGGACCGAACCCAGGGCCTTGCGCTTGCTAGACAAGCGCTCTACCACTGAGCTAAATCCCCAACCCCTTATTGTAATTTTTTGAGACAAGATCTCATTATGTAACCCTGGCTGGCCTCGTTATGTAGACTGGGAATGCCTCTGGGTGCTGCTATATTAAAGGCATATACCACCATGACCAGCAAAGGACTGGAAAGAGAAGGACACACATGGAGACAGACAGAGATCCTGTGAGATGACTCTGCTGATGCTTGCTACCAAGCCAGTCAACTTTATTTCAATCCCAGGGACCTAGACAGTATGTTGGTTGGGAACAAGCAAAAGAAACTTATTCTAAATACTATCATTTCATTCTCAGACTCCATACATAATTCTCATACTCCATGATTACATAAAAAGAAACTAAATTCAAGATCCCAAGCCCTAGGGGGTCTGGGGACTTCCCGGTAGCAGAGCAGCTTCTGTTGTAAACAGTTGTCTGAGTTCAGACATCTTAGGGACAATTCGTACAGAGTTGTCTGAGTCCTGCCTTCTCAGGCACAGCTTGTAAGAGAACAGTGAGTTCAGACACCTCAAGGACAACTTCTCCATCTTGCTGGCAAGATCAACTAAGCCCAAGAAAACTACTCCTAATCTGATTGGTGAATGGTCCTTTGCTCAACCCCTTATGTCAACATATGATTGGACAGTGATATAGCTCACCTCACTCTCCTTCACTTTGTGGGGTCACCCTTTAAATATGCTAGGCAATTTCTCTTCAGGTTGTAGTTCAGTTCCCGGGTCTGTTCTACAGCCCTGATCAGACGGCAGCCCGATTACAGTACAGTTTTGTCATCTGCATTGACCTAGTGCTTGAGTTATGGTGGATTTATGTTGGATTTAAATAGACCCCACAACAAGTAGAAGAGACCTGACTCCAGCAAATTGTTCTCAACTCCACACATATGCAGTGGTGTGGGCAAATACATATATGCACACACGCAAACATGAATAAACTTTAAAAAGAGGGAAGTTTTTGAGCTTTACCAGCACTTCATCCAGGAGTTCGTAGACAAGCGCCACATTCCGTGAGATGGTCCCCTCATTGAGTGAGCCACAGTAGTCACCCAAGAGAGTGGCTAACCTAAGGAAACACAGCGGATTGTGTGAATAAACCTCTCATACACTCCTTCTTATGTGCCTGTTCCAGCCCCACTCACCTGGAAAGTAGCTCCAGGAGGCTGAAAGGAGAGACATTTTCTGAAGTTGTGGCCACCAAATAGAGACCACTGTGTCTGATGTGAATAAAATGACGATCATCGTGATACTAAGGCAGAGTTGAGGACAGAGGCATTATTAACAAAAGACCAGAATTGTAGTAATGTAGCCTGCAAGATAGCACCCTGGGGTCTCCAATCGTGATGGTAGAAGTGTGACGCTGGGCGATCCCTGAGACCTAAGACCTGGCCACCTAACGTGTAAAGGTAGCACCTACCTCTCTGAGTTATTGATAGTCTAGAGATGGGGATGCAAGGCTCTGCATCTGGCGTCTTGTCAGTACTCATCTATCTTACTTGGAGAAACGAATCCTTCCTCCTTAAAAGCTTCTTCCTGGTCGACACCTCTGTCTCCTGCGCGGGATACATGTCGGCCCGGAGATCCCCATAATAGATCTCCGTAATAAACCTCGCCTTTGCTCATTACATCCAAAAAAAAAAAAAAAAAAGCTTCTTCCTACCAAGCCGCCCTTGACAGGGAGAGATGAGGCACCCACCCACCTCCACAGTTCTAAGCCCCTGCTCGCCTGCCACAGTAGTTACCATGACAACCGGGGACTCGCCTCCCGGCAGTCCCGTCAGCTTCCGGTAGAAGAGCTCGGCCACATCACGACCACCACTATCCCCTCGGACTAGCCAGATGGAAAGATAGTTAAGGAGCAGGCGACACAGACTGGCCTGGTTTCGATTTCTACCCACCTCCCCTATCCCGTCTCCCGGTCCAAAGGATACAGTCTTTATAGATGAGCGGATCCCCCTTGGAAGACAGAATGAAGAACTGGGAAATCATGGCCGTTCTGAAGGATAGACAAGAAGACGGTGAAAGTTGAACCCACCCCGCCTTGCGGACACGGAACAAAAGGCCGCACTGAGGCTGGCGCTTTAAGAAACTCCTCCCACACACACACTCGCGAGCATTAATTTCGAACCGCGGGAAATCGGGTGCCCAACCCAGCAGAATCAGGCAATCTTCCACCGGCCCGCCCCCTAGCTCTCTGTCATTCAATCTAGATTCATCCAGTGATTGGTTAAAGTTAGGGGCCGGCAGCGGTTGGGAACCCCCTCTCTGATTGGCCCGTATTTAGCCGTATGGGTCACATGGGTGACGACGTTTCGCGCCAATTTCGGTTGGAGAGCTACGTACCGCTGCGCGTTCGTTTTCTGCTTCCCCGGAGTGAGACTTCAGAACCATTTAAGTCTTGCCGCACGGTCCCCGGCAGCGATGGCGCTTAAGGACTATGCGATTGAGAAAGGTGATGCTCTATAGGGCTGGGAACGGCGTCCTCGGAGGGAAACTTCTCTACCTACACCTGTTGAGGGGAGCTTGGGTCTTGGGGGGAGCCGAGATCTGTGACTCTGGGGACAAGCTAACTGCACCTGGGATAAGCAATGGGCATTAAGAATGGAGGAAGCAATTCTGCTTGGAAAAGATGATGTGGTTGTGTTAGGGAGAGAACCCAGTGAAGGCCACAAAGAGGAGGGGCGTGCTCGGGGAAGACCAGATGACGTGGAGCCTTCAGTACGGGGTTTGAGGGACTGGGTTACTAGACCAGCCTCTGCGCCTTGGGGCACTAGCAAATTCCCGCGTGCACTCGAGGCGCGCCGGAGCCCAGAGGCGGGGCTTGCTGGACCGCTCCGCTCCGCGATTGGTAGTTTTCGGCCGCCCTCCAAGCGGAAGTAGAGGCGGGCGGAAATGGCGCTACCTGATCGGAGGGCTGTCGTGTGTAAACAGTGTCCTTCCGCGCGGTGGCATCGGAGATAACTGCTCTAGGTAGGGGCGTGCCTGGGATTGGGAGGCTGAGCGCCGGGCGGTGAGCGTTGGCAGTATGGTGAATCCGAGTGGCCCTTTGGAGTTCTGGCCAATCCCCGCACGGCCACCGGTTTCAGGCGGAGGAATCCTGGGTTGTGAGGCGGCTGGAATCCAGGCCCATGTGCTTCTTTGTTTACTAAGAGCGGAAGCAGTGGCGGGAGCCGGGCATGGGGTGCCGAAGGAGGCCTAGTGGCAGACGTTCTGGCGGGAGCCGGAAAAGAAAGAGCTGTACTGTACTGGTAGAGGGAGAACCGAGGGTCTTAGGTCGACTGTGAGCAAGCTGAGAGAATTGAAGAAACTGAGGTTCCTAACTAAGGCAGACACTGGAATTTCTTGAGGGTGGTTAGGTAAGATTATTGTAACTGCCCAGGGACCTATATTCTTCCCTAGGTAAAAACAGACTTGTGAAAGGGAGCACTGCTACTTTGAGAACTTGGTAGATTTGTTTTGAATGTTCATTTAACTAACTAGTTCATAAGTCCCGCCAAGCGGGTTTCTTAGTTTTCCGTTAAGAGTTTGAAATAAAGAATCCAAAAGGGAGAGTGATTGTTTTTAAGTTTTTTTGCTACGTTATTGTTTGTGAGAGCACGTGCGCGTTTGCACGGGCACATCACAGCTTACAGTTGGGTGCTAGACACCCGCAGAACTCTTCCAACCTGTGGGTGGGTCCCAGAGATTGAACTCCAGTTGTCAGACTTGGCGTGGGCTTTACACCTCACTGTCCACAAAGATATTTTATTTCATATTTGTAGAAAAAGTGAAGAAGTTCCTGCAAGAGTTTTATTATGATGATGAGCTTGGAAAGAAGCAGTTCAAGTATGGGACCCAGTTGGTAAGTCTCAGGGTGGGTTATGGGGAGTGGAGTGGTGTGTAAGAACTTGTATAAGGTGCCCTACCTTGTGATAGCAAGAATGGCTATCAGTGAATGACTTGGTTTTGATTGTTTTTATACAAAGTTTTGAGTTCTTCTATGTTTACTTTTGGATTTTCTTAGCTGTTTTACTTGTATTTATTCCTGTATGCTTGTGCTCACATGGGCATGCCATAGCATGTGTGGAGGTCAACAGGACAATTTGTGGGAGTCTCCCACCACATGTGTTTTGAAGAGCAAGCTCAGGTCATCTGGCTAGATGGCAAGTGTCTAACCTGCTGAGCATTCTCATCCATGCCTAGCTCTTGGTTTTTAGGGATAGTCTGTGTGTAGCACAGACCAGCATCAAGAACACCCTATGTAGTTACATAGCTAAGGTTGGCTTTGAGCTCCTCATTCTGTTGTCTTCTAAATCCTAAGTGCTGGGATTGGGAACACCTGTCACTCTGCTGGACACTATTCTGTTTTTCCCCATGGGAGGTAGGCCAGTGACTTAGAAGCGCTTTTGTGGGTGAGGTGAACTTGACTCTAAAGTGTTACTGTCTCTTCCTTACCTCAGGTTCATCTGGCTCATCGGGAACAAGTGGCATTGTACGTGGACCTAGATGATGTAGCTGAAGATGACCCTGAGTTGGTCGACTCAATTTGCGAGAATGCCAAGCGCTACTTGAGGCTGTTTGCTGACGTAGTACAGGAGCTTCTGCCTGAGTACAAGGAGAAGGAGGTGGTGAATAAGGATGTCCTGGATGTTTACATTGAACACCGATTGATGATGGAGCAGCGGAGCAGAGACCCTGGGGCAGTCCGGAACCCTCAAAACCAGTATCCTTCTGAGCTCATGCGTAGATTGTAAGTACCTCTGTGGGAAGGGGCAGGGACTTGCTCTCCAGGGCCTTGTTGACAAATGTTTCTTTCTCTTAGTGAGTTGTATTTCCAAGGCCCAAGTAGCAGCAAGCCTCGAGTGATCCGGGAAGTACGGGCTGATTCTGTAGGGAAATTGTTAACTGTGCGTGGGATTGTCACTCGTGTGTCTGAAGTCAAGCCCAGGATGGTGGTGGCCACATACACTTGCGATCAATGTGGGGCAGAGACCTACCAGCCGGTATGTATACAATAGGGAAAAGAAAAATAGGCCTCTGTTCTCTGTCCTTGAAATTGTCCCACTGATTGTAATCTATCATTTTCTCCCAGGCTATTACAAACATTTTGGTATCCATTTAATTCTTGTTAGCGATTTGATCTCTGGTTGTTTTGACTTGGAATATTTCAAGAGGCTCTTATACTTTGAAAATGTTTTGACACAGCAGAAATGATTGCTGTGGTGATTGTAAGGCTTGATTTCCTGTTTCCTTCCTTTTTTTTTCTAGATCCAGTCTCCCACCTTCATGCCTCTGATCATGTGCCCCAGCCAGGAGTGCCAAACCAACCGCTCAGGGGGGCGGCTGTACCTACAGACTCGTGGCTCCAAATTTATTAAATTCCAGGAAATGAAGATTCAAGAACATGTAAGTTTGGGGGATATAAGTCCTGCACCTGGTTGTGAAATGGCAGGAAGAAAGATTGGGAAAGAGGTTTGCCTAGAATTTTTTTTTATTTGCTCTAAATCAGAAAGTCAGGAAGTGATTTAATTGAAATATTTTCTGGTTGCGTTGGGAGGAGAAGAATTCAGCTTCCTTCCTGATGAGGTCTTCTAATCTTAACCTGAATCTTAACCGTAAAATGGGCATCTTCTGGGGTGATACAGTTGGGCTAGGTCTCTATCTGCCTTACTTTTCTCCTTGTCTCATGTGTTCTGTGTCATGCCCTCCCCCCAATCTCCTAGAGTGACCAAGTTCCGGTGGGAAACATCCCTCGGAGCATCACAGTGGTTCTAGAAGGAGAGAACACAAGGATTGCCCAGCCTGGTGACCATGTCAGCGTCACTGGCATCTTCTTGCCAGTCTTGCGCACAGGGTTCCAACAGATGGCACAGGTGAGGGTGTTGGGAAATGAGGGAATAACTGCCTTTCCACCTCATCTACCCACTCTTAACACCCTGAGAAAATGAAAGCCACTAAGCTGGAACTTAGAAGTTCTCGGGGACTCTGGTGATGGGGAACTTAAAGGGAACACATCTGTACACTGGCGTTCTTCTGCCCAGGGCTTACTCTCGGAAACTTACCTGGAAGCCCATCGGGTTGTGAAGATGACGAAGAGCGAGGATGATGTGTCTGGGGCCGGAGAGCTGAGTGCCGAGGAGCTGAAGCAGATTGCCGGTGAGGCCCCGGGCTCAGGTCGTAGCCGAGCTTTACCCAGCTCTTGTCCTGAAGAAAATGCTATGACTTAATTTTTTGCAGAGGAAGATTTCTATGAAAAGCTGGCTGCTTCTATTGCTCCGGAGATCTATGGTCATGAAGATGTGAAGAAGGCGCTCTTACTGCTCCTGGTGGGTGGTGTGGACCAGTCTCCTCAAGGCATGAAGATAAGAGGTAGGAGGACAGGAGGCGTTGGAAGGCAGGGTTATTTGGGAGGGTGGAAATGTAAGTATCCCGTGAGTCTGTGAATAACAACTTAGGGTTAGTGACTTGGCTGAGTGCTTGTCTTTGATGCAGTAGGGACTTTGGGAAGGGGTCCAGGTCTCAAAGGCTCTTCTTCCCTCTGGGTTGACAACTTGAGTCGAGGGATCACTCAGGCTTCCTTTACATTTGCCAGGAAACATCCACATCTGCCTTATGGGAGATCCTGGTGTGGCCAAGTCTCAGCTCCTGTCTTACATTGACCGTCTGGCGCCCCGAAGTGAGTATGGCAGGGATGGGGCTTGGTGTTTGATTAAGTACTATGAGGCCTTTGGAAGGCCTGGGGAAAGCAGTTCCTTTCTGGAGCAGTTTGCTGCTTCTCTTTGCAGGTCAGTACACAACGGGCCGGGGCTCCTCTGGTGTAGGGCTCACAGCAGCTGTGTTGAGAGACTCTGTGAGTGGGGAATTGACCTTAGAGGGTGGTGCCCTGGTGCTGGCTGACCAGGGCGTGTGCTGCATTGATGAGTTTGACAAGATGGCAGAAGCTGACCGCACAGCCATCCATGAGGTTATGGAGCAGCAGACCATCTCCATTGCCAAGGCAGGAATTCTCACCACACTCAATGCCCGATGCTCTATCCTGGCTGCTGCCAACCCTGCCTATGGACGGTATAACCCCCGCCGCAGTTTGGAGCAGAACATACAGCTTCCTGCTGCTCTGCTCTCCCGATTCGACCTCCTCTGGCTGATTCAGGACCGGCCCGACAGAGACAACGACCTCCGGTGAATGAAGTATAGAGACAGTCCATTTTAGTGACTTTGGGGAAGGGAGGTAAAGTCAGAGCAACTCAACTTGTCTGTGTTCAGACACAGTAAACACTTTCCTTGTCTGCAGTTCATGGGGAGACAGAAGGTTGGAGCAAAGATGGTGAGGGGTTTTCTGGGAGACCTGTTGGTCATTCTTTGGAGAAAAGATGGGGCTAAAAAGGGATACTGAGTCAAAATCTCAGGGTGTTACAGCTCTAAAGCCTTGTCTTCTCTCCAGGTTGGCCCAGCACATAACCTATGTCCACCAGCACAGCCGGCAGCCCCCTGCTCAATTTGAACCTTTGGACATGAAACTTATGAGGTGAGAGGGATGGGGATGTCTCAGGGGAATACTTGTGTGTGGCATTGTCTTATGCCAAGTGTGTCTGAAAAGCTTTCAGTCTGCAGAGGACAATGTATTTACTTCCTCCTCCCTCAAAGTAGCTAAGCCTGAGAATACTGAGCCTGGGTCTTTAGCCACAAAGCAAGGGATCATCAGAAACTTTTCTGGTTTGGGGTGACAGCAGCAGGCTGTAAGTAAACTTAGCTGCTGTGCATCCTGAGGCAAGGGGATCTTTTAGAGATCTTTTAGGGGTGTCTCCAAAAACTACTGGCCTCCCCCATATATAAAAGGGTCTCCCTTACTGTCTTCTTCTTGTCTTAGGCAGGTATAGCTTTTTGGCCGTGTCTGTTTCCATAGCACAGATGACTCAGCACCTCACTAATCTGCAGGTTTCTAAATTGATTTTCTCTGGGCCTCTGAAGTCTGTCCCCTTATGTGACAAGTTCAGAGGAGTTAAATCTGCCCAATGCAGGTGCATTTGTCTTGCTTTGGGAAGCCTAGAGAAGTCCCTCAGTTATGCCTAAGCAAATAGTTGTCCACTTCCAGCATAGAATATTAAGTAGGAAATCTCCTATAAAGCATGCATGTCTTCCGCTTTCCCATGAGCCTTGTTTCCCACAGACGGTACATTGCCATGTGCCGCGAGAGGCAGCCCACAGTGCCTGACTCTCTGGCTGACTACATCACTGCAGCGTATGTGGAGATGAGGCGAGAGGCCCGGGCCAGTAAGGATGCCACCTACACTTCTGCCCGGACCCTGCTGGCCATTCTCCGACTTTCTACTGCTCTGGTGAGTGCTGGGTCCCTGTCTGCTAGAAGGCTGACCCTTGCCTGCCACCTCACCTAATGTCCTTCAAGCTGCCTTCTTCCCTCCCACCAGCCCTGCTGGGACTAAAGTGCTGACAGTGCAGATAGTGGTCCTCTCTGTGCTACCGCACTGTGGGTACTTGCTGCTCCAGCAGGGCACATGCAACACCCACGGAGGGAAAGGCTGCTTGAATCCACGAGGGGGTTGGAAGGACTTGAGTTCCTGATGCCCTAGATATCTTAGAAGTCTTCCTTCTGTCCTCCCCTCTTGGACCTTTAGTCATGGGGGCTCCAAAGTGCTGTTCGTGCAGGTAGTGCATTGCCTGACCTACTGCTGAGCTAGCACTTCCCGAGCCCCCAGGACACAGCCTCTGACAGTGGCCCTAGCTGAGCACCCCAGGCTCCACTTGTCACGATGGCGCCTAGTGGAGTTCAGAAGGGTCTGGTCTCCCTCACAGGACGGCAGGACACCCACCGGGACTGGCCAGTGTTGAGAGGCGGAGACACGGGCAATTGCTGGACGCTGCCCTGGGCATTGCACTTGTCTCGGTCTGACAGTGCCGGCCCAACACTGCAGATGTGGGGGGCAGGGAAGAACCCACTTTTGTTCTATGAGTAGGCGAATGTGGCTTGCCCGGGTTTGAAGCCAGAGCAGAGATCCTTGGTTTCACCCCTCCTCCCCTCCTATCCCTATTTCCCCACGCCTTCCCCTTAGGCTCGCCTTCGGATGGTAGACATTGTGGAGAAGGAAGATGTGAATGAAGCCATAAGGTTGATGGAGATGTCAAAGGACTCCCTTCTGGGTGAAAAGGGACAAACGGCTAGGTGAGTGTCTTAATGAAATTGGGCTACCTGACATAATTGAGCTGGTCACTTTTGTGGCTTCTGCACATGGACAAGTTTGACTTCAGGATTTTGGTGCTGATGGCTACTGGGCCTTGCACTTAACCTTTTCCATCCTTGTCTTTCAGGACCCAGAGGCCAGCAGATGTGATATTTGCTACCGTCCGTGAGTTGGTATCAGGGGGACGGAGTGTCCGCTTTTCTGAGGCTGAACAGCGCTGCATATCACGTGGCTTCACACCAGCCCAGTTCCAGGCAGCTCTGGATGAATATGAGGAGCTAAATGTCTGGCAGGTCAATACTTCTCGGACACGGATCACCTTTGTCTGACAGCCAGTTTTTGAGCCCTACTGCCTACCCCAGAAAGTTTGCGTGATGCCCCCTGAGAGGACAATTTCCCATGCTGCACTTTTTTATTCTGCCAATAAAGTGTTTTGACTGCCTCCTGCTTGGGTCTGGCTTGTTAATGCTTTCTGAGCCTAAGTGCTAGTCAAGCTGGAGGTATAAGGCCTTGGAATGGATTTTTGGTTTGTTAGACCCCCACATGACACATCACCCCCGAGGTGCCTCCGGGATATAGGAAAACAAGGATTTGGGTTACCCAGAATTATTAAGATGGGCTTGGCATCCCTCCCCTTCCTATACTCCCTTCACTTTCAGTGAAATTAGCTTGGGGAAACAGTCATTTGTCTGGAGTCATTTTCTGGAGAAGTTGAGGACAGAACAAGGAAGAACTGGAAAGTCAGCAGGCAGTCCTATCACATTCTGTCTACAAGGGTCCTGAGTCATTAAAAGATAAGTGGGTCCTGTCTGAGTGAGGCTGCTTGAATGAAGAGTCCAGGTGAGAAACCATTGTGCCTGAGAGGACAAAGCCACTGGAAGGGCTGCTAAGGGGCTGTTCTTTATTAGTGAGTTTCTCTAAGGGGAAAGTGCTCAGTCCCGTGGCACAGTTGTCTGAGCCCCATACAGCATCCCTTCCAAGAGCCCTCATCAGAAAAACAGTCCCCGCATCCGCCTGCCGATGCCTTGTCGGTCATACAGGACGTTGAACTTGTTCACAAACTGGTTCATTGTGTTGCACGTTTTGGTGATGGTGCCGAGGTAGGCCATAAGCCCCACGTCATTGCATTGCTGGGAGGGAACAGAAAGAACCAGTTCCCCAGGGGTCCCTCATATTAGCCAATGACACTGAGTTTCACCTGCCTGAGGTGGTTGTGAGCCCCACCTCCCCATCAAGGGTATTAACACTCACATCATAAAAGTCTGTCTTGAACTTGTCAGTGCTGAGAACTGGAAGACAGTGGCATAGGGCATAGGCCTCCCGCAGGATCTCATGGTTGAAGGGAACCTCTCCTAAGGGCACAATGAGGCTGCACTGATGTGGATGTTGTCACTTCTCCAGGAGGGAGGAAAGATGGTTAAAGGTGAGGTACCTCTCCTACCTGCTTCAGAGGCCTTGACGTACTCTAAAATGAGCTTCACACGGCTGTGCAGCATCTTGATGGCGCTGTGCTGAGCTATGAGGTGTTCAGCCACTGCAGGGGGACAAGACAAATGAAAGGTAGCAAGTGGCCACACCCAACCCATACCTCCAAAGAACTGAATTCAACCCCCTTACCAGTGGAGTTCTCCCCACTGCCTGTAGCTGTCATCCGGGCCACATGGTCTACACCGATACGTTCAGCTTCCTCAGTGGCCAGAGTGTAAGTGAGTTCAGCAAACAGCATTGTGGCCTGCAGAGTAAAGGGTTCTCAGCAAGGAAACAGGGCTGGGCAGACGGCTCAGTGGGTAGAGCGCTTGCTGCACGAGACTAAGGATCAAGATGTGGCAGCATGTGTCTATAATCCCAGAACTTCTACAGCAAAATGGGAAGTGAAGACAAATCCCAGAAGCTCACAGGTCAACCAGCCTGGCAAACACGAGATTCTGTCTCCAGGTAGAAAGCTACGACAAACACCCAGGGTTGCCCCATGCCTGTGCACATGTGCACAGCATTTAGGAGACAGGCTAAAGCAGGATTTGAAGATTGCAGGGTAACTATTACCTCTCCATTGATTATATCGATGACAGACTCAAAAACGCTGACAGGCAGCTGTAAAAACAGACGGAGACAAGAGAACAGCTCTTACTAGAAGCAAATGCACTTGAACTTGCCAGGCTGGTTTTGAACTCACAATTCTCTTGCCTCAATCTCCTGAGTGCTAAAATTGATTACAAGTGTTGTTGCCACACTTAGCTCACAATTTTCTCTCTACTGGAGTAAGTTTTACCCACATTACATATGGCGACACCACTGAAGAGATGAAGTTACACAACTGATGGGCGTAAGTAAACAGCAGCGTGGAGATTCAACTCAAGCGTTCTCTAATACACATGATGTCACAGAGTAAATCAGAGCAGAGGCATATAGGGGCAGATGATCAAGACAAAGGGGTCATAGGGTCAACAATACTCACATCTGTGTGCTTGGTCATAGGGTTCAACTTCAGAAAGAGAGGACTCTCAATTATCTCGCAAACCTAGAAGACAAAGCCCAAAAAAAGTCAGTATCTCTTCTTCCCATAACCTTCTGTTCTCTTCCCCAACATGCACACATGTGAGCTTTTATACCTGCTTATGGACGTGGATGTCTGAGGGGTCAGGTGGCCCCCCTGTGGTATACCAACCCAAAAACTCCAGCTCCTTGAAAACCTGTTTAACTGGAGAAGAAGGGGCCAGAGTAAATATTTCTTTAAACCTCTCTTCCTGAGTTTGATGGACCTGGTGTGTTTCCTTACCGGCTTTTCCCTTCCTCCCTCCCTCAAATTTTGGGTCAGTTTAGCATAACTATACCTTTCTATTCTAAATACAAAACAAAAATCTCCCCACTTCTCCTTCCCGCCCACTTCTATTCCCTTCTCACACTGCTCCTCCTTGGTGTAATAATATTCTTTGTCAATGATAATCTTCTTTTCCACGGTGTGAGACAGCAGCTCAAAGGAGTTCATCACTTCGATATTTCGCCCCTCCTGCTTCCCGATCAGAGCCCCAATCACTAAGGAGAGAGAAGCAGAAGTGCAAGGAAAATAGGTGAGGTTCAAGCATCGAAAACCTTTCCCGAGACTCTGAAGTCAGTGTGTATTAATGACTGGGGAAACAGTAATTTGGAAAAGGGGGCGGGGGGAGGGACTGGAGGAGATCTCCAAGAGGAGATCTCCAAGAGGAAATTTTGAGATTTACACACAACACTCACCCTGCATAGGCCGCCCCTCCTGGGAGCGCATGCGGATCCAATGGTCTGAGATGTTGAGGATGACAAGGGGATGAAGAGCGACGGAAACACTCCCAGTCACTCCGGAGGCCATCACGCTGGGGACTGTTAAAAGTGAAAGAAAAACATAGCGGGTGAGAGTTCGGGCCCACACATTCTCCCCTAGACATGGGAGCAGAGGACCGGTAGAGCCGGGCCGTTCATCCCTGCCCTCAAGTTATCCTGGGAGAGATGTCGCTTCTCCCGGGCTTAAGAAGTACTCAAGACACTCCGCAAGGGCGACTCCAGAAGTCGTTCCCTGCACCCCGTTACCTGCTGCATCCACCTCCATGCCGCTGCTGCCTCCGCTCCCGTTCGCCGCCGCCGCCGCCGCCGCCGCCGCCGCCGCCGCCGCCATTTTCCCCGCGCCCGCCAGCCACGGCCCGCCCCTTTCCATCTCGGCTTCCGTCGGCGAGCGGCGCATGCTCAGTGTGTACTCTGTGTTGCTAATGGGCGGGGCGTCTGCCAGTACTTGGTAGCCCATGGTTCTCAGTGTGTTGTGTTGTGTTGTGTTGTGTTGTGTTGTGTTGTGTTGTGTTGTGTTGTGTTGTGTTGCTGCTACCGGTTCTCATGAAAACCGGCCTGGCCATGAGTTCTGTATTGTGTATCTAAGAATGACTTTGAACTTTTGGTCTCTTGCCTTTACCTCCCAAGTAGGGCTGTTAGTTTCCAGGTCTCAAAGGGGATACCTTGTCAATACTAGACGCAGAGAAAATTGCGATCAAAAAGAGGAAACGCTGTAATTTATTAAGGATATAACATTTTTCACGTTGCATATAATCTATAGTGACATGGTCACTTGTTTGTTGAACTGCGGTCTAACCGTGTTGCCCAGCTGGCTGGGAACTTGCTATTCATCTAGGCTGAGTTCAAACTCAAAGAGATCTACCTGCCTCTACTTCCTGAGTGCTGAGATTCAAGGTGTGCAGCGTGCCCAGCCTGCCTTGTTTTTAAAACGGTGAGCAGGGGGGCTGGAGAGATGGCTCAGTGGTTGAGAGCACTGACTGCTCTTCCAGAGGTCCTGAGTTCAATTCCCAGCAACCACATGGTGGCTTACAACCATCTGTAATGAGATCTGATGCCCTCTTCTGGTGGGTCTGAAGGCAGCAACAGTGTACTCATATAAAACAAATAAATAAAAATATTGAAACGGTGAACTGAGGATCTAAAGTCGGTTCCTAACACTTACAAAGCAAGCACTTTATCCCCCGAGCCGTCTCCCCAGTGGATTACTCCAACTGTTCAGCTGCTTCTTCAGTTGCAAGGCAACTTGATTCTACACAACCTAGTGACTGCTACTGGGAAGGCTTGTGGCCCATGTCTTTAATCCTCGCACTTAGCGAGGCAGAGACAGGCAGATTTCTTGAGTTCAAGGCCAGCCTGGCCAACAAAGTGAATTCCATCACAGCCAAGGTTACACAAACTCTCACAATATAGGGGTTGGGGGAGAGTTGCCTTGGTCATGGTGTCTCTTTACTGCAATAGAACAGTGATTAAGACAAGTATGTTTCCCACTTGGATCAATAACTGAGGCTAAGCAACCTCCTTTAATAGTCAAGAAAAAGGGACTGGAGAGATGGCTCAGCAGTTAAGAGCACTGACTGCTCTTCCAGAGGTCCTGAGTTCAAATCCCAGCAACCACATGGTGGCTCACAACCATCTATAATGAGATCTGATGCCCTCTTCTGGTGTGTCTGAAGACAGATATGGTGTACTTGTAATATGTAATAGATAAATCTTAAAAAAAAAAAAAAAGTCAAGAAAGAGCATTTGGCCCACAGTCATTCATTTGGGGCCAATAACAGCCTGTTTTTCTTCCTTCCTTCCTTTCTTTCTTTTTTTCTTTCTTTTTTAACCAATCATAGTCATGGACATATGTGCTTTGGACCAATCATGGCCTTGCACTGATTCACAGTAGTCCTTCCACTAGAGAAAGGGTTCCCTTCCTGTCAAGGTGGAAATGTTTTCAGGTTCATCTACATTTCATAGAGGCCCGTGACCGAAAAATATCTGGTAGCAACTGTGTCAAACACAAAGGGGAAGCTATGTCTTCAGAAGCTTGGGAAATCAGCTTCAATCTTTACACAGCTGTCTCAAGGCTTCTGTTGTGTGTCCCTGACTGCTGGTGCTGGTCTAAGGGTAGTCTGGCTAACTTGATTGACAGTCCTTTTCCCCAGGGCATCAGAGACAGTGAGAGGGATGGGTACAATAGATGATAATTTGGGAGTTAAATTGCCCTATTCCCAATGTCTTTGATTACTTACAGGAAAATAAACATTGGAAGTTTTTAATACTATAAAACAAAGCAAAGAAAACATCATCATTAATGCTAAGAGCACTTTAACAGTATGTTTAAAATGCTCAGCACCTATCTAGAGCTCAGGGAAAGCTGAGTCCCCTTCATCTGTCTTGGATGATATTTTTTTTTCGATTTTAATAATGTATAGAAAACTCAGGCAGTGGTGGTACACACCTTTAATCCTAGCACTCAGGAGGCAGAGACAGGCAGATCTCAGAGTTTGAGGCCAACCTGGTCTATAAACCAAATGCCAGGACAACCAAGGGTACACAGAGAAATCGTCTTGAAAAACAAAACAATAATAATATACAGGAGAACATTTCTGTTTTTTATTTGTGTGTGTGTGTGTGTGTGTGTGTGTGTGTGTGTGTGTAATGTGTACTCCACAACATAGGTCAGAGGACAGCTTGCAGAAGTTGGTCACAATGAAAGCTGCCTGCTGTTTATGGGCTGCCGGGCTTTGGAAGATGTGTCTGCAGAGTTTGACTGACTGATTAGAGCCCCAGTAATGTGGACAGTTTGGAATGTTGCTGGTCCAGAGTCTGATTTACCCAAACAGCCCCCTAAACAGCCATTCCTTGCCCTCATCTGTGTCAAAACATTCTATGACGTTAAAATCTATTTAAAAATCTAAACCTGTAGATTTAGTATCTATTAACTAACAGACTTCTAGCTTCCACCAACCCCAAAGCTAAGAACGTCATCAGATAGCATCCGAGAGCCTGTAGTAAAGCTTGTTCCAGCTTAGCCCTCTCTCCTTGATGTACCACCAATGTATTTTTAGCTTGCCATAATGTGGGGCTTTCATTGTTCTGTAAAACTATAACATTACATGAAACTGCTTCCGTGTGAGAACATGAAATTTGGGGAAACCTTAATCTGCATTCCTAGACCATGATCACTCAAACAGTACTAAGAATAAACTAGCTCTTCTTCCCATTAAGTGAGAGATATGGTTGAGCATACTCAGGAACAAAGACTTCCCTGAGCCATTTCTCCAGCCCCACGAGGACAGCATTTTATGTCAAACAAAATGCTTGCTTGAGAACCAGGCATGGTAGGACACAGCTGTAATTCCAGCACGGGGGGAGGCAGAAGCAGAGGGATCTTTATTAGTTCCAGGCCAGCCTGGTCACCATAGCAAGTTCCAGGCCAGCCAGAGTTTCAGAGTGATACCTTGTTCAATGAATCAGTTGACTAATTAAAAGATTCTATTTGAAAATGTTGGGTTGGAGAGATGGCTCAGCGGTTAAGAGCACTGACTGCTCTTCCAGAGGTCCTGAGTTCAATTCCCAGCAACCACATGGTGGCTCACGACCATCTGTAATGGGATCGGGTGTCCTCTTCTGGTGTGTGTCTGAGGACAGATATGGTATACTCATATATAAAATAAATAAATCTTTAGAAAAAGAAAATGTTAGGCTTGGACTCAGGACTAGTCGGGCCATGCTGATTTGCAGAACTCCCTTCTCCATCCTCACAGCTGCTGTAAAAAAAAAAAAAAACAAAAAAAAAAACAAAAAACAAACAAAATATTTGCTTGAGACAAATCACATGCATTATCCTGTGATTCTGCAATCCTCGCTTCCCCTAAGGCAGTATACCAAAACCCAGCAACCAGCACATCCAGGTAGCACCGGCAAACAGGTAGCACGTCTCATATGATAGACACACATTAGCTAAAGAGCCAAACTTTTCTTCCTTCCGTTGGAGCCAGAGTCGTAGGTGGTTGTGAACCTACAGACTTGGGTACTGGGAAATGAACTCCAGTTCTGGAATAAGAGTACGTGCTGTTTACCACCAAGCCATCCCTCTAGCGTGTACTAGTGATTCTTCATTAATGACATGGAATGGGGTTACCTACCTCTCTAAAACCTGTAAGATGCGATATCACCCCTCACTCCTGTTAGTCTCCCCAGCCTATAATCTCTTCGCAACTTCCAGCACAATCTCTCCAGCATTAATAATGCTTAGAATAAATTGTTTACCCCCAAACCACAATCTGCCTCAGGGTACCTCTTGAACCCCAAATGTGAGGCTCATTTATATTATATATATATATATATATATATATATATATATTTTTTTTTTTTCCGGAGCTGGGGACCGAACCCAGGGCCTTGCGCTTCCTAGGCAAGCGCTCTACCACTGAGCTAAATCCCCAACCCCCATTTATATTATATTTTAATGTTGATATTTATATGTATTAATTATATTACATTATAGGAAGCTCATTTT
The DNA here is from genome assembly GCF_021556685.1 of Rattus norvegicus. NCBI lineage: Eukaryota > Metazoa > Chordata > Mammalia > Rodentia > Muridae > Rattus > Rattus norvegicus. Next base: position 23,734,107 of record NC_141545.1, on the reverse strand, counting down.
AAATATGTTTGTTAATAAGGTAGTTAATTATTATCACTTGTTTTGAGACCAAGTTTTAGTCTGCAATCGAGGCTGACCTTAAACTTCTGTTTCAGGTTCCAAAGCATTGGAATTATAGTTGCGTACCTCCATGCCAAGCTTATGAGTGCAGAATCATTTATGTGAGACGTCCCAGTCTGGCTTTGAACTCAGTATGTACTAAAAAAAATGAGCTTGAATTCCTGATCTTCCTGCCACCACCTCCCAAATGCTGGGAATAAAGTACTGTATCACATTGTCTGGTTTGTACACTGCTGGGGATGGGGACTCAGGGGTCCAGCCCGGCTAGTCAAGCAATCTAAAAGCAAAGCCGAGGGTTGGAGAGATGGCTCAGCAGTTAAGAGTACTGGCTGCTCTTCCAGAAGACCTAGGTTCAATTCCTAGCACTCATTACCATAGCTCCAGTTCCAGAAGAGGTGATGGCTTCATTTGACCTACATCTTAATCAGGTGTGCATATATATGAGCAGGAAAAACAGATAAAAATAAGAAATTAAATATTTCAATAAATATTAAATGTATTGAAATAAATCTTTTTAAAACTGACTGCCCATGGTGCATTTTTGTTGTTGTTGTTGTTGTTGTTTGTTTGTTTTTGTTTTTTGGGTTTTTTTTTTTTTTTTTTTTTTTTTATTATAGACCATTCTGGCCACTTGAACTCATGAGATCCGCCTGACTCTGCTTCCCCAGTGCTGGGATTAAAGGCGTGCACACCACACCCGCCCTATGATGTACATTTATATTAACGGATTCTTCGAGTTTCTTATGTTTGCTATGGAGGTTTGGGTGATGGTGTACTCTCAGAACTACTAGAACTTGTACCCTGAATTTCCTGGACCTCCTGCTTCTTCAACCTAAGCATCCTCTCTTCCCAACCTGGCCAGCAGGTGGCGTAGTCTGGTGCGCTTGTTTCCCCAACACAGCAATAGTCTTTGAGTCAGCGAACCATCGAGAGATGAAGACCTCCCATTTTCCTAGAGAGAGCAAGTGGACATTTGCCTTTCGGGTGTTGTATTGGGTGGTGAGAAAGGACGACCCGGAAACGATATAGGGAGGGGCAATTTCCGTTCTTTGTTCTGTTCTCGGTTGTGTGGGACTGTGACAGGGTCCAAGTGGACCTGTTTCGTGTCCGGCCCCCTAAGTCTTACGTCCCTGTCCCCAGGGTGAGTGGGGCCACATCCTGGACTCGCGGTGAGGTGGAAGTTGTGGTCGCCGGGGAAGGGGGTTGGTGTTCACACGTCCGCGGCCCGCGGGGGTTCTGGGTCCACCTTCCTCCTGCAGTCGCTGTCCAGCTCGGCCACCCCAGCTGCACGCCCGCGTGATCCCTCGTGTCGCGTTTATTGGGACTCCGGGCTTGCTTTTGTGTCTCCCACCGTCCCCAGCCCCAGTGTTTAAAGTCGCCAGCGTCGCTCTCCTTAAAGCAGCTGATGACAGACTGCCACCCTAACTTGGTACTCTCAGTACACCGATTTCTGTGCTGGGGTAGGAGAAGGAAGTTTTTCATTAGTTGGATCAGAGAACCAGAGAGTGACAGCAGTTCTGGGTCTCAGTGAGAACTAGGGCTTGGGAGGAGGTGCGAACTCTGGTTCTCGGGGACCTCACCAAGATCTCATGTCCTATAGATACGGATAGATTGTCCCGTTTACTGCCTGATACCCTTTCATGGACAAGCCGGAGCAGGCTGCCTGAAGAAGTGGCTGAATATGTCTAGTGCATTAGCTCGCTAAGACACTGAGAACCTAGATGGACACAGACGCTTCAGTCCACCTCAGCTCTCTAGGGTGTAGTGAAAAGACAGTGATGGTAGTTTCCCTTCCATACCGCTTAAGTATCTATATTAGAAATAAACTAAACCTGATTTTTCCATCTTGACCCCTTTAATCATACATCACCAGCAGCACCTAAAGCAATGGTTCTCAATCTTCCTCATGCCGTGACCCTTAAATGCAGTTTCTCATGTGGTGACCTCCAAGCATAAAATTGTTTTTGTCACTACTTCATAACTGTATTTTTTGCTACTGATATGAACCGTAATGTAAATATCTGTGTTTTCTAATGGTCTTAGGTAACCCCTGTGAAAGGGTTGTTCAACTTCCAAAGGGGTCATGAGAAACACTGACCTAATGTGAATTTCCAGGAATTAGCCAAATATGCTGGCTCACATCTATAATCCCAGGACAGAGGCAAATGAAGCAGGGGTATGAATGAGGCCAACCTGTACTATACAGTGAATTCCAGGCTAGTCTGGGCTAGACCCTAATTCCTACCCAAGAAAGAAAGAAAGACCAAAACAAATAAACAAAAACCTTAGAAGTGAACAAAAGGTGCTAAGTTTCCAGTCATGGCTACTTTAATCTTATAGGGATTTACTCCAAGAAAGAGGAAAGGATCTGGAAGGCAAGGCCCCTCTTGGCCTGTGCTCACAGTGAGGTGGTCTTTCTTGGTCCCCAGGAACAGCACGAGAGAGTAGGGTTAGTAACAGGGCAAGGGAAAGGCCCTGCCCACGCCTGGATGGCAGGCCCACAGTTTTACTCTGTTGTTTGTTGTTCTTTTTTTTGACGAATCTCACTACATAAATAACCCTGGCTGTCCTTGAACTCTAGGCCGTCTTTGAACTCTCAGAAAGGTCTGCCTACCTCTCTGCCTTCTAAGTGCAGGGATCAAAGGCCTGCATCACCATGCCCAGCTTTTAGGTTGTGCACATGTGTGTGTTTCTTTGAGATAGAGACCAGGTTGGCAACTCACAGTGCTGCTGTCTCACCCTCTCAGGTGATAGAATCTTAGGCCTGTGCCATCTACGCCAAGTGGCTGGATCCCCTTTTTGTTGTTGTGCAAGACAGTTTTTCTTGGTAGCCCTGGCTGTCCTGGAACTACCTCTGTAGACCAGGCTAGCCTCTAACTCACTGCCAGCCTGTCTCCCAAGTCCATCACCCAGCAAAACATTTCAACGGTATAATTTTTTTTTAATTTTTATTTTTTGTCTTAAACCTATAAGTGAATTGCCTCCATGTCTGTCTGTCTTCCACCTGCATGCTGTGCCTAGTGCCTGACGCCAGAAGAGGGTACCATGTGGTTGCTGGGAATTGAACTTTGTTCCTCTGGAAGTACAGCCAGTACTCTAAACTCCTGAGCCACGTCTCCAGCCCTTTGATTAACCTTTTATTGTTGTAGTTTTTGATGTTTGTTTTTGGGTTTTTTTGTTTTGTTTTTTTGTTTTTGTTTTTCTGAGACAAGAGTCTCAACAGCCTGACTGGTTGATCTTTAGAAGAAGGTGATTTTGTTGGTTTTGTCCTTTTTGAGATGAGGTCTCATACCCATCTCAGACTGTCCTATTTTTATTTTTATTCCCTGTGAATGGGTGTTTTGCCTGTGTATATCTCTGTGTACCATGTGCATCCAAGTGTCCCCACAGGGCACATAAGGGCATCAGATCCCCTGGGACTGGAGTTGCAGAAAGTTGTGAGCTGCCCTGACGAGAGCAGACCTGGGTGTGGAAAGGCAGTCAGTGCTCTGAACCGCTGAGCGTCACTCTAGCCCCTTGTGTGATTTGCGAGGCAAGATCTCAAGTAGAACTAGAGGAAGCAACACTGGGGTTAGTTTTTTTTGTTTGTTTGTTTTAATTGTTTTTTGAGATAAGGTTTCCTTTTGGAATTTATTTTTATTTCGTGTGTGTGTGTGTGTGTGTGTGTGTGTGAGAGAGAGAGAGAGAGAGAGAGAGAGAGAGAGAGAGAGAGATACCGAGACCTGTGGAGGCCAGAAGAGGGCACTAGACCCCCAGGAACTGAAGTTCCAGATGTTGTAAGTTGCAATATAGGTGCTAGGTCTTCAGGAACCTGGGTCTTCAGGAAGGCTCTTAACCACGGAGCCATCCCTCTAGTCCCAAGGTAAGGTTTCTTATAGCACAGGTTGGCCTTGAACTCCTGATCCCCCTACCCCTTCCTCCCTAGTGCTGGGATTACGGGTGTGAGACACCATACCGGACTCGGGGTCAGTCATTTCATTCTGTGGAGTGATAGCCACCTCACTGTTAACACTTTTCACTCAAAACGTTGGGTGGGTGGAGCAAACTGTGGAAATCTGGATTTCTTGTGTGTGTGGTCTCATTACAGGGAGGCTCTGAAAGAGCAATCCCATGTGTCTCTTCTCACTGTTCCTGGGTACTGAAGTGCAGTTCCCTCTTTCTGAAATCAGGAGGCATTTTTTAAAAATCAGTTTTGATCTTTTGTTTCTGCAGTCCTCCTTCAAAACCTGCCTCCTGCAGAATCTACAGCTAGCAGACCAGCGACCAGAGCGTTTCCCCTGCCCATGGAAACCCAGGCAGACCATGCATCTCAGGAACCCCGGCCCCTGTTAGAGAGCAGTAAGGCATGGGGTGGGGGTGGGGGGCATTCTCATCTCTTTCCGTTGTTTACTTGTGTTTTGTTTTGTTTTGTTTTGGAGACCGACCGGGTCTCACTTTGTTGCCGTGGCTGGCCACAGACTCAGTGTGTACACTAGGACGATCTGAATGTCAGAGATCTGCCTGCCTGTGTATCCTGACTGCTAGGATTAAAGGTGTGGACAGCACACTGGGCTTGCTTGTTTGATTTTGAGACAGAGTCTCACTATGTAGCCCAGGTGGCCTTGAATTTTCCATGTTCTTGTGTCTGGAGTGTTGGCCTTAAACATGTCTATTACCACGCTCTGCTCATTCTCCCACCTCCCCACCTCCCTCCCTCCCTCCCTCCCTCCCTCTCTTCCTTTTGAGGCGGGGTTTTGCTGTGTAGCCCTGGCTACCCTATGCTGTAGGGCTTCTATAGCTGTAGACCAGGCTCTTCTGTAACTCCCAGAAATCCACTACCTCTGTCCCCAGGGTGTTGGGATTAAAGGCATGTGGCACCACACTCAAAGTAAAATAACGTTTTTTTTGTTTTTTTTGTTTTTTTTTTTTTTGTTTTTTTTTTTTTTTTGGTTCTTTTTTTTTTTTCGGAGCTGGGGACCGAACCCAGGGCCTTGCACTTCCTAGGCAAGCGCTCTACCACTGAGCTAAATCCCCAACCCCTTGTTTTTCTTTTTTAAAGATTTATTTATTTATATGAGTACACTGAAACTGTTTTCAGACACACCAGAAGGGGACATCGGATCCCATTACAGATGGTTGTGAGCCACCATGTGGTTGCTGGGAATTGAACTCAGGCCCTCTGGAGGAGCAGTCAGTGCTCTTAACCGCTGAGCCATATCTCCAGCCCCTAAAATAAGTTTTTATTGAGTTTGTTGTTTTTTGTTTTTTTTTTTAATCCGAGTTATGTATTTGTGTGCTGTATATACAGACCTGCGCCACACTGCACCACGGTTCATATGTAGAGGTCAGAGGGAGTTGCTTCTCTCTTTCCATCACGTGGATTTGGGGTTGGTCATCAGGTTTGGTGGCCTCATGCACCTTTATTCACTGACTCATCTGACCTGCTCTGAACTCTCCTTTTGAAATGTTTTATATTATCACATAGTAAATATAAATAATAGTGTGTTTTATTACATTTTCATACTTTTTTTTAAACATTAAAGCATTGTGGGGTTGGAGAAATGGCTCACTGGGTAAAAGCTCTTGCCACAGAGGCTTGAGGACATGAGCTCGAATCCCCAGAACCTACATTAGAGTCAGACATGTGGTAAGAATGCAGTCCCAGCACTCCTATCGGGAGATGGGAGCTACCGGTAGGAAGATTCTCACAAGTTCATAGGCCAGCCAGCATGACACACATAGCAGAAAACAACAACGATACCCTGCCTCAAACATGGCAAAAGGCAGGGACTGATACCCAAGGTTGTCCTCTGACCTCCACAGGGCATGCATGCATCCACTACTCACACAGACAGTGCTACCTACACCCACACAGAGGAAAAAGTCCCCCAAACATTAGAGAGTTTTGTGGGAGATGACTTACTATGTATAGAGCCCAGGGCCACACATATACTAGGTAAGCACTGAGCACTGAGCCTCAGCCTCAGGTTTCAACTGCAATGCCTGTTGTTCCCATGCCTCCTAGGAAAAAGCTCCTAGGTCCTTGTCTTAGTCAGGGTTCCTGTTCCTGCACAAATATCATGACCAAGAAGCAAGTTGGGGAGGAAAGGGTTTATTCAGCTTACACTTCCACATTGCTGTTCATCACCTAAGGAGGTCAGGACAGGAACTCACGCAGGGCAGGAAGCAGGAGCTGATGCAGAGGCCATGGAGGAATGTTACTTACTGGCTTGCTTCCCCTGGTTTGCTCAGGTTGCTCTCTTATAGAACCCAGGACCACCAGCCCAGGGATGGCGCCACCCACAATGGGCCATCCCATCCTTGATCACTAAGTGAGAAAATGCCTTACAGCTCCAGCTTGTGTCAAGTTGATACACAGAACCAGCCAGTACAGCCCTTTTTGTCAGATCTGGTTATATGTAGTGGGTTAAGCCCTAAGACACAAACACCACACTTAGGGCTGATGAGGAGAAGTATGTGGTAAAGTTCAGAGTGAGGACACGTTTCTATTGTATAATAATGACTTAAATGATCTGCAGATGGAAAAAAGAAGCGTGGGTATTGTGTTTTCTGTCAAGGCTTGAGGGAAGCTGCTCATGTTTCTCTGCTTAAGAATCTCTTCAAAGACTTGGCAGTAGTGGAAGGGAAATGAGGACATAACAGGTTCCTGACCCAGCTTGAAGAAAGGGCCTGAAGTCAGAGGGGCTATTAATGGAGTTTAGCTGTGGAACACTTGCTTAGCATGCACAAAGCTTTGATCTCTGAACCCACCAAGAATAAGAAAAAAAGAATCTGCTGTTCATGAAAGGAGAGACTGGGCGGTTTTGAGACGTGACCATGGGTTGTAAAGCAGGTAGATTGACTCCTGGCCCTGGTATTGTCCTTCAGCTCTTTCTTCTTCAAAAGTCCCTTCCTTTCCTGACAAGGACAGTCTCGGGGACAAGATGTTGGCTGCTGCACTTCTAAAGGCCAAGTCCCAGGTAAGCTATGGTTCCCTTCTTTTCTTTCTGATGTCTCATTCAGTGCCCTAAATTCAAATTCTGTCCATCAAGACCGTAGGTCTGGGGTCAGTGAGATGATGCAGTGGAAAGGTGACTGCTGGCACCCTGTGAATCCGAGTCCACTCCCTAGTATGCACATGTTAGCGAGAGCTGACGATCTCAGATTGCCCTCTGACTTCCACATGTGTGCAGTGATACTCCTTCCCCAAATAAATACATGTTAATAAGATAATTACTTCTATTATGGATTCTTGGAAGGGAGTTACGCTTATCACTACACCTTCAATGCTACACCCTGTTGTAGATGTTCATGCTGGCATTGCTCCGACCGACCTCTGCCCACATCCCAAGGAGGTATTACTTATCTCCATCCTGGCTGCAGTTTGGTCTTGCCAGTCCCTACCCTTGCCCTGAAATTGCATGTCTGGCCATGTGACTGTTTCAGGAGTTGGTGACATTTGAGGATGTAGCTGTGTACTTCATCTGGAAAGAGTGGAAGCGTTTGGAGCCTGCACAGAGGGACCTCTACAGGGATGTGATGCTAGAGAACTATGGGAATGTGTTCTCACTGGGTAAGGACATGTGCTTCTCAACAGAGTATGCTATCTCTTGCCTTCAGGGTTGGCTAGTGACAATGTAGTCTTAGAAAACTCTAATGCTGCCAGAGAGATGGCACTTTCTGCTCTTGCAGAAGATCCAAGTTCAGGTTCTATTATCCACATGGAGGCTCAAAATTGTAACTCCATTTCGGGTTATCTGAAGCCATCTTCTGGGCTTCCAAGGGCAGTAAACACACACTTGGTGCATGTATACATACATACATACATACATACATACATACATACATACATACATAGAATCATACACATTAAAAAATAAATTTAATTTTAAAAAGTAGTAATAGTAAGAATAACTCACATTTATAGGGTGATTTGTAGTGTATCAGGTTTCACAGGTACCTTGCAATAATCCTCACAGTAACGCCATAGTTGGGGCGGTTAGTATTATCCTCATTTGATAGGCATGGAGTATAAGGTCAAGGTTTGCAGAAGCAGGCCTGGAGAGATGGCTCAGTAGTTAGGAGCCCTAGCTGTGCTTCCGGGGTCTGTGTCTGATTCCCTGCAACCACATGACAGCTCACAACCTTCTGTCGCCCCAGTTCCTAGGAACCTGATGCTCTCTTCTGGCCTCCACAGATACCAAACATGCATGTGATACACATACATACATGAAGGCAGAACACTTATATATGAAAGAACAAAAAGACTGTTAGACACATAAACTTGTAATCTCAGCACTTGAGAAGTAGAGGCAGGTGGGCCAGCTGATAACAGTTCATACATAATGGCTTTGAGACCACCCTGGGCTACATGAGACCCTGCGTCAGACAAACAATGAACTTAGATACTTCTTTTTTTTTTTTTTTTTTTTTTTTTTTTTTTTTTTGGTTCTTTTTTTCCGGAGCTGGGGACCGAACCCAGGGCCTTGCGCTTCCTAGGTAAGCGCTCTACCACTGAGCTAAATCCCCAGCCCCTAACTTAGATACTTCTTGATTGGTGATAGAGCTGGTGAATAACAAAGCTTGAGCTTCAGGGTATTTTCTTGTTATTTATGTCTATGTACTCGTGCACATGTATATCCATTTATTTGAAACAGGGTTTTACACTGCACCCGAGGCTGGCCTGGAAGTTACTAAGTAGCCCAGCATGGCTTTAAATTGTGTGATCCTTCCACATCAGCCACTCTGGTGCTGGGTGTGAGCCGCTACATCTGGCTGAGCCCTATCCTGTTAACACCAAACCTGGTGCTTTAGCCCTGGGTTCTCACACTTACCGCATCACGAATAGACTTCTAAATAATGAGTGTGCTGGGATTCTGAGCACGTGAGGTAGTGCTCCATGTCTAAGTGAACATTGTAGAGCTTTCTATCCTCTTTTTCCTGTTAGAGTACTCCAAGGAGTAATCTACTCTTTTGTTTAAGGGCTTATGCAGCCCTTGTAGAAATTTATTGTTTTAGTGCTGGGAATCAAACCTGGGTCCTCTGCAAAGGCAACAAGTACTCTTAACCTTTAAGCCCAACTCTTTTTTTTTTTTCTTTTTCTTTTCTTTTCTTTTTTTTCGGAGCTGGGGACCAAACCCAGGGCCTTGTGCTTGCTAGGCAAGCGCTCTACCACTGAGCTAAATCCCCAACCCCTAAGCCCAACTCTTTAGCTCCTCTTACTTAATTTTTATTCCCAACAAAGCAGGCCATCTCCTCCCACCCCCGCATGTCCTTGATTTCCTCTAGGTTCACGTCTTTTCTTGCCGACTTTGTTTTCCCCCTTATCCCTTCTGGTCTTTAGCCTGTTTGTCTTAACTTTGCTTTAGTTATACATACAAGTTGAAGGGCCTCTCTTCAGGCCAGTAAAAGGGCGTGTACTTTGGGCACTATAAATGTCAGATACATGATTATCGTCCTCAGACTTGTATTCACTTTCTCACAAAAAACATGACACTTGCATTTTTTTTTCTTAAATTGTGCTAGATGGTGATTCCAAAACTGGAAATGATCAAGTAATCTCTGAAGGTATGGGGTCATGTGAGATGATATTGGGACGATTCCAAAAGGATGTTTCTCAGGGTCTTAAGTTTGAAGAAGCCTATGAACAAGAAGTCAGTCTGCAAAGGCAGCTAGGGAGTTCCTCTGTTGGAAGACTGAATAGGAAAATACAAGAGTTTCACCAAGTGAGAGTTGAGAAAAAGCTCACTCATATGGGAGAAAGAAATGAGAAGTACAGTGAGTTTGGGAACAACTTCACTGTGAATTCCAAACTTACTTCACATCAAAGACTTCCCATGGGAGACAGACCCCATAAGTGTGATGAATGTAGCAAGAGTTTTAATCGAACTTCAGACCTTATTCAACATCAGAGAATTCACACTGGAGAAAAACCATATGAATGTAGTGAATGTGGAAAGGCCTTCAGCCAGAGCGCACATCTTATTCAGCACCAGAGAATCCACACTGGAGAGAAACCCTATGAATGTAAAGATTGTGGGAAGACCTTCAGTTGTAGCTCTGCTCTCATTCTACATCAGAGAATTCACACTGGGGAGAAACCTTACGAATGTAACGAATGTGGGAAAACATTTAGCTGGAGCTCCACTCTTACTCATCATCAGAGAATCCACACTGGTGAGAAGCCCTATGCTTGCAACGAATGTGGGAAGGCCTTTAGTAGGAGTTCCACCCTTATTCATCATCAGAGAATCCACACTGGAGAAAAACCCTATGAATGTAATGAGTGCGGCAAAGCTTTCAGCCAGAGCTCACACCTCTATCAGCACCAGAGAATCCACACTGGAGAGAAGCCCTATGAATGTATGGAATGTGGAGGGAAGTTCACCTACAGTTCCGGCCTTATTCAGCACCAGAGAATCCACACAGGGGAGAATCCCTATGAATGTAGCGAGTGTGGGAAGGCCTTCAGGTATAGCTCAGCTCTTGTTCGCCATCAGAGGATTCACACTGGAGAGAAGCCTTTGAATGTAATGGGCGAAAAGCAAAAATTCAGAGTTTCTGCTGAGTTAAACATCAGAGAATCCACATGAGAGAGCCATAAACTATTTTCCTCACATCCTGAGTCTACAGAGCTCTTGCCTTACCTTTTTAATAGGACCAATTTAGGGTCTGTCCCACCTCAAACAATTCACTTAAAGTGGCGCTGACTGGGAAAGCATCCTGACACAGTGATTAGTAGGATTTCCCAGGAATGGACAGCAGTCTTAAAAAAAATTGTGAGGCAAGCAGTAAATTAAGCTCTGGGAACAGAAGGAAGCTTGGGGACCAGTCATCCCCTTTTGGGAAGGGGTTTGCACTAAACCAATTTTCTCACACCAGAAGAGCCTTTCTTTCCAAGGTGGGATGGATGCTTATTTGCAACAAAATTCCAATGATTTCACTAGTTGGAGTCAGTCTGGTGAGCAGAGAAGGCAGGCTGAAGAATATTCTGGGTCACCATACACTCTGGGAAGAGAAACAGAGAGGCTGTATTTCCTTTTTGTTTGTGAGACGGGGTCTCACTATGTACTCCTGGTTGTTCTTAGACCAGACTGGCTTTGAACTCAGAGACTTGCTTACCTCTGCCTCCAGAGTGCTAGGATTAAAAGCATGTACAACACCCCCATTCCAATGCAGGCCCCCAGGGGCTGCATTTCAAAGGCACTCTTCCTAATCCAGCTTTAATATTGGACAAGGGATATGCTGCTTTGGTACACGATTCTGTGAATTCAGGAAACTTGGTGCTGATGGGATTATTTTGTTAGGGGGAAACAAAAAAAGACCCCATCAAGGGTTTCTGTAATGACTATCCTTTGGGCTTTTGGAACAGTTGTACCATGTTTTCAAGAGCAGTCAGGCAGTACTGTAGGCAGGCCACATATCTTCCCTTGTGACATCACTGCCTGAATCTCATAGGAGCAGTTCGGAACCCGAGGTAGATCAGAAGCGTTTAGCATTGGCCTGACTCCAGTCCGTTTTTAAGCTTCCTGTTGCTGTGGTGATTTAATGCCAGCCTCTAGTTACTAGATGCTCTCAGGGAACTTCCCTCCCCTGCTTGCCCTAGCCTCTCACATGTAACATCTGGCCTCAGCATCTGGACCCCTCTGGATCCCGCCTCTGACTTCAGCTAAAGCTTTGCAGCAGGGCTCCTCCTGGGTTTGGGAGGTGTTTCCTGAGTGTTCCCAGCCCAATGGATGGCTTCCATATTTCCCCAGCCCCGTCCCTCCTGTAGCATAAGTGAAATGCACTACTAAACAGAACTGTTTTTCAGAAGGGAGTGTTTTTGTATGGGAGTCACACTTGTGTCAGTTAAAATAGCACAGTGACCATAAATGGAATCCTAAAGTGAAACTTCAGGATTTGAAACTTTTCTTTGATAAACTTTTTTTTTAAATATAAATGTATGTAGCCATCTTCATACCAAATTCAGGATCTTATGAGCTATACAGATCATTTTGTGTGGTCTAATGTCTAAGAATGGTGCTGAAAACTAAAAAAGTATACTTGGCTCCTGTGTAGCAATGGGTCAACTTCTCTGCCTTGATTTGACCTCTTTAGAAGGCTGTTACAGCCATGGAACATGGTAGGCTAGGAGTGTTATAAAGAGATTAACATTAAGATGGCCACGAACTCACTTTTTTTTTTTTATGAGTACTGTGATTTAATATTTGTCTTTAATTTTACAAAATTACGGAACCAATCATCCAGGCCACTTAAGCACTTGTTGCCAGGCCTGATGGTTCAGGCTCTAATCTCAAGCTTGGGAGGTTGATAGAGGAAGATCACAAGTTTACGGCTTGTCTAGACTATGCTGAGTTCAAGGCTAGCTCTAAGCAGTCCAAGCCGAATCTGCCTCCTAGTCAGTTTTACAATTAGCTTCAAGTTCTGTCTTTCCAAGCAGTACAAACAACAGAATTGTTTATCAAATAAAAATTTAGAGGACATTTTTCACTCATAGCAAAATAAGGTGGTGTATTTCCCTTGTTCTGGAGATTAAACCCAGTGTCTCATGCTGGGAAGGAATTATGTACCTCAGTCTAGACGTTTTGCATTTATTTTTGGTGTGTGTATTCATGCACGCATATACATATCATGGCATGCATGTGGAGGTCAATTTGCAGAAGTTGGTTCTCGTGCCATGTGGGTTCCAGGGATGAAGCTGAGGTCACCAGACCTGGCAGGGACAAGAGTCTTTGAGCCATGTCTCTGATCCAGGAAGGGTTTTGGTTTTGAGTTTGTTTGTTTGTTTGTGTGTTTGCTTGTTTGAAACAGAGTTTCTCTGTGTGGTCCTGGCTGTCTTAGAACTCACTTTGTAGACCCTTGTAGACCAGGCTGTCCTTGAACTCAGAGGTCTGCCTGCTTCTGTCTCCTGAGTGCTGGGATTAAAGGGGTGCACCACCACCACCTGGCTGGATTGTTTCTTTTTAGCAAACAATACAAAACAAAAACAAAAAGAAGCAAAAGTTGTTTTGCTTTGGTTTGTGTTAGAGGTGGGACCTTGCTATGTATCTCAGGCTGGCCTTGAACTCAATCCTACCGCAACCTCTTCTTTTTTTTTTTTTAAGATTTATTTATTTATTATATATAAGTACACTGTAGCTATCTTCAGACACACCAGAAGAGGGCATCGGATCTCTTTACAGATGGTTGTGAGCCACCATGTGGTTGCTGGGAATTGAACTCAGGACCTCTGGAACAGCAGTTGGGCGCTCTTAACCGCTGAGCCATCTCTCCAGCCCACCGCAACCTTTTCAAATTCTGGAATTATATATTAATCCATCATGACCAGTTAAATGATAGTTTTAAAAAGCTTTTCCCCCACTTAAAAAAAGAAAAAGAAAAAAGGCCCAAAGGCCAGAGATGTACCTCAGTTCGTAGAGTACTTGCACTTGATAAAGCCCTAGGTTTGAGCTCCAGCACTGAATAAACTGGGGAGGGCTTAATTCCAGCACTTAGGAAGGTCAGGAGTTCAAGGTTGTCCTCAGTTACATGTGTTTGTAGCTAACCAGAGCTACATAACCCCCTCCCCAATAAACCATAGATTTTTGTTAAGTACATTATTTAAAATGCCAGTGATGAATCAAATTGTATACTCTCTCCACATAAAGATGATTGTGTTACCAGAATAGTTTGTCCTAAAATAACAATTCTTTTGCTTTTTCTTAAGATTTATTTTTATTTATTTCAGAGTTATAGGCCAGAGGAAGCTGTGCAGGAACACTCGATTCCATGGAGCTGGAGTCATAGGCTGTGAACTATCTCACATGGGTTCCCAAATGCCAAACTTGGGTCTTGTAGAAGAACAGTATCTTACTACTTGTTCTATTGCTGTAAGGAGACACCATGGCCAAAGCAAACTGCTATAAAAGGAAGCACTTAGTTGGGGCCTTACTTACAGTTTTAGAGGTTAGAGTATGGCCATCATGGCAGGAATGTAGCACTGGTGGAGCTTTGTATCTTGATCCACAGGGGTGTGTGTGTCTGTGTGTCTGTGTGTGTACAGAGACAGAGCAGAAACAGACAGAGGGGCGTGGTCCTGGCATGGGCTTTTGAAACTTCAAAGCTCCACCTAATCCTTGGCAAACAATACACTGGGACTAAGCATGCAAGTATATGAGCCTATGGGAGCCATTCTCCTTCATACTCTTAACTGATGTCCAGCCTAAGAATGATAATTAGGACCAACTGCCCATTGAGGCAGGTTGCAAACATGAGAGTTGTTCTAAATGCACTGTGTGATTCCTTTTCATCCCTACAGCTTCTCAGCCAATATCTGATCCATGCCTTATCCCATATTTTCGTGACTCCTAAAGTGGCCCTGGCCTTTGTTAACTCATTCCAGGACTTTGATTCCAGCCTCCCCCTGAGTCTCTGCAGTTTTCTTTCCCCATACACTCTTCCTGCCTACATGTATTAGTTGCTGTACTGTTGCTATGACCAACTAACTGACATAGATAAAACATTATGTGTAGGTAAGCATTAATCTTGGCCCACAGTTTCACAGATTATAGTAGACATTTTTTTTTCCTTTTCCAGGTTATTCATTTATTGTACAAATTAAGTATTACCCAATGAATTGATATCACCTCTCCAGATGTGGAACTTAACAGATGCGGTCAGACATTTTAGAATCTCGTTGCCTTATTTAGTAGCTGGGGACATTTTAGACTTTGACTTGAAGCGTAAGACCTTTACAGTATTTCCTCCATCTATGACACTCTAAGGATTGAAGTACAGGGTTTGAGATATGGCTCAGTGGTTAAAAGGAATTGCTGTTCTTCCACAGGACTTGAGTTTGGTTCCCAGTACCCATCGTTGGGCAGTTCACAATCACCTCTAACTCTAGCTGCAGGGGGATCTGACGCCCTCTTCTGCCCTCTGTTGGTACCGGCACACACGTATATACGTACACAAATACATTCTAAAGGTTGAAATACCTTTGAAGAATTGGACTTGGATATCTGTTTCTGGCTCTGCCATGACTTCTATGACTTAAGGCTTCCACGGAGGTGGGAGAAGAGATCATTTACTGAGTGGAGTCGATGTCAGTCTCTGGTGACCTTTGTGATGCTGGAATCTATTTACGTCTGAACAGATACTATTTGAATAAACAGTAAAACAAAAAGTCCTTTGCCTAAACCACAGAGTCACAGCTGACATCCTCAACAAACTCAGTTACCTGCTCAATGTGGCCAAAAACCAATGGAAGCTGAACACGGTGGTGGGAATGTGTGAAGGCTGTTCGTTTCGTGGCAACCAGGAAAACAACAAAAGGAGTCTGGAGTTAGGTGTCTTCTAGGGATGGACCCTGCCACCCCTTTCCTCCAGCTAGGTTTTATCTCCTCCGAGTAGCCCCACCAAGAGGAGACCAAGCATTGTGGCACATGAGCCACGGGGAATTGTCACACTCATATTGTAACATTGTGTATGAACTGGATGACAGCATGTCAGAATACTTCTGTGTCTCCTTCCCTGGAAGAAAAGCACAATTTATATTTACTTCTTATGTGTGTGTCATGGGAGGTCCCAGGTAGAAGCTAGAGGATAACTTTCAGAAGTTGATTGTCTCTACCAGGTTGGTCTGAGGGATCAAACTGAGCTTTATTTGGAAGTAAGTGCCTTCGCCTGCTGAGTTCGTCACTGCCCAGAAGTCTAAATTCTTTTTTTTTTATTTAAAACGAAATATGAACATGTTTATTAGGATTTCAATAATGAACATGTTACCACTTTCTTCATGTGAGGGAGAAAACACCTGACCCATGTTGTGGGAGTTACTGGATGAGGGCTCCCAACACAGGTGTCAAACGGCTCCAGAAGAAATCCCATTTACCAAGGAGAGGATGCTTCCCGCTAGCATTGTCTCTGCTGTACGCTCCGGCCAAACAGCCACGATTTTCCCAGAACCCCTTTGAACTGTTACTGCCTCAGATACGGGAGAATATAAGGTTACACACATGAAAACACACAGACATTAATAAACGGCACCTGGACATAGGACTAACATCAAATTTCTTCAAACAATAAGGGATGGGAAGGGACTGCTACCCAAAGAAAGTTCCTCAGTGATGGTAACATTTATGGAGATCTTGTATCAAAGGTACAAGGGACCAGAAAGGATACACTATTCCTGGCGTTAAGTTTCTCCTGGTTCTTCCTGTTGTTAAATGGTGACATTTTGCCTTTCATCTGTCTTAGGTATCAATTCATTTTTTTTTAAAGGAAGACTAGATGGTAGAGGAGGATGAAGAGATAGTGAAAAACAGCCCTGTTAGGACAAAAATTAAAAAGATGAAAACAGTACACGCTAACAGGGCGTGAGTAGACAGGAACAGGCAGAGGCCACAGCCTACACCTGGAGCCGCTCAGTCGACTGCTGAATGGACCGGATCTGCTGCCTTAGTTGAGAGCCTTCTTTGATGGTAACAGAACAGGCGATGACCGGCCTGGAGACTCCACAGGCCCGCCCCAAAGCCTGCTTAGAGCGCACAAATTGGTAGGGGACATTCTTGTCTTCACAAGGTGAAGGTGCAGGATGATCTCTTAGGGCTCAGCGTCTGCTGCCATCACAATGAACACAGAATTGCCTCTGTTTTGGTGGCTCCGTTGGCTACTTTCCGAAGCTACTTGTAGTTACACGGCTGCTGAACAAGATCCAGCAGCTTCTTGGTGAGGAGGGCATCTGTGAGGAGATTGGCTTTCGGATTCACATCAGCCTCCATCATGGCTGTAGTGCCTTGCCCTGGCTCAACAACGGCCCACTTCGGCCAGACTCACGAGTCTTAATTCTTTATCATGCTACAGGGTTGTTTATTTTCTGTCACTTCTCAGCCCTGCCTACTTCACTGCTCTCTTTTTTTTTTTTAAGATTTATTTATTTATTATATATAAGTACACTGTAGCTGTCTTCAGACACACCAGAAGAGGGCATCGGATCTCTTTACAGATGGTTGTGAGCCACCATGTGGTTGCTGGGAATTGAACTCATGACCTCTGAAAGAGCAGTCGGGTGCTCTTAACCGCTGAGCCATCTCTCCAGCCCCCTCTTTTTTTCCCCCCTATGTATCCCTGGCTGTTCTTTGTAGACCAGGTTGGCCTCGAGCTCAGAGATCCGACTGCCTCCACCTTCTCCTCCGCCTCCCACATTCTGGGACTAAAGGCACATGCCACCACACCGCGCAGCCCAGCTCTGCTTCCCTGTTCTTGCTCTCTTGGCCCCCTTACTCCCTCACAGCCTTTCTCCCTTCCCACCTCTCCCCTCCACATTGCTTTGATGATGCAAAAGCATCAGTTACAAGAAGACCCTGAGTATCCTACCATTCTACTTACCCAAGGAATTCCTGTGAGAACCTTACCGTATGGTTACTTATTTTGTTGTTGGGGGCTGAACCCAATCTCAGGAATGCTAGGCAAGGAGGCTTCTACTGAGCTGTAGAGCTTCCTCCAGCCACTTATTTAGTGTTTCTGGAACAGACTGGCCTTGAATTGTGTGGAAGATGACCTTGAACTGATTACTCCTGCCTCTGCTCGGGCAAGCATTGCTAGGCCCTGCGATTGCTTGGCGGTTACTCTTATCACCTGAGCCATGGCACCATCACTACCACCTCACATTTTCTGTGGAATTTTTTTTCCAATTCACTGTGCACACCAGCTTCCATTCCTACCAAACTAACAATGTCCCTCAAGACGGCTCTGCAGCCACTGCACGGCAGTGCATGTTCTCCTACCTCCCCCAAGAGTGCCTGCCCTGCGACCATGAAACCAGGGTTCTGTATGAGCTGGGTTGGGGTAATTTCCCTTTATCCTTAAATTCAGTTCCATGAACCTGTGCGTGAAGCAGTGTACACTTGGGACCCCAATAGTCTTCTTATGGCAAGCAAGGATAGGGAGAACTGCCCGAAAGCTCAGTCTAGCATAGAGAGACCCTGCCTCAGTGTAAGCCGGAAGAGTAGAGCTGATTCTCAAAATTGCTCTCTGACTGCCTGACAAGTGCAAACCCTCACTCAAACACACATTATACACACATAAAGGAAAGAGCTAGCACTACAGCTCAGTCCACAAAAGGCCCGCTTTGCAACCACAAACCAGGCTTCTGTCTCAGGCATAAACTGGTGTGGTGATTCATGCCTGTAATCCCAGCACTTGGGAGCTGAGGCCAGAGGATCAGAACTTTAGTTACCTTTGAACGTAGTAAGTTCAAGGCCAGCTTGAGCTATATAAGGAACTGCCAAGAAAAAAGGCTTTTAATAATCCAGGCAGACTGGTTTGTAAATTGTACACACCTGTATTGTCTAATGTTTTTTAACCAGTTTCTGCAAAAAATCCTACCACGATTATGGATTTGTTACTTAGTTATCCTGTTTATCCTTTAATTTTTTTTTAATTATGTGTAGGTTTATGTGCACAACGTAGGCTTGCAAGTGTCCATGTAGGCCACAAGAGGGAGTCAGAGATCCTAGCACTTACATAATGCTGTGTGAGTAACTCAGGTCCTCTGAAAGAGCAAGGAGTGGTCTTAACTCTTTAGCCACCCAGAACCGTTAATTTTATTTTTCAAGTTATTGTATGTTGGGGGAACATATATATCTTATGTGGAGGTCACAGCACAGCTTTCAGGAGTCAGTCTTCTCCTTCCGTCATGCGAGTCCCAGGGATTGAATTCAAGTTGTCAGCCTCAGTGGTTCAGATCCACCTCGGTATCCTTCTGCCCATCTCTCTCACTCTGAATATATACTGTTTGGTATGTGTGTGCATGAGTGGAGGGGTGTGTAGCGGTCAAAGGACATACTTTGGACATGAGTTCTCACTGCCTTGTTGAGACCTCAGTGCCCATCCCTCATGCTCGAGGTATCTCTTCTGTTTCTGCTCTAGGCTAGCTTGCATGAGCTTCTAGGTACTGTCTGCTCCTATCTTGCTGCAGATGCTGAGATTACAGACGGGCGCTACCCCATTGGACTCTACACAGGGTTCTGGCTGTCGGAGTTGTATAGTGGTGGTTTTTACCCAGAGCCAACTCCTTCGCCATGTTTTTTGCTTATCTCTTGAGGCCATCCTGCTAGGAACATACTGCTCTAAAACTAGTGTTTTACTGGTACACTGACTTTGTCTTTGACATTCCTTGTCTTGTGATCATTTTGCGACATAGACCTGCAACAGATTCTTTGGTTAGTATTACACACACACACACACACACACACACACACACGACTGCTGCCTGAAGTCCAATTCCTCTGTGGGCCACTTTTATCAGGAAATACAAACGAGAAGTTATCATTCAATGTACCGAGTTTAAGGTTTTAAGGTTCTGGGAGGACACCTAGATACACTTCTCCCAAGCTACTTTAACAATAAGAAAATGCCAGTTTTTATTTTCAGTGTCTCACTCCTCTTATTTGGCTGGTACATGACAACTTAGTTTGTGTGGCTTAACCTGCTCCTTGATTCAGAAATAAAAGATGCTAAACTCAAAGAATGGAAGTTGGGAGCTCTCCTTCAGAAGAGCCGTATCAGGATAGGTGGTCTTGGTACTGGGGTAGGGGAGGGCTGGGAGTGAATAGAGAGCCTTCAGTTCTGTAGGACAAAGGGAATATTACAGACTTCTGGGGGAAGGAGGGCTAAGTGCCACAGCCCAGTGGTACGACCTAGCTTACATACCAGGAGTCACAAGGTGAGAGGCCATTAGAGAAAAGTTAAGGCCTGAGGAGATGGTCAAGAACACATGCTGCTCTTGACAGAAGACCCGAGTTTGGTTCCCAGAACCTACATCAGGCAGCTCATAACCACCCGTTAACTCCATTCCCAGGGGATCCCACACCTTTGGCTTCCACAGGCACCTGCCCTCATGTGCACCCTGACACACACACATACACATGACTAAAAAATGCAATCCTAAGAACAAAGTAAGGAGGGACAGGGTATGGTGGTGCACACCTTTAATCTGAGAATTCAAGACACAGAGGCAGGAGGATCTCAGAGTTCAAAGCGGGCTATGGTTCAAAGTGATGGTTTACATAAGTTCCAGGTCAACCAGGGCTACATAGGTCCTGTCTCAAATCACCACCCCCACCCCCACACAATGATGATGTTTAAGTTTAATATTGTTTGAAGAGATGACTCAGTGGTTAAGAACACACACTGTTCTTACAGAAGACCTGAGTTCAGTTTCTAGCACCTATGTCAGGGCTCACAGCCATCTGCAACTTTTTTTTTAACAGATTTATTATTTATTTTATGTATATGAGTACTCTATCTGCATGTACACCTGCATGTTAGAACAGGGCATCAGATCCCATTATAGATGGTTGTGAGCCACCATGTGGTTGCTGGGAATTGAACTTAGAACCTCTGAAGAGCAACCAGTGTGCTCTTAACCACTGAGCCAACTCTCCAGCCCCCATCTGTAACTTTACTTCCATGAGGAATCTGACACCTCTAGCTTGCATAAGCACCTGCACACACGTATGCCTACCTATGCTTGTATACACACATTAAAAATTCAATTGTCTTGGGCCTGGGTATAGAAGTGTGGAGAGGACTGGTGCCAAGACCACAGCAAGCTTATCAACTCTCTTGTCCACAGAGAGTTGATGGGATGAGGTGTGGCTTGATTGCTGGGATCTAAGTAGAGGTACGTAATAATCCTTAGGTCTGGCACTCCACAGGAAACTCTCTGACTACCCAGCTCACCAATGGGTGTTTAAGTACTTCGTAAAAACCTTACAATATGCAGACCAGCATGTGGCAGAAGGAAGGAGGGCAGTGGGTTTCTAGGCAGCAGTGGACACAGAGCCAGAAGTGTTACCACTGCAGAGGCCACATTCAGATTTTGCCAGGAAAGATTTAGGGCAATCCTGTTGGGTTTCAGTTTCTGGAGTTTTCAGACGAAAGCTGCTTGCAGAGAACTGATTTCCACAGACATTGGCATAGACAGGATTAACAAAAGTCACAGGCTGACAATGATCACAATAATATAACGTGTGGCTCCTTATGTCAGGACACAGCACAGTGCAACCATTAGGCACCTGCTACCCACACTCTCCCACGACTTTCTCACATATGCTCGCTCACATGCGCTCACAAGCCGTAGGCTGGACACAGTAGGTCTTTCTTTCCTTCCTCTGCCCTCCCCTCCCTTCTTTCTTTGAGATATCTGGCCAGCCTGAGACTTAGGATCCTCTCTCAAGTGTTGGGAGTATGAGGGTGTACCTCCAAGCCTGGCCAATGCCTTACCCACAGAATGTTCAGTAACCATGGCCAGTGACAGCTTTAGTGGGTAGGAAGCCTGCTGCTGGGCCTGAGAACCTGAGTTTGATCCCTGGGACCCATATGCTGGATGAAAGGAGAATCTGCATCTTTAAAACTTTAAATTTTAGGGGTGGAAGAAAGATGTCCTCTGGCCTTCACACATTCATCCACTCACCCAATAAAATGTAAAAAAGAAAAGTTCTATAACAACATTATTCATCACAATAATAGTACTGAGGCTTTACATGATGCTATACGTTTATTCTGAATCAGACTGTTCAAGGTGGCTCAATTCTTTACAAACTACAACTGTGGAATACATGTTAAAACAGTTAAACAATTTTAATGTCTCTTCCTTAACTATACTGGACACACAGTACACTGGAGCCTGGAGTGTGAGGAGGGACCCTGCTGGTAGAGGTGACCAGTGTGGAGCTCCCGGCTGCTCTGTAGACCTCTCTTGTCTACTCTATTGCTGTGGAGCTCTCCCTCCAAGGCACCCCTCAATGACTAGAGCCAAACCTACTATCAAACATGAAATGCATTACAGAGCTTCTTCCTAGCATTCACATTCTAACGTTTACAACAATAACAACAGACAGAAATGGACACTTACTGTACCTCTCCCTCTCCAGTGTGGACTCTCTGATGCTTGGAAAGATTTGACTTGCTACAGAAGGTTTTCCCACAGTGGTTACACCAATAGGGTTTTTCACCAGTATGGATTCTGTGATGCTTATTAAAATTCGAACTATGGTTGAAGGCTTTGCCACACTCCTTACACTTATAGGGTTTCTCCCCTGTATGCAGGCGTTGATGGGAACTGAGACCTGCATGCTGACTAAAACTCTTTCCACACTCATTGCACTGATAGGGCTTCTCCCCTGTGTGGATGCGATAGTGTCGAATGAGGCTGCCCTTCCCACTGAAGGCTTTCCCACAGTCTTTACACTGATAGGGCGCCTCTTCTGTGTGCATCCTCTGATGTTTAAGGAGGTCTGAGCTCTGCCCAAAGGCTTTCCCACACTTACAGTCATAGGGCCGGTCCACCAGATGTGTCCGGTAATGAAGGGTAAGGTTGGAGCTGTGGCTGAAAGCCTTCCCACACTTGGTGCACACGTAAGGCTTCTCCCCAGTGTGTGTTCTCCGGTGTTTAGTGAGGTTTGAGCTATTGCTAAAGGCCTTCCCACACTCTGCACATATGTAACGTTTCTCTCCTGGAGCAGGCCTAGCAGACGCTGGTTCTGCCCCTTTCCTGGATCCCGTGTCTTGAAGAGAGGCTTTTGCCCCTCTCTCCCTTTCCAGGTTGTTGGCCCACTGCCTTTCTGACCTCGATCCATACTTATTGGCAGTGATCATGGGCATGATGTTTCTTTTGAGTCCACCTGCATGAGACTCTTCTTCAGAACTTCTCTGCTCATCTGCTGAGTCCTCCTTCTGCGGATTCAATTTAAAACCTGGAAACAGGTGGGTTAAGCGTGTTAGTTGTTCCTTTTCTGAGGGAGCTGTTGCAGGGAACAGGACCACCAGGTGAGGTAGTAGATGTGACGTGTGAATCTAACAGCAATAAAATAAAACCCTTGTCCCATCTATTATGGTCTGCATTCACAAGACCCTGCCTGCTATGTCAATCACCTGATTATTTTACAATTCAGTCTCTAGAAAGACTCTCCCCACTCCGCCCTCCTGGACGCTTGGGAACAGTCTAAATTACACTGAGGTTCTGTTTGTGGCTTCACACTCGCTTCTGCAAAGTACTCAGAGCCAACAGTTACGTGAAGAATTTCTGGTTTTAAGGGTTTCTCAGTCATGCAGATAAAGGAAAGTCAAAGCTCAAGTTCTAGCCAGGTAAACGCCAGGTTTCAACGCCTTAGGTTTGACTGAGATCCACTCAGAGCTCAGACAGACGGGCCAATTTCCTCTGTACCCTGTGCTACTGGCTTCCTCTTCCCATCCAGTGCACCTTCTCAGGGCACCTAAGTTTCTTTGAGACTTTAAGCGAGGCCATCATTGCCAACTCCTCTCTCTTAAGAGCACTTAAAAGCCTTTTCTCTAAACTGGGCACTAAAACTTTAGTGATGTATGTCTTTTATCCCAGCACTTGGGAGCCAGAGGCAGGCACATCTCTGTCTTTTGCGGCAGCCTAGTTTACATAGTTCCAGGCCAGGTAGAGACCAAAACAAAAGACAAAAACAAAATTAAAAAACAAGTCACAAACACAAAACAGAATAGCCACAATGACCCCATGACAACACAACAACAAACAGCCCATTTCCAGCTCTGGTAATACTTCCTGGCTCTCCACTTTGTGTAGAACTGACAAGTGACTATGAAAAGGGCAATGAATGGAAGGAGATGATTTACCCTATTTTAATTTTTTTTCTTTCAACTGTCATAATTTACCCTTAAGTCTTTACAGTTGAATACAATTCCATTGTGTGTGTATACATTTTCTTTATCCATTGACTCATAGGCTGCTTCTGTATTTTGGATCTATATTTGGGAATAGAGCTGTGGTAAAAATTGGCCCATCTCTGTGATACACGGATTCACAATCCTACAGATAGGAAGCAGGGTACAGTGGTCTTATCTCTAATCCCAGCACTTGGGAGAGGTGGAGGGAGGACCAGAAGTTCAAGGTCACCTTCTCTTACTAAGCACTTTTGAGGCCAGTAGCCTACTTTAATTAAGAAAACAAACAAGTTTTTTGTGTGTGGGTGTTTTGTCTACATGTATGTAAGTGTGCTTCGTGCATGCCTGGTGCTGTGGAGGGCAGAAAAGGGGACCAGCTCACCTGGAACTGCAGTTGTGGACTGTTTTAAGCTACCATATGGGTGCTGAGAACTGAAAATGTTCCTCTGCAAAAGTACCAAGTGTTTGTAACTGTAGACCCATGTTTCTAGTCACAATTATCCCAGTCTTTAAAAGATTTATTTTCATGTATGTGTGTGTCTCATTTCTTATGCCCATGAATCTGCCACACATATGAGGGTGTCTGCAAAGGCCAAAGAGGCCATTAGATCTCTTTAAGTGGGAGTCCCAGGCAGTTGTGAGCAACTGTGTGAATGTAGGAACTGGACTGAAGCTTTTGTCCTCTGTAAGAGCAGCAACTGTTGATCTGCTGAGTCATCTCTCCAAGGAGGAGGAAGGAGAAGCTGCTACAGGTTAGGAGTCAAGAAAACGTGGCCCTGAGAGCCGGCCAATTAGCTGAGGGTTATCCATAGCAAAGTAGATTCTAGTGGCACAGAGGGGAGGTTTCTGCCCAGCTCTTGTCCTGTCAAGGAAATTATTGTAAACAATAAAAGTTGTGTGTCTTTTATCTGGGAACTAAATGGTCAAAGGTAGGGTAGAAACCCCAGATTGGGATTAAAAATTTCAACAACATTCCAGCTCTTAACTCATATCTATGAATGTGAAAAAATACCTTGGGTCCAAAATCTATTGACAACGGTCAAGGTGTGGTCAGTCAGGAGTACATCCCTATCAATGATCTGTATTCTGTACTCACTTGTGTGGTGCTGGCAAGAGCAGAGGTTTGAGTTGGGAGGTTGGCTATTCCAGTCTGAATCAAGTTTCAAAGGGCCAGAGTCTCAGAATCCAAAGGAAGGCAGAGGAGACAGAAGTGTAGAAGAGAGCAGACTGAGGTAGAAGACAGTGATCGTATTCTAAAACTGGGTGCTGTGGGGGAATGTTTTAACCTACAAGAAGGAGGGTATCTTAAGGTTTCCTTGCCGTGAAGGGACACCATGAGCAAGGCAAATCTTAAAAACAAAAACATTTAATTGGGGCTGGCTTACAGTTTCAAAGGTTTAATCCATTATCATTATGGCGGGAAGCGTGGCAAGACATGGTGCTGGAAGAGCCACAAATTCTACATCTTGATCAGCAGGCAGCAGAAGGGAACTGTCTTCTGGAGGAGGCTCTGATTCCACACTGGGCATGAGTGGAGGCATAGGAGACCTCAAAACCCACGGAGACAGTGACACGCCCCCTCCAACAAGGCCACGCCCCCTCCAACAAGGCCACGCCTACTAATAGTGCCACTACCTGTGGGCCAAGCCTATCAAACTATCACGTTCCACTCCCCAGTCCCCACAGGCTAGTAGCTATAGCATAATGCAAAATACACTTAGTTCAGCTTCTAAAGTCCCCACAGTCTAGCTCAACAACGTTTAAAAGTCCAAAGTTCAAAATCTCTTCTGAGACTCATGCAATCCTTTAACTGTAATCCCTTATAAAATCAAAATCAAGAAGCAGATCATATACTCCCACCATGACAGGATATACACTACCATTCTAAAATGTCATAGTGAGGACCACAGCAAGACCAAAATCAGCTGAGCAAACTCCAAACTCTGCATCTCCATGTCTGACGTCCAACTCTGTCCCAGCTTTGCTGACTACACCTCTCTCTCTTGTGCTGGTTCCACTCCCTCCGTGTTAGCAGCTTTCCTTGACAAGTATCCCAAGGCTCTGGCATCTCTTAGCACCATGAAATGCCCAGCTCTGCCCTCTGCAGCACTCTAGGCTTTGGCTGACTCCACTCCACTGCTGCTGCTGTGCTTGGGTCATGCCAGGGGACTGGCAGCTTGAATACACTGGGGTCTTCCGCTGCAGCTAGGCTTCACTTTGAACGATAGCCTCCCATAGTCTTTCTTCCTGGTGCCAAGCCTCAACTGCAACTGATGCTGCACCTTCAACAATGGTCTTTCCTTTCGCAGTTTGCTATGCTTGATCAAAATGCTCCTCATAAGAGTGAATAACATGACAGAGTCTATGCTAGGTTTCTTTGAGATACCCTTTGTCAGTGCAATTAATCTGGTCTCTTCACCTTAGCCTCAGAAAGACTCTGACATGGGCAAAAAGCAGCTACATTCTTTACTGAAATATCACAAGAACAATCTCTAGGCAACATAGTAAAATTATTTTCCTCTGAATCCCCCTGAGCCAGGCCCCCACAGTTCAAGTCACCCTCAACACCACTCACTGTGCTCTATGCGCCTACTAGTATGCCCCATTAAACTCCACTTAAAGCATTCCACTGCTTTGCTAATCCAAAGTTCCAAACTCCACATTCCTCCAAACAAAGGCACGGCCAAGCCTATCACAGCAGCACCCCAGTCCCTGGTACAAGCTTCTTAGGGGTTCGCTGCTGTGAAGGAACACAATGATCTAGGAACTCTCAAAAGACAAACATTTAATTGGGGATGGCTTACGGTCTGAAAGGTTTAGTCCATCATCATCATGTTGGGAAGCATGGTGGTGTGATGACAGACATGGTGTAGGAGGAGCCACGAGTTCTACATCTTAATCAGCAGGCAGCAGAAGGGGACTGTCTTCTGGAGGAGACTCTGATAACACACTGGGTGGTGCCTAGTCATAGGAAACCTCAAAGCCCACCACAACAGTGACACCTCCAACAAGGCCACACCTCCTAACAGTGCCATTCCTTGGGCCAAGCATTCAAATGCATGAGTCCATGGAGGCCAAACCTACTCAAACTACCACTGAGGGTCTTCCTTCTTTTTTGGAGGGGGTGTGGGCGTAGGGCAGGGTCTGGAACACACTAGGAATGCAACAGTCCCCGAGGCCTTAGCATAACTGAAGCCATGATGGAAATACCATTCAAGCTTTAGAACTCAGCACACAGGCAGGAACACCCTCCGAAACAAGAACAAAGATGGAATCCATTAAAGTCCACAGTTCTGAGAAAGTCCCTAAATGTTCTAGCCTGGAGTTTTGGCTGGCTAATGCTCTTTTATGGCTGAGGTGTCAACCAAGGATGTGGTTTTTATTCTTAAAAGCACAGCCTAAGAAAGGCTACAGACTGCACTTGTGTCTGCACCTGAACATAAAGACTTTCTCTTGGCTTGAACCCATTTCTAAGTGGTCTTCTCTAGTGGATACCTCACAAAGGAAGGCAAGGTGGCTTTAAACTCACGGCAGTCCTCCTGCTTCAGACTTCCAAGAACTATGAGCAGTTATGTTTTTGGTTTTCTCCATGTATAATTATAGTCCATGGAAGCCTCAGGTAACTGGAAGACGGTATTAATAATTCCAAACAATGAAAAACAGTTAACAGGGTTTTTTAATAGTTCAGTTTTTATGTTTCTCAAACAATATGATTTTGTTGTTTCTTTTTTTTTTAAACGTTTGATTTTTTTTAAAGATTTATTTATTTACTTAATGTATATAAGCACACTGTAGCTGTCTTCAGACACACCCAACCCCATTACAGATGGTTGTGAGCCACCATGTGGTTGCTGGGAATTGAACTCAGGACCTCGGGAAGAGCAGTTGGTGCTCTTAACCGCTGAGCCATCTCTCCAGCCCGATTTTGTTGTTTCTTAAATCGGAGTGTCAATATATATATAGCTCAGGTTGGCCTTGAACTCTTCCACCTTGGCCTTTTGAGTGCTAGGATTTCAGGATACGTGACACCACACTTGGCTGTAGAATGTGAGAGTTTTGTTGTTTACTTTTATGTTTTATTTTAGATTTGCTTGTTTTATGAGTGCTCTGTCTCCAAGTATCTATGTCTACCACATTTATGTTGGTACCTACAGAGTCAAAACAAAGAACTAGATCAACCTAGAATTAGAGTTACAGATGCCGGCGTGCCACCACATGGGTGCTGGGAACCAACCTCAGGCCCTCTGCAGGAGTAACGAGTGCTCTTAACTACCAACTCCCTCCAGCCCCCTATAATGTGGCTTTCTAAAAAAAACTTTAGGCCAGGTGTGGTGTGCACACTCTTGAGTCCAGCACTCAGAAGGAATAGGCAGGTAGCTCTTTATGAGTCTGAGGCCAGCTTGGTTTATGTAGTGAGTTCTAGGCCAGCCAAGACCCCATAGTGGGACCCTGCCCAAATGAATGAATGAATAAATTAGTTAATAAATAGAAATAATTACTGTGTGTGTGTGCAGGTATTCCTGAAACTGTGCGTGTGGAGGTCAGTTCTTTCCTTCCATCAGATAGGTTTCAGGGATGGAACTCAGGTCTCCAGGCTTCCAGAGCAAGCATTTTAACTGCTGAGCCATCCCGTCAGTCCTAAGATGTACATTTTTAAACAATCATTTTGAACTATGTGCCTGCCTGTCTGAATGTGCATCAAGTATGTGCAGGCATCCGTGGGACTGGAAGTGGGCGTTGAAAGTAAACCGTGAACCAGGGTCTTCTGAGAGAGCAGCTACTGCTCCTAACTGCGTCACATCTCCAGCCCTAAGGACAGCTTTCTGCTTGTTTTATTCTTTTTGAGACGGGGTCTCTTTACATACCATTGGTTGTTTTAAAGCACACTCCATAGGCCAGGCTGACCTGCATAGAGATCTCATGGCCTCTGCCTCCCGAGTGCTGGAACTAGAGGTGTGTGCCATCATGCCTGACACAAGAATATGGTTTAACAGGGCTCAAAGCTTGCTTTCCAAGAGGGAATTTCAAGTGTCTAGGACATTGTAAGCAACTCAGGCAATTTCTCAGGCCTATGGCTCTGCTCATGAACATACCTATCCATGAAACATGGTAAGAACAAGATTTGGAACAATGTGCTGTATTTTCACCAACATGTAAGTTTGATTATTCTTTGCAGATGTTTTTACTCCATGTAAATGAAGGTAAATAAGAACAGAAACGACCAGTGTAAAATAAGGCTGCTATGTATTACGTAAATCATGATTTGTGGAGATCTGAGCTAGGGAACAGCTAGTTGCCTTAATGTACTTTTTTGAGACGAAGTCTCAAGAAATCCAGACTGGTCCTGAATTCTCCATGGAGCCAAGGCTGAGCCTGAATGTGAGTGCTGGGGTTGCAGGTGAGTGCCATTATATGTGGTTTAAGTGGTCCAGGGATGCAGCCCAGGGCCTCCTGCATGCTGCTCCAGCACTCTACAACATGGGCTGCTTTTCCCTACCCTAACTTTTGGCCTGTGTTAAGTCTGCAGAGGTTCAAAAAGGTTTGACCTTTCCTGGACCCAGTCTGTTCTGCTCTGAATCCCAGGAACTACCCTTAGGCCTAACACTTTCCATGTTTTCCAGCTGTACTTGAGTATGCCAGTGGGTACACCAAAAGACGTAAGGGCAGGAACAGTGTACAAATGAGGCATCTATTCCATTTTCTCTTTACCCAGTGGCAAGACCTGGAGCAGAGCTCCTACCATGTGAGTCTTTCCATCCCTACCAAGGCTCAGC
The DNA here is from genome assembly GCF_021556685.1 of Rattus norvegicus. NCBI lineage: Eukaryota > Metazoa > Chordata > Mammalia > Rodentia > Muridae > Rattus > Rattus norvegicus. Next base: position 23,704,600 of record NC_141545.1, on the reverse strand, counting down.
TCTTGTCTGGTTCTGGCAATAACAGGTCTTCCTTCCTAGCCCTTCGGACTCACAGGCAGGCAGCTATACCTTGCCAGCTTAGTGCTACACTGGCTCATCCAACCTGTCCCTATCTCTCCATCGGTCTCGCTCCTTCTTCAAACTGAGCTCACTCCACTCAACCTCCTACAGCGTGTTGCCTGGCCTAGTGCTGGGAACCTGCCTGAGACAACAGGGTTTGGGAGAGGGAAGTGCATGCCTTCTGCTCTACCAGTCAGGCCGACCCAGATATTACCCCTCTCCTGGACCCTGAGAGGGGTCCTTACCTTGGCGCTTTCTTGGGTCCTGAGTGAAAACCTCCTCTTCACCAGTCTCTTGGATGTACAGGGGCCCCCAAAACTCATATTTAGGGCTGGCATCCACAGGCTGGGTCTCAGTGCTGCTTAAGGACTCCATTGCAGTTCCTGAAGTTGATATTTTCTCCCAAGACTGCTTCTGTTCATTTGGAGATGAGACCTAGGACAGTAAGAAATGGCTGGGTATATGCAATGCGAGCTATGCAGACCTTTTTATGCCCATCCCACTTGGTTCCCAAGGCTACTTCAAGACAAAAGTGGATAATAGGGAGAAACATGATCCAGCTCCCCGGAAAATTCTGTCTGGTTAATCTTATTGGACAGTGCTGAGTAGTTTCTGCCTTCCAGCCTACAGGAAGGTAAACAACTTAAACTAGCTTCAGGAAGTCACTGAAACTGACCAGATTTACCAGGCTCCTTCCTGCCAGAATAAGCAATAACAGGAAGAGTTCCTCTGAGACTAGGAACAGAGCTGCAAAGGAAATGCAGACCAGCTAAGCCGCCTGAAACAGGACACTCTCTAACCTGCTGAGCCATGCCTATGCTCCAGGTACATCTAGCTGATCTGTGATCTGTCACAAATGTTGGGGTGGGCTTTGGTGATGCAGCTGTCTTTGAGTCATTTCTGCTCCTGTAAGTAATCCCTCACCCACATTCCCATTACGTAACCCCAATAAAAGTCCAAGTTTACCAAACTGGACTTTGATGGTACCTGTACAGTCTGCCATGGATTCCCTATGGGGCTGAGCAGATGTGTGTATCACATCTCCCCAGGGAACGTTTTACATACAACGGAAGGACAAGCCCTGATTGCTGCCTAGAAAGTTATGTTCTGGGTCTCCTAGCATCTGAGGGCCTCCCGCCCACCTGCAGTCCAGGCTCATCCAGTTCTTGCTCCAGGTCTTCCAGGAGAGTGACGGCCTCCTCTGCACTCTCAGGGCAGTGCTGCTGTACCCAGGCCTGGAGCTCTCGGGGCAGGATGGTCAGGAACTGCTCCAGAACCAGTAGCTCTAGAATCTGCTCCTTGGTGTGGATCTCAGGCTGTAGCCACTCACAGCAGAGCACCCGAAGCTGGCTCAGTGCCTCTCGGGGCCCAGGAGTGTCATGGTACCCAAACTGCCTGAAGCGCTGACGGGATATCTCTAGGCTAGGGCGGCCCTTGTCCTTCTCTTCATCCTCTTCAGCTTTAACAGTCGAAGGTCCCAACTGTTCCAAAGTGTCATGGTACCCAAACTGCTTGAAGCTCTTACGGGATAGCTCTAGGCTAGGGTGGCCCTTGTCCTTGTCTTCCTCCTCTTCAGCTTTAATGGTTGAAGGTCCCATTGGCTCAAGAGTGTCCTGGTTTCCAGACTGCCTGAAGCGCTTTCGGGATAGCTCTAGGCTAGGGCGGCACTTGTCTTTTTCTTCATCCTCTTCAACTTTAATGGGCGAAGGTCCCATAGACTCCTGAGGTGGCCTGGGGCCCAGAACTGTGGCCATGCCCACCACCTTGGTCATGACACAGACTCCAGAACCAGCAGGACTCTTAGGAGTAGGCCTGGAGCCTTTGGGTTTCTGGTTCTTAAAGTGCCACACTCCAAACCTACAAAAACATAGTTGTCATAAAACTATAAGAAAACAAAAATATGTCTTTCTGGCTCTATCAAGGGGGTCACCAGACAACTACCATATAAAAAGTATTGTTCACAGATAGTAGGATGGCTCAGTGGATCAATGTGTTGCTGCTAGGCCTGGTTAGACCCTTTATGACCCACACAGTGGTATATGGAAAGAACCAGCTTGTGCAAATTGTCCTCTGACCACGAGTGCAGCACACACACACACACACACAGTATAAAAATGGATAAAAAGTGGATTAAAAAAAGGGACATTCAGAAATGTCCTTTATAGGAAAATGGATGGAAATGGAGATTATCACATTACGCGAGATAACCCAGACTCGCCAAAATAAGCATGTTCTCTCTCCCACTCAGAATGTGAAGAGTGGGACCAGACAAAGTAAAGGGATGTGGAGGGGGTAAAGGGAGTATGAGGGACAAGAAAAGGAGCACGGACTGAGTACGATTAAAGCAGGTTTATGTGCTGTGATTACAGGAATAAGAATGGCCCCCTAGAGGCTCAGACTGTATTATTTGGAAGGAGTAGGAGGATTAGGAGGCAGGCAAGGCCTTGTTGATAGAAATGTGACACTGAGGAGGATCTTGAGGTTTCAAAAGCCCACACTAAGCCCAGTGCTGCTCTCTCCGCCTATAGATCAGAATGTAGCTCTCAGCTACTGCCCCAGTGCCTACCTGCGTGCCACCATGCTTCCTGCCATGATAATAATGGACCTAACCTCTGGAACAGCTTTCAATTAAGCACTTTCTCTTCTAAGAGTTAGCGTAGGCCTGGTGTCTTTTACAACAACAGAAGAGACTAAGACGCTATGCATGGAAGTATCATAACGAAGTACTTTGTACTATTAACTCATACAAATTAGTACAAATTAGTACTACTTCACATCTTACAGCTACAGCTATCTTAGTTTCTGTGGTTTCAGCAAGCTATCTAATTCTGACTGTGTCAGCACGAGCATGTATGTTCCAGACTAGCGCTACCTAGCTTATTAAAATAGTGCAGTATAAGGATTGGGAAGATAGTTCAAAAGCAAAGTATTTGCCTTGAGGATTCAAAGCTTTGGGTTCCACCCCTAGCACCAAACAAACAGAAGAACAAAAACCTAATTAGTATGGACACTGAACTCTACCTGACTTACTTTAAGGAGAACACACTCATTTCTTTTCCTTTTTGGGTTTGTGTTTGTGTGCCTGTATGTGTGTGTGTACATATGTAGAGGTTAGCTTGCCTGTGCATGCCATGTGTGTATAGGTCAGGGGTCAATGCCAGAGGTCTACCTCTATCACTCTTCATCTCATTGTTCTGAGACAGGGTCTCTCACTGTACCTGGAGTGTATGGACTGGTGAAACCAGGAATCTGCCAGTCTCTGCCCTTCCAGAGGCAGAAAATAGTGGAGTATAAGGGTTGAGATTTCAGGCATAAGCAGACGTATCTGGGCTTTTCACCTGTAGGCTCAGGTACTCAGGCCTGTACAGAAAACGCTTCCCAAACCCCATATTCAAGTTTAAATGTCTTTAGCTGAACAATTTTTTAAAAATCTTGGGGTTTTTGTGTGTGTGCACGCACACCCACTCTTATATTTATAGGGGTCAGTGTGGGAAACCCTACAGCTACAGGTATTTGTGAACTGCCTAACATGGGTGCTGAAAACCAAATTTGGGTTCTCTGCCAAGAGCAATACATATTAACCACTGAATCATCTCTCCATTATCTTCCCTTCGTAATTAATCAATTGTGTGTAGGGGGAACAGGAGGCATGTACAGAGGTTAGAGGTTAAAGCTCTCAGTTTTCTCCTTCCACCATGTGGGTTCCAGGGATCAAACTCAGGCCAACATGCTTAGGGACAAGCATGTTTATGGGCTGACCCATCATTTGTGTCCCTGCAGTTAGATCTCTTTTGTTAATAAGACTACACTGTCACTCTCTTCAGACACACCAGAAGAGGGCATTGGATCTCATTACAGATGGCTGTGAGCCACCATGTGGTTGCTCGGAATTGAACTCAGGACCTCTGGAAAAGCAGTCAGTGCTCTTAACTGCTGAGCCATCTCTCCAGTCTCCCTAGGCTTTAAAAAAAAAAAAAAAAGGGGGGTTGGGGATTTAGCTCAGTGGTAGAGCGCTTGCCTAGGAAGCGCAAGGCCCTGGGTTCGGTCCCCAGCTCCGAAAAATAGAACCAAAAAAAAACAAAAAAAACAAAAAACAAAAAAAACAAAAACCGGAAGACTGGGTGGGAAGACAAAAAGATAGGGTCTCGCTGCATAGCCTTGGCTGGCCTGGAAGCATGAGAGATTGGCCTACCTCTCCTCCTGAGTGGTGGATTAAAGCTGTGTTGCCAAGCCCAACATTATATTTGCTTACAGTTCTTTTTTTTTTTTTTCTTTTTTTTTTTTTCTATTTTCCGGAGCTGGGGACCAAACCCAGGGCCTTGCGCCACTGAGTTAAATCCCCAACCCACCCCCCCTTTTTTTAAAAGATTTATTTATTTATTATATATAGGTACACTGTAGCTGTCTTCAGACACACCAGAAGGCTTCAGATCTCTTTACAGATGGTTGTGAGCCACCATATGGTTACTGGGATTTGAACTCAGGACCTCTGGAAGAGCAGTCTGTGCTCTTAACCACTGAGCCATCTCTCCAGCCCTTGCTTACAGTTCTTTAGTCTGACAGGATATATATTGCTGAAAAAATTGAGGGGAAAAATTCAATCAAGATAGGTGATGCAAACAAAAAAAAATGCTTAAAAATATTTTTCTTCTAAGCTTTGAACATTTGGTATCTCCCAGTTGATACCTTAGAATACAGAAGAGTAGCTGAACGCCTGCTGCTTGACCACTGGGTGTGCCCTGCTTTCCTGGAGCTTTCTACTTTGTGGGAGATGAGAAGCAAAGAAATACTGAGTATCAGCCTCTCACTCCTGGGAGCCTAAATATATTTAGTAAGAGAATGCATAAATGAACGTTTTGTGCTTGTGATGGGCATCATGACTGCCATCCCAGCATTCTGAGACTGGCCAAAGCCAGCACCCCACTACATGGTGAGAGGCGGTACCCTCAAAAACAAACCAACAAAGTAAAAAATAAAAAGGAGGTAGGAGAACAGGGTGGGAGATAGGCTACAAAGTAGGAAAAAAGAAAAGCTTCCACATGACATGTGGGGTCTTTTTGTTTGCCTTTTTGGTTTTGGCAAGATTTAAAAATATCTAGTAATAAAGTATCTTGGCACCTTGCTCCCTTCCCGCCAAGAGAGCCAGTAATTTCACATTTGGTAATACTGAGCTTGCCATCTGAAGATTTCCTCCAGGTCTAAGTTTCTGAAATTTTTCTTAGTTATAAAATCAAAAAGTATTTGGGTAGAAAAACAGGACTAATTTAACACTTTCATAGAAAAAAGTAACTTTAAAACGGCTATCTAAAGCAGGGTGTGGTATGCATGCCTTAATCCTAGCACGTGGGAGGTAGAGGCAGGGGGATCTCTGAGTTAGAAGCCAGCCAGCATAGTCTATGACAGAGTTCCAGGACAGCCAGGCAGGGTACACAGAGAAACCCTGTCTTGAAAAATAACAAAGATGAAAAACAAAGCCATCTAAAGGTTTAACTCAGCTGGCAAGATGGCTCGGTGGGTGACGGACGCAACCTGCTGCTGGGTTTGAGCCTGGTGCCCATATAATTTAATAAAAGGGAAGCACTCAACTGTGCCAAATTGTCCTTTGACATACACAGACAGACAGACAGACAGACAGAGACAGACAGACGGACACACACACACACACGCGCGCGCGCGCGCGAGTAAAAAAATAAAAACCTAACTCTTAAGGTCTAGCAGCAGAAGCTTATGATCTATTCAAGACAGGCTTTTGGTCACTTCCCAACTTTTCTCTCCTTTATGCGAATTCTGCAAAGTTTATAAGTCCCCCCTCCCTTAATCAGCCTCAATTTAGTTCTGTGCGGATGTATAAATAAATCAAACTATCACGGATTGTAGCAAATGCACAGCAGTTACTACCCAGTGACAGCGAATGCCCTTAAAGACACTCTGTACTTGGAAACTGAAGTCATGGTGGCACACGCCTGTAAATTACAGCACTGAAGAGAACAGAGACAGGAGGATCACTAACATAGGCTACACATTAAGACCCTATCTCAAACCGAGCAAACTAATTTTCAAAAAGCTTCTAGGCAGGGCAATAATTTTGAGGAGCATAACTGCTGGGCAGATCTAATAGCTAAGACATTCTCAGAGTGAGCCAAATTCTACATCATTTCAATAGCCCTGAACCAATACTCGATTTCTCTTCAGAACCCTTCCAGCACTTGAAAAACAACTTTCGTGTGTTGATGTTTTGTTGTTGTTGTTCATAGTTGTTTTCTGTCCCCTTTCAACCCAGATTTCCAACTATGTCACCCACCAAATAAATCAATCACCTTTTAATCCTATATTCGTTTTACAAACGATCGTCTAAAAATCTTTCCAGACTCGAGCAGATCCTTGTTCTGTGCACACAAAGCCCAACGGGACTAATTCCCCGCCTGGATTGGACATTGCCCAAGATTAATGAGATTCGGGTTTTCACAGGCGGTTTCTACCATTGGGCTTCTTTACAATTAGTCCTGAGTTTAGATCTCAGGGCGAGAACTCGGGGGGGAAAAAAAAAAGAAGGTATTTCCCCTCGGGCTAACAGACAATAACAGAGAGACCAGAAAAGCGACTCCGGAAGCAAAAGAAACAGGGTTTTGTTCCAGAGAGCCCTCGGGGGTGGAAAAGGCTTTCCTCAGAGCGGCGCCTACAACGGCTGGGCGGGGCGCTCCTCCTTAGACAATCTCCCAGAACCACCATGGAAGAATTCCCCGAACCAGAACCAGAGCGGCTAAACCCGTCCCACCCTCTCTAAACCTTTCGGCCAACGCTTCCCCGACCGCTAGGCTAACCTGGGACTCGCAGGCTCACCGTGACTCAGAACCGCTTTGGAGTCTGGAATCCTCACAGCGGCTGAACCATAGCACAACCGGAAGTGCGTCAGAGCCCCGCCCCGCAGGAGGGGGCGCAGCCGCCCCTCTAGGAATCCGAGAGTTCTCGGTATCCTGAGTCAACCGGTACTGGGACTTCTTAGTTGTGGTCTGTTCCCCCAGACTCCCATTCCTTTTTTATTCTCATTCTCTCACTCCCTTTCTCCCCCTCATCTCCCCTTTCTTTCTTTATTTTTTGGGGGAGGGGTGGTTATGTAGCCCTGCTGTTCTGAAAATTAATAGACCAGGCTGGCCTCGAATTCAGGGGTTCACCTGTCTCTGCCCCTCTAGTGCCGGGGTTAAAGGCATGAGCCACTGCCTGGCTCCCTTTTTGCTTTTGAGACAAACAAGTTATTGTATAGCCCTGGCTGGCTCGGAACTCTATGTATACCAGGCTGGTCTCGAACTCTGTAAACGACCCACTTGCCTCCGGATCAATGAGTAAAGAGCTTGCTATACAAACATGAGGACTTAAGTTTGGAGTTCCAGTACCCCCCCCCCCACACACACACAAACAAACAAACAAACAAACAAACAAACAAAAAACCACCACGGTATGTCACATGCTTGTAATCTGAGTGCTGGAAGGATCCCTGCAGCCTGTTGTCTGGGCAGCCTAGTTCCAGGTCCGTGACACCTTGTCTCAAAAACAAGGTAGAGAAGCAATTGAAGAAGACACCTTTTCCCTTCACATGTTTGCAAACACACTTGTGTACATGACCACAGTATTACTCAGGGTTCTCCAGAGTCACAGAACTTAGGGAATGTCTATACGGGGGGAATTTATTGGAATGGCTTACAGTCTGTAGTCCAACTACCCCAACAATGGTCAGCTGTGAATGGGAAGTCCAAGAATCTAGCAGTTGCTCAGTCCCACGAGGCTAGTCGTTTAAGCTGGTCTTCTGTAGACGTAGGTTCCAACAGTTGGGCTGACACGTAAGTGCAAGCAAGCGAAGAGAGAACCTTCCTTCTGATGTCCTTTTGCAGGTTTCCAGCAGAAGGTGTGGCCCAGATTAAAGGTGTGTGTCACCACGCCCGGATCTGGGACTGGTTTTCTCAGTCTGACCTCGAATTTAGAGATCTCCTTGCCTTAGTCTCCAGGGAATAAAGGCATGCACTACTTTACTTTGCCTTGGCAAGTTTTTCGTAGTCACTGTGCCTCAAGATCTCCATGCCAAGATCCAGGTCAGAAACTTGGGTCTTCCAGCCTCAAGATCTGGATCACAGGTGAGCCCTTCAATTCTGGATTGTAGTTCATTCCAGATATAGTCAAGTTGACAATCAGGAATACAATACAACATTAGGAGCACAACACAAAGAACAATCTGCCTGAGCTCTTATTTATGAAGAAACCAGTGTCTTGACAGGCCAGATCCGGTGCATGCTGGAGTGTTAATTGACAGCAAAGCTGAGTCTAGATTTTGATTCTCTATTTGTGTATATTTGTTTTATCACTATAACTTTTTTCAGTGCTGGGGTGGAACCCAATACCTTATGCAAGGTGGTACTCTGTCATCAAGTTATTTCCCCAGATCAGAATATTATATATATACATACATATATATTATCTGTATAATATATATGTATATATGTAATATATATATATATGTGTATATATATATTTATTTAGAGCTGGGTGTGGGGGTACACACTTGTAGCCCCAGCACTTGTGAGTTGGATGTTGGGTGATCAGGTGTGTAAAGTCATTCTCAATTACATAAATTCCAGGCCAGTTTGGCCTACATGAGATTCTGTTTAAAAAAAAAAAAACAAACTTAAAACCAGGACTGGAGTGATTGACTCAGTGGTTACCAGCACCGGCTGCTCTTCCAGAGGTCCTGAGTTCAATCCCCAGCAACCACATGGTGGCTCACAGCCATCTGTAATGGGATCTGATGCCCTCTTCTGGTGTGTCTAAAGACAGAACACTTACATATGTAAAATAAGAAAAACCTAAAAACTAAAGCAGAGGAAACAAAAATATGAGGTATGACAAGTTATTCATTCATATCATGTTAAATTAAGTAATTTTATGATGATCCATCTTTTCCCATTAGTATAACCATAACCGTATAACAAGAAAGGAAAACAAGGAAAATTAGTTACTGTGACGTAGGACTTGCTGTGGTTTAGCACATGCATTCCTTTATTTCCTTTTCAGAAATAGTCTGATTTCCTACGAGTCCACTGAACAAATACGTCTCAAGAATGTGTACTATAGGGTTGGGGATTTAGCTCAGTGGTAGAGCGCTTGCCTAGCAAGCGCAAGACCCTGGGTTCGGTCCCCAGCTCTGAAAGAAAAAAAAAAAAAAAGAATGTGTACTGTGTCAGGTATGTATTATGACACAAAAGTTGACAAGTGGCAAATACCCAAATTGGGGGCTGGGCAGATGGCTCAGTGGGCAAAGTGCTTGACAAATATATGTGACTTTTTCTCTTTTTTTTTTTTAAAGATTTACTTATTAATTATATATAAGTACACTGTAGCTGTCTTCAGATACACCTGAAGAGGGCATCAGATCTCATTACAGATGGCTGTGAGCCACCATGTGGTTGCTGGGATTTGAACTCAGGACCTCTGGAAGAGCAGCCAGTGCTCTTAACCACTGAGCCATCTCTCCAGCCCGACTTTTTCTTTTTCTTTTCTTTTCTTTTCTTTTTTTTTCTTCCTTTTTTTCGGAGCTGAGGACCGAACCCAGGGCCTTCGCACTTGCTAGGCAAGCGCTCTACCACTGAGCTAAATCCCCAACCCCCAGCCGGACTTTTTCTATTGATGTAATAAAACCCCACAACCAAGGTAACTTACAGAAGGAAAGGTTTATTTGGGTCTGGTTCCAGAAGGGTAAGGTTTCATTATTGTTGGCAGCCGGCCAGGCACATCAACTAGAGGTTACAAGCTCACATCTTGAACTTCCAAGTAGGAAGCAACATAGCACACTACAAATGGCAAATCTTTGGCCTCTCAAAATCCATCTCCTCCAGCAAGGCCACACTTCTTAAGCCTCCCTAAGCTTTACCACAAAACAAGGACCAAGTATTTAAATGCCCAAGATTATGGGAAGCACCTTGTGATGGTTTGCATATGATCAGCCCAGGGGTTGGCACTATTAGAAGGTGTGGCCTTGTTGGAGGAAGTGTGTCACTGTGGAGTGGGCTTGGAGGCCCTCCTCCTAGCTGCCTGAGCATGCCCAGTCTGTTCCTGGCTTCCTTCTGATGAAGATGTAGAACTCTCAGCTCCTCCTGCATGATGCCTGCCCAGATGCCGCCATGTTCCCCACCCTCCTTGATGATAATGGACTGAACCTCTGAACCCGTAAGTCAGCCCCAATTAAATGTTGTCCTTTGTAAAACTTGCATGGGTCATGGTGTCTGTTCACAGTAATAAAACCCTAACTAAGACACATCTCATCCAAACCACTACTAAGCAAGCCTGACCCTGAGTTCGTCTGTCTAGAACCCATGTGAGAACCAGATACAGTCACAAACAACTCTAATCGCAGCCTCCTGTACATACTAGAGGGTTGAGGCAGAGGCAGGAGGCTCTCAATATTTTCTTGTCAGGTAGCCTGATGCATGCAGTGGGAAATTTAAAAAGAGAGACTGTCTCTGTGGAAGGCGAGGACCAATATCTGTCCTTGAGCCTCCCCACTTGCAGTATGGCATGTGTCGGTATTTATATGCACACACACAAACCTACACAAACACAAGCATGCACACATGCACACATGAACGCAGGTTTGTAAACGAATCATTACAGACGCAGTCAGTGATGAGGAAGAAGAGTCAAATGTGGCTGACTGACCCTGTCGGCTTGGCTTGGGTATCCGCAGGCTAACCTCTGACACATGCCCTTATGCTAGCTCCAGTGACCTTTTACTTTTGTGTTCTTGGCCAAGGGCTTTCTGGTTGCATTAGCTGCTTGTCTTGTTTCTCTGTCAAAACACTTGACAAAAACAACTTCAAGAAGAAAGGAGGGTTTTTTTGTTTCTTTCTGATTTTGTTGTTTATGTTCAAGAGTTTCTCTCTGTTTTGTTTTTCTTTTTTTTTTTTTTTTTTTTTTCGGAGCTGGGGACCGAACCCAGGGCCTTGCGCTCGCTAGGCAAGCGCTCTACCACTGAGCTAAATCCCCAACCCTCTGTTTTGTTTTTCAAAACAGGGTTTCTCCAAGTAGCCAAGACTGTCCTGCAACTCACTAAACTGGCCTCGAACCCACAGAGATCTGTTTGCCTCCGCCTCCCCAGTACTGAGTACTGGGCTGAAAGGGTTCTAATGTCATAGTTTGAGGTTGCGGTCACACTAAAGTCACAGCTGAAAGACAGAGATGAATGCTGGTGTTCAGCTCCTTTTCTCCTTTTCCCGCCTGTGAACCCAGCCCACAGAAATGCCACATTTACAGTGGGTAGCCCCGTGTGATGAATCTAATCTAGATAATACCTCGAGGACAGGTTTGTTTCCATAGTAATTGAAAACCCCATGAAATCGACAGTCATTTTACCATCACACGAATCTAGAAGAGAGTTCCTTAGTTGTAAAAATGTTCTTCAAGTTAGGCAAAAAATATGCTTTCCTGTGTTTCATTAAACCACTCCTAGTGTGTTGATGTCATGAAAGGCATAGCTTTTATTGTTTTGAGATGGAGTTTTGACATGTAGTATGTGCTGTAGTCTTAAGCTTGTCAGCCTCTTGCCTTAGTTTTAGGAGCCCTGGGATTTCACCATCACTCCAAACTAGTCATTCTCCTTGGTAGATTTTATGCCTGAGAGGTTTTAAATGCTTTAAAATGCCCGAAGAAGGGGTTGGGGCTATGGCTTAGTGGGTACGAGCACTTGTTACAGGAGTGTGAGGACCACAGTGTGAATCCCCACCAGGCATATAAAAGGCCACCGTGGCCATACAGGAGCCTGCACCCAGGTTGAGTGAAAGACTATCTCAAGGGAATCAGGTGGGGGAGCCGCAGAGCAGGACACCTAATGTCCTTGTCTGGTCTCTGAGTGCAAACACTAACACAAACGTTTGCACACACCACACTCAGAATCATATTTGGAAAATTAGAATTGCCCTAAACATTCCATGGTCATGCCAGGAACTTGCTTCTCAACCTTGGAGTATAGAATGTAAACTGTGGACTGGAAAGATGTGTTTAGCAGGCAAAGACACAACCAAACCTGATGGCCTGAGTTCGATCCCTGTGACCTACTTCCTAGGAGAGAACCAATATTTGCAAATTGTCCTTTCCTCTGACCTACACACACACACACACACACACACACACACACACACACACACACACACACACACACTGGGGATTCAATTTGTGCTTACATGGGAATTTGCACATCCACTGCAGGTCCCTGCTAGCAGTTGGTTTTTTGACTGGTCAATAAAGAGCCAGTGGCCAATGGCTGAGCGCACCACAGCAGAGGGAAGGAATACAAACATGAGAACTGCGGAGGACCGAGGACTAACCATGGAAGAATCTTGGAAAATGGCCCCAGGGGCCACTTCTCATTGGGTTTGGGGTAGCAGGGACAAAGTATAGATTTTAGAAAGTAATAACTCAAGATACCGGAGAGGAGAGTGTGTTAACCATGTGGAGGTTCAAGAGTGGCCCAACCATTGAGCTAGCTTAGGGCATATTAAAAGTAACCTTAAGGGTTTGTGTTTTTCATTAGGGACTCCAGAGCACTGGGGCAGGTGGTATCGGGCCACCACAGCCAGAAAGCAAAGAGCAGATTAACAGTTACCGCTACACAGACAAGCACGAAATACAGTTTTTAAAATGTGGTAAGGGGCTGGAGAGATGGCTCAGCCATTAAAGGCTAGGCTCACAACCAAATATATAAAAATGTGGTAAGCCTGGGGGCTTGGACTCACTTCTATGACTTCTGGACTGTCCACTGTTCTCTATTATCACTCTGTTCTTTATTGTCTTCAGAGATGATTTGATTCAACAAAGAAGGTGGATTCCCTTCTCCATGTCACAGAAACCCAGACAGGGAAAGAAAACCCCGCAGTGTTTACTGCAATCCCTGACTCCCTTCTTTTCTACCGAGGTGAGTTCTCCCCGCTTTCTTTTCTTCTTCCCTGCCTCCAAAACTATTCTTCTCTTGCCCGCTCCTCTCCTGCTTTCCCTTCCAATCACCCACTCATTCCCACACCCTCTAGGCTCTCAGAATGCAGTCCAGACTGCCTTCAAACTCACAGTCCTGCTCAGCCTCCGAGTGCATGGATCGCGGGTGTGCTCCATCACACCCAATGTGTTTTCATGTTGATCCCCAAGATGGTTGTCTGTCTGTCTTGTTCCTTTCTTTTCTCCTTCCCACCCGAGACAGGGTTTCTCTGTGTAAACAGCCCTGGCTGTTCTGGAACTCATTTTGTGGACCAGGCTTGCCTTGAACTCAGAGACAGATCTGCCTGCCTCTGTTTTCCCAGTGCTGGGATTAAAGCATGTGCCACCATGCCCGGCATATGGTTGTGTGAGTTTTTTGTTTGTTTGTTTGTTTGTTTGTTTGTTTTTACAGCCATATGAATGTTTGTTCGGCCAGTAAGGGGTGATCAAGACTCAATTTCTCTTTGATAGCAGGCTTACCATTCATCACCACTCTGGTCATATCTGTCCTGGAGTTTCCAGGTGGGTGAACACAGGTGCTGGGAAGCTTGCTCAAAAAAGCATGACAGCCACCTCATGCCTCGCCCCATGCATGTCTTCACCTAGCTTGTTCATTTCTCTCCTATGCCGCTAGGTAGCTTTATATCAACTTGACACAGGCTAGAGTCAACCGAGAGCTGGAAAGCTCAATGAGAAAATGCCTCCATAAGACAAGCTTGTAGGGCAGTCACTTAATTCATGTGTGCTGGGTAGGGCCCACACCATTGTAGGTGAGTCCAGCCCTGGGCTGGTGGTCCTGGGTTCTGTAAGAAAGCAGCCTGAGCAAGCCAGTAAGCAGCACTCTGACATGGCCTCTGCACCAGCTCCTGCCTCCAGATCCCTGCCTTGGCTTCCCTCAAATGGACTGTGATTTAGGATATGTAAGCCAAATAAACCCTTTCCTTCCCAAGTTGCTTGTGGTCATTGTGTCTTATCACAGAAATAGAAAAGTAAGGGCTGGAGAGATGGCTCAGCGGTTAAGAGCACTGGCTGCTCTTCCAGAGGTCTTGAGTTCAATTCCCAGGAACCACATTGTGGCTCACAAGCATCTGTAATGGGATCTGATGCCCTCTTCTGGTGTGTCTGAAGACAGCGACAGTGTACTCATACACATAAAATAAATAAATCTTAAAAAAAAAAGAAATAGAAAAGATATTTATCCTTTTCACTTTGAAACGGTTTATTTTTGTGTGGGTGTTTTGTCTAACTGTATGTTTGTGTACCTCATGTGTGCCTGATACTTTGGAGGCCAGAAGAGAGTGTTGGAACCCTCCATATTGGAGTTATGGATAGTTGTGAGCTGCCATGCGGGTGCTGAGAGTTGGGCCTGTGTTGGTTTTGTTCACTTCTTAGCTATTTTATTGGATTTTTATCTCGACCTCCCTTCCAACCTTTATTCCACATTAATCCCTTCCAACCCCCCAACACTAGGTAGGAGAGAAACTAGGGGTTAGAGGGGAAAGGGGCATAGATCTTTCAGTCAATAAAACAACTACTTCCTGCTGATTAGGGATGTTGGGTTTCTTGGGGCAAGTCCATCCTTCATCAGAGTAGCTCCAACTTCCTTTTGCTTGGGAACACTTGACAAACCGCACTAACAGCAACTAGGATCAGCAGCCTCCACAGGCCTTCTCAGGGCTCTCCCATTTATACCTTTCTCCAGAGTTAAACTATCTGCAGCTGACAAATATCACGCCCCTGCTAGTGCACAAGGCAAATCATAAGCACCTGCTGTGAAGCACCCTCTTCTCCCACACCGGGGATTAAAACAAAAACATTCACTTAGCATAACTGGGTTTTTAAAGAAACCAAAATTCTCACTATAGACCTGTGTCCTCTGGAAGAACAGCCAATACCAGTTGAGCCATCTCTGACCATTGTCTTATTCTTTTAATAAGCCAGTAAGCAAAGCATTCTCTTGAGGGCTGTGAGCCATTCTAAGAAAGAGAAAAAGGTTATCGAAATCACTGATTAACAGCTAAACAGGGAGCCAAAAATGCAGGTGGAAACTGGAGACTCCTGCCTGGCATTTGGAGTGAGGACAGTTTTGTGAGACTGAGTCCCTTGCCTGTGGGGGTCTACGCTATATTCAAGCAGTGTCAGAATTGACGTGACTTGCAGGTTGTCATAGGTGTCCAGAGAACCATGAAACCACCAGTCAACCACCAAACTGACATCTGGCGTCAGAAGTGTCCTAAGTAGAAAGCCCCTCTTTGACTTCCTTCGGATGCAAGTTACTAGCAGACTACTTCTCGGCCTTGCCAGGAAACTAGTAAGTTCCTCTGGGATCAAATAGAATTTTATAAGAACATAATGGATGGAGAGGAGAAAACCTATGGTGGCTATGAAGGCCCTGATGCCATGTATGTGAAATTAATATCTTCTGATGGTCATGAATTTATTGTAAAAAGAGAACATGCATTAACATCAGGAACAATAAAGGCCATGTTGAGTGGTCCAGGTCAGTTTGCGGAGAATGAAACCAATGAGGTCAATTTTAGAGAGATCCCTTCACATGCGCTATCGAAAGTGTGCATGTATTTTACCTACAGGGTCCGCTATACTAACAGCTCCACTGAAATTCCTGAATTCCCAATTGCACCTGAAATTGCACTGGAACTGCTGATGGCCGAGAACTTCCTAGATTGTTAAATAAAATAAATTATAATAAACTGTTAAAAAAGAAAAAAGAAAAAGAAAGCCCCTCTTTTATGTGTGAGATAGTCTCAGTGTCTGGTCTAGAACCTGCTCTGTAGACCAGGCTGCTCTTGAACTTGCATTGAATCTTGGCCTCCTAAGTGCTGGGATTATGGGTTTAATGCTCAGCTTTTGTTGTTTTAAGATGTTATTTTTGTTTTGCCTACATGTGTGTGCACTGCATGTGTGCCTGGTGCTATTGGAGGCCAGAAAGGGCACTGGATGGATCCCTTGAGGCTGCCATTACAAGCGGTTGTGAACCTCTATGTTGGTGCTGGGAGCTGAAATCCAGTCCTCTCTAAAAGCAGCCAGTGCTCTTCACTTGTGAGCCACTCCTCCAATCCTTTAATATATGTGTGTCTGTCTGTCTGTCTCACCACAGTCCACAGCCCACAGCCCTGAAAAGAAAGCAAAGCAGGAGCAGGTATACTGACTCCGAAGCAAACTGGAGAAACTAAGATCGGAGCACTTTTGACCTCTTTCAGAGTTTCTAAATAGCATGAGCAAAACATTCAAATGAGACAAAGTAAAAAAATGTCGAATTTATGTAAGAGTTTACTAGAGTGTAGTTCTACTTTATTTTCACTTGTGTATTTGTGTGGGCATATCCTGAGAGCCAGAAGAGAGTGCAGGAACCCTCCAGAGCTGAAGTTATAGGCACTGTGAGTTGCCTACATTGGTCCTCTGAAAGGGCAAGCACTTTTAATCAATGAGCCACCTATCCAATTAAATGATAGTAAAAAAAAAAAATCAAGATTGAATTTTACCTAAGGTTAGAGAGTGGAAGTTCCACTCTTTAAACTTTGGGGATATGCGTTCATGTAATTTGTGCTTGCTGATGCCAGGGCATCATTCCTCAAAAGCTGTCCATGTTTTGTTTTGTTTTGTGTTTTAATTTCTGACACTGGGTCTCTATCTTGGCTGGAACTAATCAAGTAAGCCAGGCCAGCTAACCAATAAATCCTAGGAATCTCCCCGTGTCTACCTTCCCACCCCAATCTGTGAGAACTAGTATTTTTCCACCAGCCTCAGACAGCCCCTCCCATCCAGGAGGGAGTGCACCAGTCTCATCTGGGGCAGTTGCCTGAGGTCCCCAGGGAGCCCTCACAGCAGGACTATCTCAACCTTATCCACGGGAATGCATTTTAAGGATCCCAAAGCTGCCCTGCTTTGTAGCATCCTAAGGGTCCATTGAGCTCACCAATGCCTGGTGCCCAATCTCCATCGCTGTAACCCACCCTTTACGGAATGCATAAAACTGTACTAACAGATTGTTTGGGGTCACCTCTCCTCGAGAAGTAGGTGGACCCCAGCTTGCTGGAATAATAATAATCCTCATGCTATTTCCGGTCTCATTCACAGGAATCTCCGGGTAATTAAGACTCAGGTCTTGTCGTACTCATCTTTCTTTGCTTCAGTTCTGGTATTCTTATCAGGTCTTCATGAATGCATGGCTAGCACCTGAGTGGGCTATCTACCCAGCTCTGAAAACCTACCTGTAACATACAAAATCAGTATTGCCTGCTGGAAATGGCAATGTATTCTTTTACCGAGACCCAGAAGGCAACAGAGTATTTGCTAACTCTGGTTTTTTTCTAACTTTACTACTTTACCATCACATTGGATCTTAGGTGCACACACTCTCTTCTTCCTCTTCTCCCTCTGTGGTCTCACATAGCCCAGGCTGGTCTCAAACTCACCACATAGCCAAAGATGACCTTGAATTCCCGATGTTCTTGCCTCTACTGCTGCAGTGCTCAGATTACAGGTGTGTGCCACCATAGCTGTTGTACATGGTACTGGGGATAGAACTCTGAATTAAGGCAAGCACTCAATCAACTTCACTACCTGCTCAGTCTTCCATTTCTCTTTTGAAAGTTTAGATCTCAACAATGCTTCAACTTACCTTCAAAGAGTTCCCTAGCTTTAAGGACAACAAAGGAAAAAATCAAAGACCCACTTTTTCTCCTAAACCCATTTAGTAAAAGGAACCTTTTGTAGAAAAATGAGGATTTAAAACAAATTCCATTTAAAAATTATTTATTGAACATCTACTGAGCATCTGGACTCTTCAGAGGCTGGTCAAATCAAGGATCCACTTTTTAACAGCAATGATTTAATCCTGCTGGCATACAAAGTTTCTTCTTTGGGTCTAATTTATTCTAATATATGCTGTGAATGGATGAAACAGGATGGTTTATCTAGCCTATGAACAAAAAGACAGTGCCTGAGTTAACTATATAAATTTAGGCTTATCATCACGGACCTGCTTGCAATAATCTTTAACTGAAAGTTTATAAAAATACACTCAATTTAAAATTTTGCTTGCACAACCACCCTAACCCTTAACACTGGTACTCTTAGGACAAGATTTTTCTATTTAATCACAATCTTCCTCCATTGAGGAAGTAAGAACTTTTGGGGCAGGCAGTGCTAGAGATTGCACCCGAGGGACTTGCATGCTAGGCAATCGCTCCACTCCTGAGCCACACATCATACCCCACCCTCTAGCGTACCCCTAATCCCTCACCAGGGTATTCTAGGCAAGAGCTGCACCACATGCTGGGGTCACTCACATTCATGGGGTGCTCTATGTAAATGCACCCCTCACTGAGGGATTCCAGGTTAAGTCTCACTCCCAGTCCAGCTGGGGTAGACTGGAAGCTTCAAGTTGTTACCAATTAAATGGAGAGGAAGGTAAGCAAGTACCCCCCCAACCCCCCACCAACCTTCTCTGGCCTCAGCACTTTCTTAGCAGACCATGAGGTTGCTAGACCTTACTTGACTATTCTCTTGTAACATATATGGAGATTACAGGATAAATGAGACTCAGTGTGATTGGTTGTCCTTTTGTGGGCCAAAAGGATTCAGCCCCAAACTGGAATGAAATCCAAGTTTTGGTCCAGCCTCTTCTAATCCTTCACAAACCTCATGAGTGCTTGTGTACAGAGACCACTTTAAGGATCAATTAAGTTGGCTAATGATCAAGTGATTTGAGTCAGTTCAATTGAGTCAGTTTTTTGTAATGGGGTGTATCACAACCTCCCAGATTAAACAAAAACAAAAAATCAATTCTTAATTTCACAGAAGACTGTGACTTTTCATTTGGAACCACAGCTTAGAACTGAGCAACCTTCACTGTCATTTTGCTGTTTAGAATATTATAGAAAAACATGGGATTGGGGATATCAACTAGGAAACAGAACCAGATAATAAAAAACTACTAGGATATTAGTATTATGGGATATCAAAACGATTTCCAAAACTCAATGTTTGACCTGCAGTACTGGTGATGGCTTACCTTACCTATAACTTCAAGTTTGTTTTACAAAGTTTTAAGACAGGTATTTTCAGACATTAAACAGAATATGAATAGCAAAATAAGTGACTTCTTTAAAACTTACAGTAGTGTTTTCATACTAAGAGCAAAGCCTAGAGCTATGTTAGGAAAACTTTTCCAACAATGCTTGTCTCCAGTAGTAGATGAAATCAAAATCTACTGATTTCTATGAAGCGATCTATTTATATCATTTAAGTTTGCCTCTCTGGTTCTATATTTCATACAATTCATAGGCCTTTGTTTCCCTAATGGGAAATACCTGCACATTTCCATTTCTTTGGAGAAAGGCCGGCTGTGAAATCATGTTTCAGCCTCCTAAATGCTGGGATTAAAGGAATGTACTACCATGCCTGGCTCCCTTACAGCTATACACATAGGTATGTGGGGTTTTTTGTTTAACAGGTTTTGTTTTTGATAGGATCTCTTGAAGTTCAGGCTGGTCTCAAACTTGCTGTCACAGAGGATGATCCCAAACTCCCGATCTTCTTGCCTCTACTTCCCAAGTCCTGGGATCACAGGCATGTGCCACCACATCCTTTTGGTGCAGTGCAGGGATGGAACCACACCCTTAGTCCTTCTTCATACAGACTTCTTAGGGTTGCTCATAGTGGGACACAGAAAAGGGCTCTGTGGCAAGTTTGCTGTCTTGAGTGTCTCAGCATTGTCACTCCAGTGACGGAATGAGTCTTCCATGAGGACGGCAAGATGAGCCTGATGAAGTTCCCTTTCGATAAACAGATCAGCATTGCCTACTGGAATGCCTATTGGGAATAAAGTTGGCAATTCTAAGTAAAATCTTAAATCAACAAACATTCACAGCTATGAATCTTCAAACACTATCTCTTCAGTATAAATGGACCAGAGACTGGCAGCAGAGAAAGCAAAGACAGAGCAAACGTAAATCTTGCAACGCTTTGCAAACTCTGAGATTGCTCCCCTTCTCTGCAAGACCTTGTGTTTCCTGTGGACTGAGTCCCTATTTGTCTAAGCATAGAGGATTTATGAGTGGGAAAACAACGATGGTACCATGGTTCACAGAATCTGGGCAGACAAGCCTTTCTGGTATACTTCCTATCCTCTGTTGATTATAGATTTCCCCCAAATATACTAACAATGGAGAAGACCCTCAGTACACCTCCAAGCCAGGGCCCGCCCATTCCCTTTGATTGACAGAGACCAGGCAGCTTGGAAGGGGCACTTTAGTGTTCTACTGAGCTCTTTTTTTTTTTTTTAAAAGAAGATATATTTATATTTATATGAGTACACTGTAGCTGTCTTCAGACACACCAGAAGAGGGCATCAGATCCTATTACAGATGGTTGTGAACCACCATATAGGTGCTGGGAATTGAACTCAGGACCCCTGGAAGAGCAGTGCTCTTAACTACTGAGCCATCTCTCCAGCCCTACTGAGCTCTTTTCACAGACTTTTCTTGATTCAACCTAAGTAGTTTCCTCCCCACCGCTAGTTCTGAGACCTAATCATGTTTATAACCACGGCTTCTTAGTTACTCCAAAACTTCACTTTCTCCCCGCTCCCTGGTGGTTGGTTCTGTTCAACAGGCTGAACAGGAATAGAAAGAACGACAGGAGGGGTGAAGTACCAAAACACACTGACATTATGGCCTTACAAAATACATTGAGGTACTCAATGTTTACAGTTTGTAAAAGTTGTGTTTTTACTGTTTCTTTAGCATTCCCACACTGGGGTTCTCCTGTGGAGCCTCTGGAGTTAAGACTGAGCTCTCCTGGCAGTTTATGGAACTTACTGCATGACTGGGACAGACCAAGGGAACTTCCTGTCCAAAGCAATGAGTACTATGAAGTTGGCCTCACAGTTTATTTACAGTGTAACCTTTGCCAGATGTCACTCAGACCAGAAACTTTCTGGTGTAAGGCATGGACTGTCCCATATATTCAACATGTCTCTCTACACACATTTAACAATCTCACGTTTATGCCTTTAATATCAAGTGCTTTACATATAAAGTTATCTCACACATATATGCTTAGCCTTGCCTGCCAGGCTGGAGTAGAAAGGTCACAACTTGAAGAATCTGACTTTTGTCATAAAGTACATTTAAAGTCTTAAAAGTCCCATCATGTCAACTGGCATGTTGATGGTTAACTAGTAAGCACTTAGCTGTTAACTAGCTTGAACACTAACCATGATGCAGTGACACTGCTGAGAATCTAAGAAATTTGGGTAACCACCTATAGTCTGCTTTCTAAGTAAAATGTATCTTCAGATGGCTGCCTCCAGGACTGCGTCCCTGAAAGATCTGAAGCCATCCCAGTGACTATCTAATAGATGTCCCCCAAAAATGGGAATCAAATGAGGGTTAGGAGCACAAGTCTGTCTTAATTTCACTTAAGAGCAAAGACTAATGGCTGAAGTGTGATCAGCGTGTAGTTAACTGTGTATAAGCAGCCAAGAGGGAAATGACCAAAGTTCTTTCTTGGGATCAAAGCCAGTGTCTGGATGAGCTCCTGGAGTCCTGTATCTTTCAGTTACCTTTTATTTTTCTAGCAGGCCAGAACTCTCCCACAAAAGTCCACCATTACCATGACTCAGTCCTGTAAGAAGAACCTTAAAGCATCTCTCTGCCTTCACCTCACCCCAGAAAGCGAGTCGGGCACAATCTTCAGAGTAGCTCTGCCAATTTTCAGCTGGGTGGACAGAGTACTCACAGGCAGCACTGAGCAAACAGCTCAGACTGGTCTAAGAAATAGTCAAACAGGGACCGGTGATTGCTTGTAGGATTCTAGTTTGACCTGGAGCAGAGGCCACAGGCGGCAACCTGATGAGACCTGCTGCTATTGTGTCTCACTGACTTTTGCTGCTGGTCAGTGAACAACTGGTGTCAAGATGATTTTAGTTGTTTCTTGAGGGGAAATCTCAAACCGTATGTGGGGCATCCACGTCAATAGTCTTCAAGTTTGTCTTTAGCTTATGTTTCTAGGGTTCTGTAGGGCTGTCCACACTATCTCAATGCTTTCTTGAATAAAGCTGTCTTCTCAAGCCCCCAACTCCTGCATAGTGTATGATACTTGGGGGTCTCCTGTATGTATTATGTCTCCATCAAGAGCTTCTGGGAAGCCACCTGCAGAGATGATAGGAAAGACTAAAATCCCCTAACCTCACTTCCTCACATCAGTCTTTCATGAGAAATAGAAAAGACATTGTGTGCTATTGTGTGGTTGACACAACCAACCATACCAGTGTGGTGGTGAACTTTTTACAGCAACAGGACATCTTCAGCTATTGACAGCTAATGATGACAGATGCTTCTGTAAGTTTATGGTTAAATGTGGGGGAAAAATGCTTCCTTTAACTTTCCCTATCTCTGAGAAATAAACAAATTACCACCCCCCCCCCAAATCAAATGAAAGAACAACAAAAACCCATCACATCTTTTGAACAGCATTAGCTAAGTTTTGAACAACTCAGCAAGTGCTCAAAACACCACTATTCAGCAGCTGACTGAAAAGAACTCTGGCCAGGAACAAGATCTTTGCCGTGGAATGATGTCATACAAACAAAACTTTATAGTTAGTGTTCACGGTTTTCTTCTGTGAGTGGACGACAGGAAGCGTTTCTGACATTCTGTGGCATCTGCTTGCTGATCCACATTTGCAGTCTCTGCAGGTGGTTAACCAAGCTTCTGCTTATTTGGGACAAAAATAACACTGACCTAGGATACGGTACAGTATGGCCTATAGGTCTGGAGGTACCACAGTTCAGGTACTCACATGATTCACAGACTCCAGCACAAATATGATAGTCCTGTTAGAAGTCCATCAGGAGTGCCTTGTGTGTGTTCAGTACGACATCCAGTGCTGTGCTGTCAGGAACAGAACTATATTTCTTCACAACTGAAGCATCTTTTTTGGGGGAGGTGGTGGTGACTGATAAAAGCTTCCAACACTGAACTATGAAGGATTAAAAGATGCCATACAATCAAGTGCTAATTTGTGGAGAGTGCATTTAGGAGTGCTAGAGTGCTTTAGGGATGTTGAAGAGGAAGAGAAGCATCTTGAATTGCTATTCCCGCAGGTAGGACTGATCTCACTGATGAGTGCAGGGCTCTCCATATTTGTTACAGTCCTTGGAACTACAAACTGGTACATATGCCCTCTTTCAGAAAGAGATAGAAATCTTTGGTTTGATTCTGACCAGCACAGTCCTAGATTTCTATAGCTTTGGCAGGCTACCAGTGATCGGATATACAACCTTCTGGATATATACCTTGCTTGAGCAGCATGTCCCAATGTAGTTTTTGTATCAACTATCTCTCTTCATTGAGAAATAACAGGCTTGTTTGCAGCAAGTGGCTTCTTAACTTCAGTTTAATATTCACAGAGCTAATCTTGACTCATCAACTACATGGTGTGGTTGCTGGGAAGCAAATCTTAAAGTTATACCCATTACTAGAAAGCTTGACGTTTTACACACATTGTGTGTGCACTTTTATCTTGAGTGGAAGAACACCCACAAGACCAGCTTTCCCTTGCAAGGACTATAAGAATTACAGGACACTGTTGATGTACTTCTCAGGGATCCTGAAGTGTGACTTCTCAAACAATTGGATGGTGCTATTACTTTTCCCTCAATGGGCACGTAGGTCTGACATAATTCCAGAAACAAAAGGGGGGAAATGGCTTGATGACACACTCCTGCTTTACACACAACTTTTCAGGAATGCTCCAAAGGTATCCAGAGAGGCTGGGCTGTATTCTGATGCTCTTTCTCTGGCATGGATTCTATGGTGCAGTGTGAGGGTTGAGCTTCGGGTGAAGGCCTTGCCACACTTAGTGCACTTGTAGGGCTTTTCTCGGGTATGAATTCTCCGGTGCAAAATAAGGTATGAGTTTCGGTTGAAAGCTTTTCCACATTCACTACATTCATAGGGCTTCTCCCCCGTATGGATTCTCTGGTGCTTCGTGAGGTCTGAGCTCTGGCTGAAGGCTTTGCCACACTCATTACATTCGTAGGGCTTCTCTCCAGAGTGGATGCGCTGGTGCAGGATAAGATTCGAGCTATGACTGAAGGCTTTGCCACACTCGTTACATTCATGCGGTTTCTCTCCTGTGTGGATTCGCTGATGTAGGACAAGGTTTGAATTGAGACTGAAGGCTTTCCCACACTCATTACATTCGTAGGGTTTCTCTCCAGTGTGGATGATTTTATGGCGGATAAGGCTTGAGCTTCTTGTGAAACATTTCCCACACTCATCACATCTATGAGTCTTTGCTCCTGATGGAATCTCCTCGGGAGTATTATTAAAGTTTGCACTCAGGCTGAAGCTTCTTCCCAAACCTTTACCCTTCTCCCTTGGGCCCCTCTCTCCTGTGGTGGGCTTCTTTTCCTTGGCTGTAGGTGGCCCAGGGGCTTTCTTCTCTTTGCCAGTTTTCTCTTCAGGATTTTTCTGTTGCCTTTCAATTACTCTGCCCTGCTGTTCCCGCTTCTCTCCAAACTCTTTCTGGAATCTTCCTGCTATCTCCCCGTGTGAGGTGGAATCTCCTTTGACTTCAGCTTTTGAGGTTGACTCACTTCCATTCCTGTTCTCAGAACCTGACATGATAAACAGAAAATACAAATTGCATCATTTTCTTCTAAATGCAGGTGTTCACACGGTGACATTTACTATGAAGCTTCTATATTCCTGGGAGAATGCCCTTCATAGTATTAAAGATAAAAGCAGAAAAGGGGAAAAATTTAACAACACCAGGAAGAGCTGGAATGGAGGTGGAAAAAAATATCATGGTATTGGTAAAGAGTACAAAGAAGGCCAGGCAGAGGGGTGCATTCAGAGTGGAGCACACCTAGCATTCAATAGTTGAGGCAGGAGAATCATTAGTGATGGACCAGTTGGGGCTACATAGTGAGACCTATCTCAAAAGAAAACAAGAGTGAAAAGAATTTGAATAAACAGGCAGTGGGGACTTGAAAAAAGAAAGTTACGGAAGGAGAGGATAAGGAATTAAGAGGCTTCAGGGATTGTTCTATTATGTGGTCAATTGATAACTAATTAGAAAGAAAACATATTTAACAAGTCATAGCTTGGCATTGTGGTGCATGCCTCTAATCATAATACTCTGGAGGCAGAAGCAGGGAGATCTCCTGAGTTCAAAGCCAGCCCATTCTATATGGAGTTCCAGGAAAGCCTGGGCTTCATAGAGAGACTGTGTCAAGGAAAAAAAAAAACAAACCAGTCTCACTGAAGGATTAACTCCAGCATGTAAGGAACAGGCAAGCAGATCTCCATTCAAGACCAGCCAGAGCTATACAACAAGACCTTGTTACAAAAATAAATGCAATAAGAAATAAGTCATGTTGCATTTCCAGCAAATACTTGTACATCTTACAAAAAGATAATGGGCAAGTCATTCTGAGGAATTGGTTAGTGCTGTTAGCAGAAGGAAGGAAAAGCAGACATTCCCAGTTCTGTCATATTTTATCAACAAGGGCATAGTTAGCAGGTTAACATGGAACCCTGCACCTGGTAGATTATAGGGCCCTTGACACAGGAAGCAGTTTTCTTTCACCAGGAACAGCACAAAGCTACCAGAGCTCATGTAACAGGGAAGGGACGAAGGAGCTACCTGGGGATTCACTACCAAAAATAGACATCATTTTCATCAACTGACAGTTGAGGCTCACAGGAAAGAAACAATCCCTGAGACTGTAATCAGAAGTACCAGCAAACATTTTACAATGTAGTTAAGTCTCTGCATTTTAGCAACCAGCATATTACCAAATTATTACTGAAATTTAAATTTTACCATACATTGCTATACCCCATGTGTCACTATTGAAGAAAACAAAACAAAACCAACCCAAACCTCCTGGGCGTGGTGGCACACACCTTTGACCTCAAGTGCTTGGGAGCCAAAGGCAGTTGGACCTCAGTGAGTTCAAGGCCAGCCTGGTTTACAAAAGAAGTTCCAGGATAGTCAGAGCTACAGAGAGAAACCTACTTTCTAAAACAAACAAATAAACAAAATCCAACAATTAAAAAAGATTTTTTGTGTGTATGGGTGTTTTGCCTGCAGAGGTCAGAGAAGGGCACTGGATCTCCTGGATCTGGAGTTAAAGGTGGTTGTAAGATACCAAATTGGTGTTGGCAAATGGACATGGGTCCTCTGGCAGAGCAGTCAGTGCTCTTCACTACTGAGCCGTCTCTCATGCCCCGAAACAAAATCTTGAAATATTTATTTATTATTTGTGAGTGTGTGTGTGTGTGTGTGTGTGTGTGTGTGTGTGTGTGTGTGTGTGTGAACCATGATGCATGTGTGGAGGCTAGAATACAACCTATGAGACTAAACTCCCTCCTTTCAATGCATGGGTCCTGGGGACAAACTGGTTGCTAGGCTTGGCAGCAAGTGTCCATATCTACTAAGCCACCTCACTGGCCCTGCGTTTTGCTTTTAAGTGACAACTCTGGGAGGGTCTGCGCCACCCTGTTTAGTGGGCTCGTGACTGTGTGACTAGAGGAACAAGCAGTGGTAAAAGTAGCTCATCTTTGACTTAGGGATGGGGTCATCATGGCCACTGGGCCAACTGCAGAGAGGACAGGGCTGCTCTACTTCTTCTGAATTCCAAACAAAGGTCCTTGACCAGCCGGACAATTCCTAAGAGTGTTTATTTCATGTTTCTTTCCCCCTTCAAAGGTTATAGCAGTGACAGCTTAGAAGTGAAGACCAGTTCTTAATTTCTATTCAATATAAAGCACAAGAACCCAAAAAACATCTTCCCCTTTATGTCAGTTTTTAAACCAAGACCCAGCTTCTTCATGCCCGCGTTGGCGTTGTTCATCCTCCCTCTGCCCACCCAAGGTGAAATTTTCTACTACTGCACACATCTTTGGGCTCCTTGGTGGCACTGTGTCCTAGGACTTAAGATCTAGGAGAGACCCATGCAACAGTTTCATTGGCTAGGTAGGACATTTTATCTAGCTGATGCCCTTTGAATTACTTCATTTTTCATAACACTCTCAGCACCAAGAGTTCTTCATAGAAGATCACCATTGGGTTTAGGCCTGGGAACCAAGTGCAAGGCTATGGAGTCACAAAGTGCACATTGAGCAATCTCTAACAGGATAAAGACAGACATCCAAGGACCAGGGATGTCTTGTTAGGTCTAGAACATGGTTTAAAAAAAGAAAGGCTGGAATTGGACTGGTGGTCAGTTTGCCTGGCTACCTCTACTAGAAGAAGGAGATTTCATCTGACAGAGAAGCTGAAATAGAATTCACCAGAACAGAAAGAATCCTCCCAGGTAACTGAATGGCTGGGGAACTGAGAGAGACTCAGAGCAGAAGAGCTGATTTCTGATTTCAGACAGCAGAAATTACCTAGAGATACCAAACCTTCCAAGAATCAGGGAGTTGGAGTGCTATGCCTTTGGAACTCAACAAACATAAATGTTTTCCCTTACTAACCAGCACAGAAGCAAAAAAAATCTTAGCAGACAGGAATTCTGCATTAGTCTTACCCTGGGAAAACACAGTTCCCAAATTCATCTGCCTGCTGTCCCTATTGAGATTCCTCCGAGCCAGGTTCTGACATCCCCATTCCTCCAGGATGAGGGACACGGCCATGTCCTCGATCTTCACCATTGCCTGAAATAACAGGAGATCCC
Organism: Rattus norvegicus; assembly: GCF_021556685.1. Lineage (NCBI taxonomy): Eukaryota > Metazoa > Chordata > Mammalia > Rodentia > Muridae > Rattus > Rattus norvegicus. Next base: position 23,676,813 of record NC_141545.1, on the reverse strand, counting down.
CACACTCAGCTCCCTGCAATATCAGGGATAGTCCTACTGCCCAAACCTGAGGTCAAAGACAGAGCTGAGGGCAGGACTGTAGGACACTAGGAGAGAACACGTGACCAACCCTGATAGACTGAAGGGATTATGGTGGAAGAATCCTAACACTGAGGGGAGTGGGCTTTTCTGTGGGCTGGACACCAAGAGCAGGTGATCTGGTTGAGGCTCATGACAGATGCTCCAGCAAGGGGCAAATCCAGGGTCTCAGGAGGGAACAGGGGCCCATGGCTCACCTGGGAATCTGCGGTCAATAGTGCAGATGCCATCGCCTGGTCTCTGGGATTCCCCTCATGCTGAGGGGCAGGAACGTGGGTGGCAGGGAGAGCTGAGGAGGAGAAAGGGGCCGTGAGTAAAACCGGTTCTTCTCTGAGCCTCCCTCAGTGAAGAGCCTGGCATTCTCCCTCCTAGACTAGCACAGTCACTGCTTGATATTTAGCTACTTAAAAAGATAGCTCCAAGACTATAGTCGATAGGAAGGAAGACTTAGGCTGGAACTGCACAGAGCTCATAAAAGGGTCCTTAAAATCACCAGGTCTAAACTTTAGATGGAGAGAATGAGGCCCTGAAGCGGCCGATGACTGTACTGTCAGCTTGGAACGCTAGGTTACTCTTCTCAGCTGTAGGATCAGTAGCTGTGCATCTGGCTTGTACTTTACTGCAGTGCAGGGCAGCACGGGATGCAGACTCCCTTTTCTGCATATACTTGTGAACAACACACCTTCAAGCGCACAGGACACAGAGTAATAAGGAAGAGGGACCCTCATCCTTCTAAGTCCATTTCTGCCATTCTGACTCTTGTTCCGTTTGGCCACAGTGGCTGTTTGATAGAACACACACTGTTCAAATGTTGATGAGACGTGCGAATGTAGAAAGGTATGGGAAGCACACAAAAGGCAGCCGTAACACTGCATCTGACTACCAACTGCATGCAGTGAGTAAGGAGAATAAAGAAACCCAATGTAAAGTTAAAATGTCTCCTTTTCCTTCCTTTGCCAACCATCTTAGGTTTGGAAATGTTCCTGACAGACAGAGGATGGGTTGGAGCTGCCAAAGAGCACAGAGAGAGACTACTCGGTCTCTGCGCCTTCTGCCTGCTACTACCTGTGAGGCAAAAGACACAAGAACAAGACCCCAGTGCTTGGGCCTTCTCAGAGTTAGGAAACAAGATAGAAGACAAAGAGGAAACTGAGAAAGAATCCATTCAATAACAACTTTGAAAACAACAACTCTCTTTGCAGTATCTAAAACCATTTCCCTAGCTCCCTGAGCAACAATCTGGTGCTTAGATCCTGAATGTCCTCTCCAGCTGGCACCCAATGACACCACTGTAACTTATGCTTGTGGAGAAAGAAATCGACACGGGTGGAGTTAAACGTATACAGTGTACGTGTCTGCTGGCTGTCTTCCACGATGCCTGGGAGAGAGAATGCTACTTTAAGCTCTTCCCTAATATTCCTCTTCCAAATGACCTTGCAAATAGACAATGGTGAAGGAATGTACTTTATCTTTTCTGTAACTCTTCAAGAAACTTAAAGAAAATAGACTCTGTGTGTGTGTGTGTGTGTGTGTGTGTGTGTGTGTGTGTGTGTGTGTGTGTATGTGTGTGTTGCACAGATGTGAGTAGTCTGACGTAGGTGAACTCTGGTCCCCTAAGAATAGCAAGATCTCAATTGCTAAGTCTTTTGGCAATTGTTCCGATATGCTGTCTACTTGCTTTATTTTAAATTCTGATGAAATTATTGTCTATTTCTATAAAGTGGTTGGGGAACCAACCTAATGCAACAGATTTTTATAGAAATAACCCAAACTAGTACTCTTTTCATTTCCTCAGTCTAAAAGGAGAATCATTCTCATTCTTTTCCCTTTCAAAGATTGAAAAGAATGGTATGAAATATTTTATGCCAGGAGGTGGTGGCACATACCTTTATTCCCAGCACTTGGGAGGTAGAGGCGAGGTGAATCTCTGAGTTCAAGGCCAGCCTGGTCTACAGAGTGAGTTCCAGGACAGCCAGGGATATACAGACTCTGTCTTGAAAAAAACCCAAAACCAAATATACATATGAAGTCTTCAGAAAGACTTATGACCCCTACCAAAAATGATTTAAGAAATGCTAACTCAAGTGTTTCAAAACCCAGGCTGGAAGCTAGGCCTGGTGGTACTCACCTATAATCCTAGTACTCAGGAAGCCGAGACAGGAAAGACTGAGTTTGAAGCCAGCCTTGGACTATCTGTATACCAAGATCTTGTCTCAAAACAAACCATTCAAGCTAGAAATAATTACCACTTTTTCTGATTCCCTCCACTCAGAACTCTGCTGGACATCTGGACTGCACACAACTTAACACGTGCTATAATGTTCAGTGAGTACACAGTGCACAGTTCACTCACCTCTGTCCTAAGCACTCAGTCTAGGATTGCTCTGTGAGCAGATAACCGAACAAGCATGCTGCTTTGTGGAGTTAGCTGGTGACACAGAACGAGAAACCTCTACCTTGGATCATTTACTTCCCCACCTTTTTTTGGAAGAATGGGGTAAGGTCTCATCCCTTCACTGACCTGGGCTGCCTGTACTGACCTCAAACTTGCTGTGTGGGTAAGGATGACCCTGAAATCCCGAACCTCCTATCACCAGTCCTGAGTGTTCCAAGTGTGGACCACACTTGCCTTTTTGGTTTGCTTTTGAGTCAGGGCCTCACTAAGTGGCCATGGCTATCCTGGAACTCACTATGCACACTCAGCTGTCCTTGAAGTCAAGAGACTCACCTGCTTCTGCCTCCAGAATGCTGGGATCAGAGGAGTGTATCACCGTGCCTCACTTTATGCAGTGCTGGGATTGAACCTAGAGCCTCATGCAAGATTCTCTACCAACTAAGCCGCCTCTAACCTGAACATTTCTTTTTCACAAGTGAACGCAGCTTCTTACCTCGGGGTGATAAGAGACGAGGCTTTCTAGACGAATGCTTGAAATGAGACTGGGCAGCTTCATGATGGTCGAAGCTTGAGGACTCCTGAACTGGATCCAGAGGCACCACACCCCTGGCAAGCATCTCAGGCCCATGAACTTGACCTGGGACCTGAGGGGGGAAATGGATAAAACTTGTGATTGGCCTTGCACTCACAATCCTCCTGCTCTAGCATCTCAAGTGCTAGCATTAAAGGTATGAAGCACTATGTCTGGCCTAGCAAATCACTTTTAAAACAGAAATTAGAAGAATTAAAGAAAAGCCTCTAAGTATCCAGTGGATGCTGAAAAGAGGAGCCCCCACCCCTTCATCCTTCCTATGGTCGGCCACTGAACCCTGAGCCTCACAGATGCTATCTACGCACATGCTCTAGAATGGAGTGAGTCACACTGCCAAGCTCCCAGAAGTCTTTGAGAGTCCAGGAGAGCAATAGGCAAGGTCAACTGCTCCAAACACTCCCCTCTGAGCCTACCCCTAAGTCTTCTTACACATACCGGTGCTATCCCTTTTCTCACCTGCTGTCCTGACAGATCAAGTTCCAAGTCTTCCAGAAGAGTCACGGCCTCTTCTCCACTGTCAGGCCGGTACTCCTGCAGCCACACTTGCAGCTCTTTGGGCAGGATGGACAGGAACTGCTCCAGTACCAACAGCTCCAAGATCTGTTCCTTGGTGTTGACTTCTGGTCGAAGCCACTGATGACAAAGTTCCTTTAGTCGATTTAGAGCTTCTCGAGGCCCAAAAGTGTTCTGGTAACAGAAGCGCCTGAACCGTTGGCGGAACACCTCTGGGTCGGGTGGTGGCGTCTCCTGAAGGCTAGCGTCCTGCCCCCACATGTGGTCTTCCTCGTCTTCTTCTTCTACCTTCACAATGACTATACCATCTTTCTCCTGTGCAGCCTGTGGGGATAGACCCGTGGCTTCCCTTGACTCAGCAGTCATCATTTAGGTGGGGTCCAACAGGGTCAGGCTGCAGTTTCTGTCCTAGCAACTATCTTCTATTGGTTTCTGCACTGTTCCTAAAGTTAAAAAAAAGAAAAAAAAGTGGTAAGACTTAATAAAAATTAACCAGGAAGTAGAGAAAAGTGGGTCCCTGGGCTCAAAGGCCTGCCAGTCTAGCACTCTGGGTGAACTCTAGGCTAGTGGGAGACAGAGGTAGACAGTGTGTGCACATATGGGGCACGTACAGTGACCCGTGCTAATCTTTCATATAAGGGTGCACATTAAGACACTAAGAATGCCTCTAAAAATAAAGGAAAAAACACCACAGAGCTGCACTAGCCTTGATGTCACTTCTAGTATTAACTTGGAACTAAGGGGCTGGAGAGATGTCTCTGTAGTTAAGAGCACCTGCTGTGCCATCATGAAGACTGGCTTTAAAATATGGCACCCATATCATAAGATGAGTCATATGTATCTGACATACATATGAACAACAGCAGGCACAAATAAGTAAGCCTTTAAAGAAACAAACTTGAGGGCTGGAGAGATGGCTTAGAGGTTAAGAGCACTGACTGCTTTTCCAGAGGTCCTGAGTTCAATTCCCAGCAACCACATGGTGGCTCATAAACATCTGCAATGAGATCTGGTGCCCTCTTCTGGCCTGCAGGGGTATAGACAGGCAGAAAGCTGTATACATAATCAACCAATCTTAAAAAACAAAAACCCTTGGAACTATTTTCTAGCTCATTTAAAAATTTTTTCAAATGAAGAATGTCAATGGAACTTTGTCTTTATTTTTAACACACACTCTCACACACATGTGCTACAGTACATGTGTGGAGGTTATAAGACTCCTCTACCATAAGTGTCCTGGACATCACTTAGGTTGTCAGGCTTGGTGGCAAGTACATTTACCTCCCTCAGACGTCAAACTGAAGTCTTTAATAATAGCAAACTCCAACTCCCTGGTTACTCTGCAAAGACTGGTTAGGATTTTTGGAAACTTTAAATGTTCCATGACTCTTTAAATCTTATACTGGAGGGACTGGTAAGATGGCTCTGTGGTCAAAGCTCTAATTGCCAAGCCTGAGGATACACTTGTTAGGGGTACTGTGGTTGTATCGGTCTCCTCTACTATTAAAAAGTAGGGACAATTATGTGGTTTACAACCCCTACCGCCATGTTTGTTTTAACACTCTCCAAAGTATTCAATAACTATTAGTTGAATCAGGTTTTAGAAAATCACAGAAAATGGAAATAGACTTGTGGAAATTTGAATTTGGTAACGGATACCTAGCATGGAGCGCGACTCATGAACTGCCGAGCACAGTAACCGTCATTCTCCCGTCTGAACCTACCGGTCTTTGGAAGCAGTGGTTTACAGCCACCCGAGCCAAGCGTCCTGGGCCAGCAAGATGGCTCAGTGGGTAAAGGCAGTTGATGGCAAGTAAGCCTGATGATCTAAGTAGAACCCTGGGAGCTGCATGGTGGAAAGAACAGATTCCTGAAAGCTGTTCTCTGACCTGTACTCCACACACTCACCTGCCTGCACACAAATAAACTAACATGACTTAAAAAAATTGAAAAGGGGGTTGGGGATTTAGCTCAGTGGTAGAGCGCTTGCCTAGCAAGCGCAAGGCCCTGGGTTCGGTCCCCAGCTCCGAAAAAAAAAAAGTTTTGGTTTCTTTAAAAAACAGAAATATTGGGGCTGGAGAGATGGCTCAGTGGTTAAGAGTTCAATTCCCAGCAACCACATGGTGACTCACAACCATCTATAGTGAGATCTGGTGCCCTCTTCTGGCCTGTAGGCATGCATGCAGGCAGAACGCTGTATGCATAATAAATCTTAAAGACAAACACAAAAGCAGAAATATTATGAGGATGATTTTCTTTTTAATCCCAGGTATGGAATATGGGGCCAGAACAGGTGTGATATTTTCTGAGATGGTGTGGTGTTTGGAATTTTGGGGACCTTTCAGAGGTTTTATAAATGCTAGGAGACTGTGGATTGCTGCGGTTTGTTATCTAGTAATTCGCAACAAAGAAACAAGAAGAAAGTAGATATCCTGATAGTGACCATTGCTCCAGGGAACTCTATACCCCCAATCAGCGGGAAGTGGTCTAACGATAATTTTGTCCCCCTTCTCCTCTATTGTTTTGTTTTCTCTCCTAACCAGTGTTAGGGGTTGAAAGGGTGGAAGAGGTGTGAAAGAAAAAAGAACCCACCAAGTAGCCAAAGTCTAGCTACAGTAGTAATATACAAAACATCCAGAAAATAACAAGTATGCAAATTTTTGTGGGAGGTTTAAACAATTTTATTTGAAATTATATTTATGCGTACTCACACATGCACACACCACAGTGAGCTATGGGAGGTCAGAGGTCGACTTTTGAGATTTTCGTACCATGTAGGTCTGGAGGACCGAACTCGGGTTCAGCAGGCTAAGGCAGCAAGTACCTTTACCTGCTGAGCCAAGGTACTAGCTCTCAGTGGCGGTTCAGACAATCCCCATATGCTGTTTTGTTTTCAGTGGCTTCAGCTCAGCGGTGACTTCTTTCCATCCCAGTACACACACACACACACACACACACACACACACACACACACACACACACACACACGGGTCAGTGCAACACTGTTTGAAGGTGATTCTGGTTTCCCTCAATTACTGTCCACGAATCTGATACATACATTCAAGGGTTTCCACCATCAGGACACATTCCTCTATTCCAGCCCTGTGCATTCTTCCTGAGAGTGGTGAATTTACCTTATTTCTAACTGGAAATATCTGAACCCAAGCATGGGTCATGACCAAGGGACTTCACTCTTGCCATGGACTCCCACTCCATTTATTAACTGTCGGTCAATGTTTTACTCACCCTTCACGATGCACATTGCCCTTCTGATTAGTCTAGCCTACACAGGAGATGAGGAGCCAAACTGTACATGTGGGGAGGACCACCCCTGCTATTTCAGTTCCCCCTCCACTCTCTTCTTGGAACAGTTGAGTAGCTCAGGGAGACATTCTTCTAGTATCTCACCTGGACGAGCTCAAATGAATACCTTGCCTTCTTTGACTCTTCCTCCTCATATATACTGAGTCTCCAAACCAGATTGAATTGAATTATTTTTTAAGACTGGTCTCCAATTCACTAGTGGTTGAGAATAATCTTTAGTTTCTAATTCTCCTACTTCCACCTCCTGAGTACTGAGATTACAGGAGTGAGCCATCGTCCATGTATGTAGTGCTGGGGATGGAACTCAGGGCTTCATGCATGCTAGAGGAGCGCTCTACCCACTGCTATATCCACAACATCCCGAGTAAAGCACCTTTGCTCATATTTACTGTCTAGTCTGGTATGGCTTCTTGGTTCTCTACCTCTATTCTCTCCCTACCTACCCTCAATCTACTAGCACTTTCTCCTAAAACTCCTAAAAAATTTACAGCCCAATCCGTGGTCTCCATTTCATTTCCACTTTCCCTTCAAGCTTCATTTCCCACCAACCTTTGCACTCCACAAACCCTTCCCCACTCAGGAAAATAACTCCAAACCCAGCACCTCAGTCATGCTCTGCCGTGAGTGCTCAAGAACATAAAAGGGAGAGTAAAAGCCAACATTGGCAGGTGCAAATAATACACTTAGCACTTCACTGGACCACATACCAACAGTCTTAAGAGGGGCCTAGGATTACCATCTTGCTTTATAATGTTAAAACTGTAGTTACCAGACAGTAAATTATTTACCTAAGCTCTCAGAGCAAGTAAATGCTAGACCAGGACCCGAAACTAAACTGTCCTATCTCAGGGCAATTCTTTTTTTGTTTTTTATTTTTATTGGATATTTTCTATATCTACATTTCACGTTATCCGCTGTCCTGGTTTCCCCTCTGGAAACCCCCTATCTCATCCCCCACACCCTGCCTCCATGAGGGTGTTCCCCCTAATTTGTTTTTCTTTTCCCAGCATGAGTGTGGAAGCCAGAGGTTGACACTGGGTGTCTTTCTCAATTTCTCTGCACATTACCAAGGGAGTCTCTCACTTGAACCCAGAGCTTGCTGATTGAGTTAGGCTAGCTGGTCAGCTTGCTCTGGGGATCCTGTCTCCATTTTCTTAAGGCTGGGATTATAGGTGTGTGCCCCTCACTTGGCTTTTTCCATGGGTGCTGGGGATCCAAACCCAGATCCTCAAGTGTAGCAAACACTTCACCAACTGTGCTGTCCATCATATTATTACTGTAATTATTTTGTGGGGCCTGATGCATGCCTTTGAGCTACCCCCACCCCCGCCTAAACATTCTTATAAGAAAAATGTATGACAGAAAGATCAAAAGTTCAAGATCTGTTTAAATTATGAAGTGAGTTCAAGGCCAGCCTGAAGAACTTAGTGAGAACCTGTCTAAAATGAAATATGAGGTTCAGTAGCACAAACTTGTAATCCCGGCACTTGGGAGGTAGATGCAGGAAGACAGGAACTCACTGCCACCCTGGCCTATAAAAGATATCTTAAAAGCCAAAACCAAATCAAAACAACCAACAACAAAACCCCCAAACATCCACAAAATAAATACAAAATGCAAAAAAGGCCAGGGATGTCGTTCAGTGGCAGAGTACATGAAGTCTAAGGTCTTGGCTTAAGTTAAACTTAACACTTGATTGAATTTACCAAGTTACTACCTTGGGTGTGTGTTCAATGTTTCTTACATTAAGCAAATTAACCTGAGACTGTAAAAAGTCTCTGGCATTTAGTAGGCACCGGGGAAGTCTTACTTAGTGATATAGCTCATCTGCAATGCAGCAAGACAGAACATACAAACAAGTCAGGTGTGGTGAAGCATGTCTGTATTCTGGGTACCTCAGAGGTGGAGGCAGGGGTATCTAGACTATAGGGTCAGCCTTGGGTACATGGTGAATTTGAGGCTTAACAGGACTACTTGAGGACAAAGAGATATAAAAAGGAAATTCAAGAGAAATAAGTGTGCATTACAATTTTCAGCCTGCTTAAAAGATGGAAATCTTAAACTTAAAAAAAGTGGAAGAAGGGGTTGGGGATTTAGCTCAGTGGTACAGCGCTTGCCTAGCAAGCGCAAGGCCCTGGGTTCGGTCCCCAGCTTCAAAAAAAAAAAAAAAAAAAAAGTGGAAGAAATACTGTAACAGCAAAGGCAGCATGAGCTGGAACAAATGAATTATGTCCCCTGCAAATAAGTCACACATCCCTCAGTGGTTTCCAGTATTCTTATTAGCAATGGAATAGGGACAGAGGAGAGGCAGAAAACCACCTTTGGGGTTCCTCTAAAACAAAACACATATCTCCTTTAGAAAAGATCACTGCCCAGCAACCAGACCTCACCAAAGGAAAAACAAATGACTTCTGACGAGAAAAGACTCCAGACTCCGGGCTCCAAGCATGGTTTATTTCAAAGGATGTTTTCTCAAAATCCAGTCTTTCTTCTGTGGCATAGTCTTGCAAGTTTAAATAAATGACTTTACTCCCCTCTTCAACAGAGAAACAAAATGCTTTATAATATGAAAAAGCTAGTCTTAAAAGATAGCTAGTGGCCTAGTGTTGTGGCAAGTGCCTCTAATCCCAGCACTCTGGAAGAAGTGGCTGGAATTCCAAGGTCAGCCAGTACTAGAGAGACCCTATTTTTTTTTTTTTTAAAGATATCTAAATATCAGTATCACCACAGAATGAAAAGCTAAGATTTAAGATTCAGTATGCTGGCCTGGTTGTATCTAGATAGAGTACAAAGCACTCCATTTGAAAAATTTCCAAACAGAGACATTAAGTAGAAATCAGCAAAAGATATCAGTATTTAGCAGCAGGCATTTCTGTAAGTTAACGAAGATGAACCTAAATAAAATAACAAGAAAGAATCTTGTGTAGTAATTGAAAGAGGACACAAACCCGAAAAAAAAAAAAAATCCGGGTAAGTCTTCACTATAGTTCCCTTGTAATAAAAGTTATTTTCCCACAGTTGCCAGCTTTTCTAGTAACTTCACTTCTTGATGTGGTTACCATGAATTCTTCATAATTCCAACAAGTATTCATTGACTGCCTTCAATCTGCCTAGCACTGCCCTATACAATAAATGCTTTCTTTGGTCCCAGGCCATGGAACAGCCACTCTCTATAATCAAAGTGTGTGTGTGTGTGTGTGTGTGTGTGTGTGTGTGTGTTCAAACTAAATGAGCTGTGCGTTCTTATTTATTTATAACTACTATTACATTTATCAACTCCACTCATTTCAAGTTTGAAGAGCCTTTTGGAGCAAAAGTAGTTAATTTTATGGATAATAAAACTGATACTTGGCAAACGCCTTATCTCATCTAAGGTCATTATGTTGATCAATCTCTTACTGGCCCAGTATGATTTCGCCCAGATACCCTTCACCTATCACCTATTGCAATGAAGCAAGGTAAACTAAAACTCCACCTAGTTTCCCAGATAGCATTTAAACAGGCTTAAACCAGCAAGAGCTTCTGAAACATTCCATAAAGCTGACAGCCGGCTGTTAATTTCAACTAGATCTTTTAACTACTGTCAAGCGTCCAACGCTTTCGCTCAGCGCTGGGAGGTAGAGAGAGAAAAGCAGGTGATCTGGAAATGTTTGCGGAACCTCAAAACGCGTACAGAGCTCAAGGTCTTCTGCATCGTTCATTTCACGATCCTCAAGGACCCAGGACGCGCGGACCGGACCGGGGAAGCGACTGACAGCAATAAAACGAAAACCACACAAAACACTTTCCCCTGCAACTATAGCAAATGGCGATAGGAGGAGGGAGAGAAGAATCCAGACATGGGGATCACGTCCATTCGTGATCTTCTCCTCAGAAATGTTATACAAGGATGATGTCATGAAAGGGTTCCCCACTGACCCCAGGGATTCGAGCACCGCCGGGACCCCGCAGGGCTCCTTTCCAAGCCCCCCGGGTGGTCACACGGCCCACCCTCGCGGCCCGCCCGTCCTCCGAGAGTCCGCCATGAGACTCACCGTGAGTCTCCGGAGCGGCCTGGGGACGCCGGGCGACCAAGCACGGCTGACTCCCAGGTTCAACCCGGCCGAAGGGCACTGCACACCGACCTAGGCCCTCCCAACACCTCGCCACAGACACAATGAGTCACAAAGACCGGAAGTAGGTCAGCATCTCACCTTCCGGGACCTAGCTGAGCTTCCGGGTCCTCTCTAGGAACTTAGGAGGACTTTGCCTCTCGGTTTTCGAATCTCTTGCCGAGTCTTCCCACCCAACGCTTCCCCAATCCAAGAAGTCCCTGATCGCCTGTCTTCTGTTCCAGAGGTGACAGAGACATAGTGATTCTGTTCAGGGTGTTCAGTTTTTCCCTGATGTAGTGTTCTTCAGCTCTGTATTTGTTACTTTCTCCCCGTCTTTTCCATCTTGGGCAGTAATTACAGTTATTATCAAGCGATAATAATAGTAATCGTATGTCTGTGGTAGAGGAGCTGAAGTAAGGGTGTAGACAGAGGTAGATCAAAGCCAAGCCAGGGGTGGCTAGTTTCACAAATCAGCCCTGGTGAGGTGTGCCAATTGAGTGCATAGTGTTTCCAAATATTTGGCCGGTGGACAAAAAAACTATCTTTCGGTAAACAAGCTACTTACATGGGTTCCGAGCTTTGCTCAGGTAGATCATGCTATTATAGCAGTTTACAAGGGTTTTTCAGAATCACAGGCACTTTTTACCTTCAAGGCGTTTTCCTAGGCTACAACAACTACTGCCTTTATCTCTTTGCCTTGTGGGCAATGCAGAAATACGGCTCCATCTTATAGAAGGCTCTTCATCCAAGGCAAGTCCACAAGAGAGAGACCGTACAGCATGGGAGAGGTAATTTTATATAAAAAACACACAAAAAACTAAAAAGCAATTGCAGTGTTTTTTCATTTATTAATTAACTAATTCACTTTACATCCCAATATCAGCCCCCCTTTCCTGCCAGTGATAGGTTATTTCTCCGCCAGTGAAATAAGCCAATTCAAGCTAGATTATATTAATCAAAGGCAGGTTATTGGGAAGCTGTTCTCAGTCGAGTTCACTGACCCAAAGGATTGAGGCCAGGGGAGTCGCCATGGGGGGAGGGGGGACGGTGTGCAGAAAGAGAGAAAGGGCTCGAGCACAGAGACAGAAGGAGTCGGAGGAGAGGGAAAGGAAGAGGGAGAAGGAGGAGAGGGAGAGTTAAATGTCTAGATTATATAGGGAAGAGCCAAGGGAAAGTCAGTCCAGCCCTTGGGATGGAAAGTTCAAGGTTGGGGACAGGGTATCCCAGGTAGGGGTTGAGGTATGATAGAAGTTGGAGGTCAGGTCTGATTTGATATGTAAAATATTCATCTCAGTCCCTTGTCCTGGAGTCCAAAAGCAAACACCCAGTACTCGCTCATGCAAGTCACCCCCCCCACACACACACACCCACCCACACACTTCCATTCCTCCTTCCCCTATCTGCAGTATTGTTAAAGGAAAATTTCACCCAACAAGGAGCTAGCCATTCACTTGGAGAAGTAGGAAAAACCTTTATTCATGTATGAACTAGAAACTAGGCTTCTGCTTTGAAGGGTCCAGTCCCCTTGGCAGTTTCTTATAGCTTTTTGTAGGTCAGGTAATGGGGTTGCCATCCCTGTCTTTGTGATAATCTTAGAGTGGACTAAGTCTCTTAATCATTAAAGGGAATTTAATTAGGCAAGTTTACAGGAACAGATAGCTAGGTAGGTAGATAATAACACACAGACATTTGGCAGGTAGCAGTAAACAGGTATACAATAAAATCTAAGGCATTTGCAAAGAACACATTTTGGCTGGTAAAGGATTTTTCTCTTGGCAAACAGAAATGGTATCTGCAACATGACCTTTGTCTGCTGTGACAAAATTCCTTTCAGGTAGCTTCTGGCAAGTGTTTGCTTTTCCCAGATAAGAAGTGAGGGCTTTTTTTTTTTTTTATAAGCAAACAAAACTCCTCTAAGTAAAAGTTTAGCTCATGTACAGCTTTTAAGCTAAGAGTTTTGTTTGATTTTTGAGAGAAGGGCTTTTCTGTGTAGCCCTGGCTGTCCTGGAACTCATTCTGTAGACCAGGTTAGCCTGGAACCCACAGAGGTCCTCTTGCCTCTGCCTCCAAAGGACTGGGGTTAAAGGCATAAGATTTTTTTTTCCAAGTCTTGATTTTTATTAATTAAAAAAAGTTGCACATTTATTTTGCTTTCTGACTCTGTGCCAAAACTTTCACAACGATTTTCTGCTGCTCGATAAGGAAAGCCCGCTTGATCCTGTCACGGACACACTTGGGACACATGGAGCCACCATAGGCCCTGCTGACGCTTCTTTGTCTTAGATAATCTCATAAGGACTTTGGGTTTCACAGCACGAACTCCTCGCAGTCTGCCTGGGCATACGCCACATGCGGATTTAGGTGCTTTCCCAACCTTCTTGGTGTAAAGGTAAACAATCCTGTTGCCAGGGGTTCGAGACAGCCTAGTTTTGTTAGAGACTGTATTGTAGGAAAGCCTACGACGGTATGTCAAACGCTGGACCATCCTGAGTGCCGCTTTGGACGCGCTGGTTCGACCGAGGGCTTTCCGAAACTACGATCCGAGCACCCGCCCGGTATGCACCTCTCCTTGTCCCTCACCACTAACCCCAGCTACAGCACCGTCCCCGAGGGCGTCCCGCCTGCCTAACTCCTCGGATGGGTACGGATTGTAAACAGAAAAGCTACAGAGCATACAGAAGGCATAAGATTTTTATTAAGCCAGCATAGCATGCTGTTGGGTGTATATTCCTATCACTTATTATCCGTATCATTAAAGGAAACAGCAAAACAAAGTAAAATAGTGGCCCAAATCCCTCAACCTAATACAACTGCAATGAACAAAAGAAATCATTTTGGATTTATTTTATGTGTATGAGAGTTTTGCTGGAATGTACCTGTGCATGTCTACTATATGTGTCCCTGGTATCCATAGAGATCAGAAGAAGAAATCTAGATCCCATGAAACTAGAGTTACAGATAATTGTGAGCCACCATATAGGTGCTGGGATTCAAACCCAGGTCTTCGGTAAGAGTGCTGTTTTTAACCATGGAATCATCTCTGCAGTCCAATACATTGAATTTTTTTTTTTTTTGGAAGGTTTTGCCATGTAACCCAGGTTTGCCTGAAACTCAATTTCACCTCGATGTTGTTCCAGTTATGTAATAATTTTTCACATATATCCAGAAACCAAGAGTAAACTAAGTGCTGGGTTTTCTTTCTTTCTTTCTTTCTTTCTTTCTTTCTTTCTTTCTTTCTTTCTTTCTTTCTTTTTTGCAAACGGACGAGAACTCCCTGCCCTCTTGCTGTTTCTTGACCATATAACCTTTCTCCAGTACTCTTCTCTCTCAGTTGCAACCACTGGAAACAAGACAACGCAGTCTCTTTTCCTCTCGGGTATTGTCTTAGAGTTTCTATTGCTGTGATAAAATACCACGACCAAAAAGCAAGCTGGGGAGGAAAAGGGTTCATTTGGCTTACACTTCTACAGCACTGTACATCCTTGGAGGAAGTCAGGACAGAAATTCAAGTGGGGCAGGATCCTGGAGGCAGGAGCTGATGCAGAGGTCATGGAAGGATGCTGCTTACTGGCTTGCTTCCCCTGGCTTGTTTAACCTGCTTTCTTCTAAAGTCAAGGATCACCAGCACCGGGGGTGGAAACTCTCATAATGGGCTATGCCCTCTGCCATCAATCACCTATTAAAGAAAATGCCCTACATCTGGATTGTTTAGAGGCATTTTTCTCAACTGAGGCTCCCTCCTTTCAGATAACTCTAGTTTATGTGTCAAGTTGACCTAAGACTAGCCAGCACAGGCACCGTGAGTGACTACTCGTGAAAGCTAACATCTCTAAGTGCTACTCAAATACTGGTTCATAGAACACCTAGCAGGTAGGTCTCTGTGTGTGTGTGTGTGTGTGTGTGTGTGTGTGTGTGTGTGTGTGTGTGTTTAAATGTGCATCCCAGGCTTTGAATGCATATGTACATGGGAACAGTGTCTGTGGAGGTCAGAAGAGGACCTCAGATCCCCAGGAGCTGGAGTTACTGGCAATCGTGTGCCCTGACATGTATGCTGGGATCTAAACTCTATTACTTGACACAGCAACAATGGCTTTTAACTATTGAACTATTTCTCTAGTCTTCTCTGTCTGTCGTCTGTCTGTCTGTCTGCCTGTCTGTCTCTGTTTCTGTTTCTCTCTGTCTATGTCCCTCCCCCATCCCCAACCCTACCCCTGACAATGTAGCTCTGACTGGCCCGAAACTCATGATCCTTTTGTTTCACCCTTTTGTATCTATGTTTATAGGTTTCAGGTTATAGGTTATAGCTTCCCAGCATGTGTGTTCATGGCTTGCAATTGCCTCTAACTTCAGTTCCAGGGATCTAATAGCCTCTTCTAGTCCTCGAGGAAATCTGCATGCACGTGGTATACTCAAATACAGACACACACACACACACACACACACACACACACACACACACACACACAGAGAGAGAGAGAGAGAGAGAGAGAGAGAGAGAGAGAGAGAGAAAGAGAGAGATCCTGAAAATGAGTAAAGAACACAGTGTATCTGTTTCCAGAGATGATTGGCATTGGCATATAGGTCAACAAACTGAGAAGGCCTGCTCTGAACATTTGTGATGCTGTCCAGTGTATTGAAGGTCCAGATGGAACAAAGATGAAAGGAGGAGGAGGAAACTCACATTGTGTGTGCAAGCATGATGATGATGATGATGATGATGATGATGATGATGATGATGATGATGATGATATGATGGTGATGATGGTGGTGGTGGTGATGATGGTGGTGGTGGTGATGATGATGATAATTCTCTTCCTTCTATTTGTCTTCTCCCTCCTATTTCTCCCTCTCCTCCCCTGTGTATGTGCATGCATGCACACATATGTAGGTGTCCATGTGCATCTATATGTATGTGTGCAGGAGTGTGCAGTGTTTATATACAAGTCAGAGGACACCCTCAGGTGTCCATCAGTGCCATCTATCCTATTTAAGGTGTGGTCTTTTGTTTCCCACCTTTTTTTTTCTGTGCAGCCCTGGCTGTCCTGGAACTCATTCTGTAGACTGGGTCTGGCCTTGAACTCACAGAGATCCACATGCCTTGCGCTGGGATTAAAGGCATACATCACCACCACCCAGGTAATGCAGGTAGAATTTTTAAAATAATTATTTGTTATTGCTGCTATTGTAGATAGTGATGATGATGGTGTGTGTACATGATATGTGCACGCAGGGACATGTGTGTAGTGGCCGGAGGACTATCCTCCTACTATAAATTTCAGGGCTGAACTCAGGTCGCTGTCAGGCGCGTATAGAAAATTCTTTCGTCTGCTGAGCCGTCTTGCTGGCTCTATGTTGTTGTAAAAATATAATAAATAAAAAAGGTATGGTTGTGTTTTATCCCCCTAGGTCCAGCACCTCAGTGTGGAAACACATCCCAGTGTCTCCAGCTGCCGCACACTTTCCTACACTCAAACCCTCACATAAAAGAACACACAACATGATAATCTTTGACCCAACTGGTAAGATATAATTGCCCACCTAAACGTACAAAGCCCAGTGCCATCCATCCCTTAAGAACATTAATAACAACCAGTAAATACACAGAGCGGAATCTTATGACTTCTTGCCCTCTCCCTCCTGTCTCTTCTTCCTTTTTGTTCGTTCCAGTCTCCTCCTCTTCCATCAAACTTCTCTCCCACCCACCCTTCCTTCTCCTCCAATGACAGGCCTCCTTCTATCCTGTACCTGCCCCTCACCTGTATTTTACAAATTCAATGGGGAAAAGGTTTTGCTAAAGTCACCGGAGTCCTGAGTACGGGACTAGGCTGTGTCCTTGGGGCAGTGGAATTAGCATCAAAATACAGATAACTCCTGGGCAAACCACAACAGCTCTAGGCAGGTGGATTTTAAAATTCAAATTCTTCTCTACTGAGGAGTCTCTCCACTTGTACCACAGATATACTGTTTGGAAAGGAGGTGCTACTTCTTCATCTGTCTCTCTACCTTCTTGGTCATGGGAGCTGCTCTGGAAGTAAATTCCTCATTCAAATCGGGCTACTGAACCTTCTGGCCATTAATCTGAGTCCCTGTGAGATTGTTGAACGGCTCCATGAAGTTGAAGAAGTGAGGCAGATGTAGGCACAACGAGAAAATAAAGCTAACGAAGAGAGAAAGAGAGGGAGGGCTGGCGACACCCAATTGCTCCTTCCTGTATAGTGCAGGACACCTTTGCCCTTTCTGGTTGTGTGAGTTAATGAGTTCTCATTTTCTCTGAAACTTAATTTGACTCCTTCTCTGTCACTTGTGTGTTGGCTAATCTTCATTCTCAACTTTGCTGTGTTGACCATTAGTCTGAGAGATTACTAAAGTTTAGCTGGTGGGACTGTCCTCAAACCGCTGAGGCAGGAGGATTGTTAAGTTCAAAGTGAGTTCAAGGGCAGCTTGGGAAACCTACCTCAAAACATAAAGTTAAAAAAAGTTTTTAAAAGGAGGTGGGGCTGAAGAGATGGCTCTGCTGTTAAGCAGTTAAGTCCTCTAGCAGAGGACTGGAGTTCAGTTCCTAGCATCCACACTGGGTAGATCACAAACACCTTTAATTCCAGGTCCAGGGATCCAAAGCTCTCTTCCGATCGGGCACCTCATGTCCTCACATGCATATATCACACATAGACACACATGCATGCATGTAACTGAAAATAAAAAATGAACCTTAGGAAAAAAGATAAAGAGAACTGTTGTCATCACATCAGCTGTCAACTTGGCACAGCCCTGAGTCACCTGGGAAGAGGGAATCTCACCCGTGGAATTGTGTCCATCACATTGTCCTGTGGTAATGTCTGTGGAACATTATTTTAACTGATGTAGGAGGATCTAGCCCACTGCGGATGGTCCTGTCTCTGGGCTGGTGGGCCTGGGCTGTGTTAGAAAGGTAGCTGAGGGCCTTGGTGTGGTCTGTAATCCAGCTAATTAAGCTGAGGGTCATGACTCCATTGTCGAGTTTCACAACTGAATGTGGGGGTCACAAACATTTGATCGTAGTAAAGGTTTTTGAATGTGCAATGACCAAAGATTAATTGAAGGTCAAAAATGAAGGAAATACATGCCCATTTTTCCCACCCAGGCCCCTTCTCCTCTGAAACCAGGATCCAAAATAAATCTTCCTCCCCTTGATTTGTTTTGTCTTGTATTTTATACTGGGATTCCCTAGCAGTTTCTAATTTCTGGGATTTCAGCTGGTGATAGATGGATGTTTCCTGTTTTATTTGGTTCTTGGATATTAAGGCACATCCCATAGATCAAACCCTTGGCTTTGCTATGTCCCTGAAATATAAGGGTGCTCCAGGGAGCCATCTGCAAGTTGGTTATGCAGTAGAACAGGCTTTCTGCTTGCTTTGCTTTGCCACCCAATGGAGAGGAACCTTTGCCTCTTATTGACTCTGTGGCTTTATGCAAGTGGATGGACCTCCTGAAGCCTCAGCTTGTCTGGGGAAAGGCATGATTTGGACGACAGTGTCCCAGTCATGGGGGTCACATGGAATTGCAGATGTCGCAATTGCTTGTAATTGCTAAGTGCTTCTTTATAGGTGTCCACTGCCCCTCTTGGTCCTTTCCTCCCTTCTCTTCCTCTTCCTTTTCTTTCAGACCTTCTTTTTCTCTTCCTCCTCCTCTTCCTTTTCTTCTTCCACACTTTCTTTTTTCTTTTTTAAGACAAAGTCTCACTGTATATTCTAGAACTCTCTATGTAGGACAGGCTGGCCTCAGACTCATGGAGGTTCACCTGCGGAGCCACCACACCAACTTTTCCTTTTATGCTTTTCTGACAGCTATCCTGGTGCCCACGCCAGTGCCCTGTGCATATTAGGTGAGTGCTGTACCCCTGGACTTCACTTCCAGTCTAGCCCACATTACCTATTTCATTTTATATTGTATTTTACTTGTCTTTTGGAGGCAGGGTCTAACTGTGTAGTTCAGCCTGGCCTTGAACTCACTATGTACACCAAGCACGATCCCTTTGCCTTCCTTTCTGGGGTTCTGGAGTCACCTGTGCCACTGCAGCCAGCCCACATCACTATTCTTTCTCTTTTTTCAACAGGGTCTTGTGGAGCTCAGTTTCTCCCTGAGTTCTCTATGCAGCTAAGGAAGCCCTTGGATTTCTTTCTGAGCTTTTTCCCTTTGTTTTTCAAGGGCTGGGATTATATGTATATTGTTACCATACACGGCCAACATGCATCTTCCTCCTTCTCTTCTTTGAGAGACAGTCTCAAGAAGCCCAGACTGGCATCACACCACCATTGTACTGTGGTGTGTGTATGTGTGAATGTGTGAATGTGGGTTTGTGTGTCAAAGTCTGAGGACAAGCTTGGGTGTCAAGCTTGTTCGAGATAGGATCTCATTGCTGCTACATATACAGACATAGCTGACCTTTGAACTTCTGGGTCTTTTAGATTTCTTACACCGATTCTGAGGACTCCAACTCAAGTCTTCACATTTGTGAGGCAAGTGACTGACCCATGAGCCATCTCCCTAGTCCCCATTCTGTAAGCACAAAAAAGTGGGTGAGACATCCTGCACATCTTAAATATCCATACCTCTTAGTGTGAATTTGAGAGGAAAAACACGAAGGCAGCCATGTTCTAGAGCACTGTTCTTGGAGCCCAACTATTAGGTCTTCCTAAGACCAGCTTGGTCCATTTGCAAAAGATAATATGTGAGCTTGCTCACTGTGTCACTGTGGTTGACATTCCCTCAGAGAAGGTGTGCGTATGTGTGTATGTGAGTGTGTGTGTGTGTGTGTGTGTGTGTGTGTGTGTGTGTGTGACCAAATCCTCACTTGACTATCTATTCATCTCTTCTAGCCATTTGCATGGAAATTTGTCCTAACTGTACATGGATTGGATTGTGTGGGGCATGGGATGTTTCTGGGAAGGCTAGAGTCTATAAGCAGGGCAGTCTAGAGGAAGGGGCTCAATCTATTACTGCCAAAGAAAAAGTCATTATTTATTCAGGGAAAGGACTATGGCTGCTTTGGGGTCACCCATGACCCTGTTAGTAGCTCCTCACCCATGTTCTGCAAGTAAGTCAAATAAACTCAGAGTTCACCCTGGGGTGAGCTTCAACAGAATGGAACTTAGGTTTGTCATTGGGGCCTTGGAGGAAGCAGTAGATGTTTTTCACCCCACCACCACCCAAGGAAGGAATTTTAGCAACAGCCACGCTATAACATTTTCTTTCTTTTTTTTTTTTTAAGATTTATTTATTCATTGTATATGAGTACACTGTAGCTGTCTTCAGACACACCAGAAGAGGACATCAGATCCCATTACAGATGGTTGTGAGCCACCATGTGGTTGCTGGGATTTGAACTCAGGACCTCTGGAAGAGCAGTCGGTGCTCCTAACCACTGAGCCATCTCTCCAGCCCCCAAAGTAATATGTAATTTTTCCTTTTTTTTCAGAGCTGGGGACCGAACCCAGGGCCTTCGCACTTGCTAGGCAAGTGCTCTACCACTGAGCTAAATCCCCAGCCCGCTATAACATTTTCTTAAAGACTGTGAAGGAAGAGAAGAACATATGGAGGGCATGCTGTCTCTCCAGGTCCTTAGGAGGACAGAGTGTGCCTAGCCTGCCTGCAAATGCTTCATGCTCAGGCAGAGAACAGCCAGATGGTCACTGCTAGCTCCCTCCTTGTGCAAACATCTCTCACCCTGCAGAGTAAACAAGCCTCCCCACACCCAGAGGCTCTTCCGCCCCACTTTTGTGTAGTGTAGCCTGCAAACAAGGAGGGTGAGGCACCGGGGCTCCTGGCTTTGGTGACTTATTTAATCTTGGGCCCCTGGCAACAAGGTCATCTGTCTTGGCTCCCTTTCTCCTTGTGTAAACAGAGCTAGTGGGTCCACAGGGGTTCAGTAACAGCCAGGCCCAGGCTCTCCTCTTTCTTTCAAACACATTACAAAGAATCTTTTAAACTGTCCAGCCTTCCTGCCTAGGCAGAGAGCTGCACTGGGAGATGGTGAGGTGGCCTGGGTGATGGGAGAGAAGATGTGTGAGGAGCGGAGCCTGCCAACCCTGTCAGGTTCCTAAGAGAGGTCAGCTGTCCCTACTGTCTGCAGAGTTTTATCTCCTGTGGGAATGAAGGGGAATATGTATTAGAGACTGGAGATCGTTGTTTCTTAATAATCCACAGCCCTCAGCTTTCTCTGTGCCTGAGCATGAACATTATCAGTCCTCCTCCCTCCCTCCCTCCCTCCCTCCCTCCCTCCCTCCCTCCCTCCCCTTTTCTCTAGCCCAGACTACTGTGAACTCAGTTCTCTTGCCTTGGAGTCCTGAGTGCTGGGTTCATAGGTGTGCATTCTTCAGGCCTGGTTTTTGTGTATGTGGGTACAGGCCGTGTGTTTGCCGCTGGTACTTGTGTGAGTGCTGTGTGTGCATGTGACCAGAACAGTCCCTGTGTCATCCTTCAGATGTTGTCCGTCTTATTTTATTTTTCATTTGGAAACGGTCTCTCACTGGTCTGGAAGTTACGCAGTAGGCTAAACTGGCTCTCCAGAAACCTCAAATCCCTCCTGTTTCTTCCTTTCTAGCACTGGGATTACAGGTGTGTACCACCATGCTTAGCTTTTTCTTTTTTCCTTTCTTTCTTTCTTGCTTTTTTTTTTTTTTTTTTTTTTTTTTTGGTGATTTTTCTTTTGAGACAGAGTCTCCCTGTGTAGCCCTGGCTGTTCTGGAACTGACTCTATAGAGCAGGATGGCTCTGAACGCACAGTGTGCCGCTGCCTCCTGAGTGCTGACATTACAGGCCTGAGCTGCCACCGTTCAGCTTTCTTCTTTTCCGAGATTAAATTCATGCCTGGAAAACAAACACTTTAATAGCTGAGTTATGCCACCAGTTCAGGCCTGGATTTTGTGTTATTTATTTACACAATTGCTTAATTAAAACCAGGATTTATTCCGTGTGTGTGTGTATGTATGTATGTATGTATGTATGTATGTATGTATGTTTGTATATGTATGTGTGTCCTGGGCTGAGTACAGATGGAAGCTAAGTAACCTAGAGGAAACCAGACTGTAAGTCGCTATCCTCCATGGTTCTTGCTCCTATTTCTGCTTGAGTTCCTGCCCTAACTCCCTCAGTGGTGGGCTGTGACTGGGTTGTGTGAACTGAAAAACACTCCTTTTCTCCTTTTCAAGTTGCTTTGGTTAAGTCTTACCACACCATCAGAGGAACAAACTAGGACACCAAGTGAAGTGTCCAACAACTGATAGATGGTTAAAAAAAATAAGTGTGACACACACTCAGCCTTTAAAAAGAAGGATATGGGGCTGGGATGTGGCTCAGTGGTTAAGAACTCACTTATAAAGGATCTGAGTTCCGTTTCCAGCCCCTACCCTGGGTGGCTCACGACCACTTCTAACCAGTTCTTGGGCATCTGACACTGTCTTCTGGACTCTTTGAGCACCTGCACTCGTATGCATAAAATAAAACCAATGTAAAAAGGAAGGGCATTCTGATACATCAGGCCACATGGCCGAAGGGCAACTGCACCAAATAAAAGAAGCCACTTAGAAAAGGACAGAGTGTCTGATTCTATTTATCTATGTGTACCTAGAATAGACACATTCATGGAGAGAAGCTGGAGAGAGAGAGAGTGAAGAATGTGGTGTTAACGTCTCTAGGAGGGAATTTATGCTAAGTAAAGACTCAGGGGTGACTTCCTGCCTGGCCAACTCAGTGTTGATCGTTTAAAAGCAACAACAACAGTAATGTTAGGCCGCACTGCTCATGGTGTGTAGTTACTGAAATGCAGGCATTCTAAAGATCAGGTGTTACCATACCCAATAACCTACTCAAATCATCCTAGCGGGGGCAGCAATGCTCCTTGCTACCTGCCCCAATGTTCCAGGTTCTCCAATGAAACACACACACACACACACACACACACACACACACACACACAGACACACACACAGACACACACACAGGCACACACACAGACACACACACACACAGACAGACACAGACACACACAGACACAGACACACACACACAGACAGACAGACGCAGACACACACAGAGACACACAGACACACAGACACACACACAGACACAGACACACACACAGACACACAGACACAGACACACACACACACAGACACACACACACAGAGACAGACAGACAGACACAGAGACAGACAGACAGACAGACAGACACACACACACACACACACAGAGCCTTATGCTTTAATATGCCTTAAAAAGCTCAATTGGGCCACTTCCAAACCTCCATGTGGCTAACACACTCCCCTCTGATATACCTGAGTTATTACTTACTAACACCTTTATTTCATCTTGGCTGTCCCAGACCCAGACCTTCGGCTGTCTCGGGCTGAGTTCCCCAGCACCGACATGACGGCTGTCTTCTCTGTCTGGTACATCTCAGGTGTGGCTTCTACGCCTTTCCTAGCATGGTGCCTATCCTCTTTCCTCTCTTTCCTTCCTCAGTCCTTTGGATCCGAAAGTCCTGACCCTGTCTCCCTGCTCTACCACTAAGTTGTGCTCTCTCCGTCCCAGAACTGGCTCCTATTAAAGAATACTAGAAGAGCTTTTAAATCTTACTATTTTGGCAAGTGGACACTGATCCTTGTCTGTTCATTAATGGGGCAAGAACCAGTGAAAATCTCTCATGAACTGTGGCAACAGTCTATATCAGTGCTACACAGGCTTGAGTTTTTTCTGTTGCCTTTTTATTTTTTTTTTCGGAGCTGGGGACCGAACCCAGGGCCTTGCGCTTGGTAGGCAAGTGCTGTACCACTGACCTAAATCCCCAACCCCTTCTGTTGCCTTTAAAAATAAGTTCTCAGGGCTGGAGAATTCAGTGGTTAAGAGAACTTACTGTTTTTTTCCCCCTCTAAGGATTAGAATTCAGTTCCCAGGAACCATATCAGGTAGTTCACAAATGCCTGTGATTCCAGCCCTAGGGGATCTGATGGCCACTTCTGGCATGCAGAGGCACCTATATTATACATATGACTTACACACACACACACACACACACACACACACACACACACAGAGAGAGAGAGAGAGAGAGAGAGAGAGAGAGAGAGAGAGAGAGTCTCACAGTGCAGGCCAGGGAAGCCTGGAATTTTCTATATAGCTTAGGCTGGTGTTTAGTTCCCAATCTTCCTCCTCCTGCCTCCTGAGGGCTAGGATTACAGTATGTACACCTACAGTATTAGTATTGTATTAAGAATAGAGAAACTTGGGTTGGAGAGATAACTCAGTGGTTAAGAACACTGACTGCTCTTCCAGAGGTCCTGAGTTCAATTCCCAGCAACCACATGGTGGCTCACAACCATCTGTAATGGGATCTGATGCCCTCTTCTGGGCATCACTGTTTGAAGACAGTGACAGTGCACTCATCTTTAAAAAAAAAAAAAAAATAGAGAGGTGGTGGTGGCACATATCTTTAATCTTAGCACTCAGGAGGCAGAGGCAGGTGGATCTCTGTGAGTTCAAGGCCAGCCTGGCCTACAAACTGAGTTCCAGGGCTACACAGAAAAACAACAAAACAAAAAACAAACAAAAAAGAATAGACTTCTTCTTTGAGTACAGACCAAGAGCAAGCCCAAATTTCAACTCTCCACTTTTGTCTCTATGCCTCTCATCTGTTTGTAGTTTGTGCTCTGTGGCCTGCTGTGTGTCTTTGAAGTCTGTCCGTCTCTAACTAAGGGATTTGCTACACAGTGTGGGAAAGAAGTGAGGAACTTCGTTCCCAGTCTTTTTTTTTTTTTTTTTCTTTTTCCGGAGCTGAGGACTGAACCCAGGCCCTTGTGCTAAATCCCCAACCGCTCGTTCACAGTCTTTTTACACAGTAAGAAACCCCTGTATGGTTCCCAGCTGTCATAGAATAGCATGGAAACCACAAACATCAACTTTTACATCCACGTGCTTTGACCGTTTATGGAGTATTTATTTTGTTTAAGGTTGCTTTCAGCAAATGACTACAACCCCCACCCTCGTTCTAGGTCGGGGACACGGGAGAGTACATAATTTCAGATTCGAGCTATGCCTTGAGCTTAGGTTGTGAAAGCTGATTACATGGGAAATGTTGATTACATGGTAAGGTTGGTTACCTTGCTTCCTTGGAGCAGGCTGACACGGGAAGACAGCAGGCTAGGGGTTGGGGGTTTAGCTCAGTGGTAGAGCGCTTGCCTAGCAAGCACAAGGCCCTGGGTTCGGTCCCCAGCTCCGAAAAAAAAAATAATAAAAAAAAAGACAGCAGGCTAAGTACATCGATTTGGAATGATCCAAAGGCATATCATTAACTCGGTTGCAAAGCCCAGCAAAAGTTCAGTATCTAAAGGCAAGAGGGATTTTTCAGAAAAAGTCATTTCCACACACATCATGCCTGGCTAATAAATCGGAAATTTAATTCCATTCCAACAGACAAGCAATGTGCCTTGCAAGCCTCTCCTCTTGAGTCTCATCTGTTCATGATTAGCTGTTGAGTACGGGACGATGTTGGTCCAAAAGTGTGAAGCATGAGCCATGATGAGTAAAGTCTGAAGTACTGTGACTGTAGTGCGTAAGTGTGTTGAGTACTTGAAAACTGATGACCGACCACCCATAATCCTGGGGCTTGAAAGGCAGAGGTGGTTGAAGGACCTCAAGTTCAAGGTCGTCCTTGGCTACACTGAGTTAGAGGCCAGCCTAGATTTTATAGAGCCTTTCTCAAAAATGCCACCTCCCAAACAACACAACCACAACAACAGTAAAAAGCAAACAAACAAACAAACAAAAAACAAGAC
Organism: Rattus norvegicus; assembly: GCF_021556685.1. Lineage (NCBI taxonomy): Eukaryota > Metazoa > Chordata > Mammalia > Rodentia > Muridae > Rattus > Rattus norvegicus. The sequence continues at coordinate 23,651,010 of NC_141545.1, read as the reverse complement.
AAAAACTCCCAAAACAAGACCAAAAAGTCACCTTCAATAAAAATCTGAAAAGAAAAAAAAAAAAAAAACAAACCACCGAAATAACACTCAACTAATCCAAACCGCTAGTGCCACTGCCACCCCAGAAGCAAAGGGAGCCGGCTGCCCTACCTCCTTTCTTCCTCTCCCCTTTTTCATCTTTACTTTTTCTGACCTAGAATTAGAACCTAGGACCTAGATTGTGCCCAGGCTCCAGGGCCAGCTTCCCAGATCCCCAGAACCTCACTCATATCTAGGTAGGCTCTCAACCAGGGAGTCCCCCCACCCCCCACCCCAGCCCTCACCGTACTTTAAACACAGTTTCTCCTCCACATGGCTACTTTAAAGCAATGTTGCTTATGTCAACGTTCATCCCCCTGGTTCATTGAAGGTAATTGCCCTTGCTCCAGTAAATGAGTCCCGTGTGCATTTCTTTTCAATTGGAAAACATTCCACTCTATAGGGAAGCTCTTAGGGCAGGGAACTGAACAACTTAAATTTAGTCTCTGGAAGTCTCTGAAACCGACCAGATTCACTAACTCCAAAGAAGTCTCTCAGGCAAGCAAGGCTGCAAAGAAGACGCCGAGACGAGCAGTCGGGAAGAGGTTTATAGCAACAAGGCACCTGGAAAGGTCTCTTCAATTTGAGCAGCCAGTAGGCTGCGCTACAGGCTCCCAACTTCTGTGTCACCCAGGCTTGGGTAGGCTTTGGTGATGCAGCTGTCTTTGAGTCATTTCTGCTCCAGTAAGCAACCCCCCACCCATATTCCTGTGAGTACCCCCAGTAGACTCATTGGTTCACCAAGTTGGACTTCGGTGATATTTGTACTTTGATCTGTGTGGGTTTCCAATCTAGAACAACGTGTATGTTTGGTCTCCCCATGTAAAGTTTTCGTAACACAAGTCCTCACTCATGCTCAATCAACTGTAGTTAAACTCGGCGAATGATAAGTTAAAAGAAGCACTTGCTGAAAGGACGAACGAAAGAGAAAAGAAATCGTTGAGAGACAGTTTAAATGTTTGCAGCTTATTTAGAAACCTGTTAATCTTTAGGAATCCACGGCAGGACCCATATTGCCATCTAGTGGTGATAATCTGAACTGCAATTGAGCTTCTAAATCGAAGCTAAGTCTCTCCTGAACCGTGCTTGGGCTTGAAGAGGTGTCTGATGAGACTGCCCGAGGTATCCATTGTTTGCATTTGGGAACATCCTGGGGTACAAGGACTTGTCAGCCAACGGGGATGTGTCAGTTACTTTTCTTCTTCTTGTTGTTGTGAAAAACTCCCGGCAAAAAGCAACTGAAGTAAAGAAGGGTTTATTTGGGTTCAGTTGCCGCTGGTCTTCTTGCATCAGCGATCAAGAAGCAGTTGGTGGAGGGGGTGGGCAGGAGGGAAGGAGAAGGTAGGTTGGGGAAGGGGAAGGGGAGGGAGGAATGCTAGTGCTCTGCTTGCTTTGTCTTTTGGTTCGTTCTGGGACCCTAGTCCAAAAAGTAGTGTCGCCCACATTTAGGGTGGGTCTTTCCAACGCAATTTACATACTCTGGGTAATCTTTCACAGACAAGTTCAGTGTCTCTTAAATGATTTTTAGTTCCTGCCAGTCAAATCGACAATAAATTTTAGCCATCACAGGAAATATGGGAGAAAGAACAGTTACTGCTCTTTAGTTAGGACCACTGGATCCGTTTCTTTTTCTGCCAGCTCTTTTTAAAAAATGAAAATAGATTCTTCTCTCGTACACTACATCCTGACCACTGTTCTAGACTCTAGAGAGAGAGAGAGAGAGAGAGAGAGAGAGAGAGAGAGAGAGAGAGAGAGTGTCAAGGCCATACTGAGGGTATTCAGGACTACTGAAGGGGGAGTCCCATGGTGGTGGCACTCACTTTTTTTTTTTTTTAAGATTTTTTTCCTTTATTTTAAAGATTTACTTAATTTCATGTGAGCACATTATTGCTCTCTTAGATACACTAGAGGAGGGCACCGGATCCTATTTCAGATGGTTGTGAGCCACCATGTGGTTGCTGGGAATTGAACTCAGGTTCTCTGGAAGAGCAGTTAGCTCTCTTAACCGCTGAGCCATCTCTCTAGCCCCGGCACTCACTTTTAATCCCAGCACTCTGGAGGCAGAGGCAGGGGGATCTCTGTGAGTTCGAGGCCAGCCTGGTTTACAGAGAGTTCTAGGACAGCCAGGGCTACACAGAGAAACCCTGTCTCAAAAAACAAACAAACAAACAAACAAACAAACAAAATTATTGAAGGGGGATAGGGACCAGTGGTTCTCAACTTTCCTAATGTGCTTTGACCCTCATGTTCTGGTGACCCCCCAACCATAGAATTATTCTGTTGCTACTTAATAACTGTAATTTTGCTACTGTTATAAAGCATAATGTAAACATTTATATGCAGGATATCTGATATATAACCCTTCTGAAAGGGCCATTGAACCCCAAAGGGATGTGACCCACAGGTTGAGAACCACTAGGCTGGAGTGATGACTCAGCCACTGAGAGCATGGTTTCTCTTTCAGGAGACCCAGGTTCGAATCCTAGCACCTACATGGCAGCTAAGAACCATCTGCAACTCTAGTTTCAGGGAATCTTTGCCCTGCATGTATGCGACATGCAAGCAACATACACATGAGTGCGCGCGCGTGAACACACACACACACACACACACACACACACACACACAAATCACTGAAGGAGGCCCTCCCAAGCTGGGGCAGTCTCCAGTTGCACTTGAAGTTGGCTTTGTCCAGAGAGGGATTTGTGGGTGTTACTTTTTCCGTTGGCTGCCCTTAAACCCTTCAGTCTTTTTGCCTCCGTTCCCCAAGTCTTGGGACTACAGTTTTGCACCATCAGGCTTGTCTTGCTCATGGTACTTAGAAGAGTAGTGCAGGTGATATATTTGGTTCTTGGGACACTTTTGTCTCCCAAGTGTTCTCAATCTGTGCCTACCGCCCCCCCCCACCTGGCATCATATCCCTTGCCAGACTTGTGAGACTGTCCCCTCTCAACTATCCTGTCCCCAGCTAGTTAGAAACAACGTTTTGACTCTTAAGCTGCATTAATACTTCATACCTCCTGTGAAACCTAACACCTCCAGGACGTTTGATCTGGGCTTCTGAGTGGCTGTCTGTCTCGCTCTTCCTCTAAGATATTTGTCAAGAACATAATCTCCTAAGGTCCTGCTCCTGCCCACTCACGCCTCACATCTGACCTGTTTCCTCAGTTCCAGCTTGCTTATGCTGACTCTCTCTGTTTCTGTCTCGGTCCTTCACCTGACTCTAATGTCTCGTGTAGCCCATGTGGTTCTCAAAGCTTGATATGTAACCAAGGATGCCCTTGAAACTTTTGAAACTTCCGCTTATTATTATAAGAGTACACTAGCATCCCCAGTTTTATGTGGTGCTGGGATGAAACCCAAGGCTTTGTGCATATGAGACAACTACTCTAGCAACCCAGGTTCTTAAGCTTCTTTTCTTTCTTTCTTTTTGGTTTTTCAGGACAGGGCTTCTCTGTGTAGCTCTGGCTGTCCTGAAACTCACTCTGTAGACCAGGCTGGCCTTGAACTCAGAGATCCGCCTGCCTCTGCCTCCTGAGTGCTAAAGGTGTGTGCCACTACCACTTGACTTTTTTTCTTTTTGACACAAGGCCTTGCTGCCCATAGTTCAGTCTGACCTCAAACTTGCGTCAATCCTCCTACAACAACCTCCCGTGTGCTGAGAGTATAGGTGAGCCCTACAATGTCTGATTAGGAAGGAAACCCTTGCTGCACAGGGAAAGTACAGGCACAGGCAGATTAGATTTAATTAAGACAACTGTGGAGGTTCAGCTCTGCCTTCGAGCTTTGTTTATGCAAGGATGACAGTTGGTGACTCAATTGAGAAAACAGGTTTAAATGAACTTGGGAAGGAGTCCAGGAAAATCAAAGCCCATTTCCTGATTCTTCTGGGTATGCCCTTGAGAGAACTGAGGCCTCCTAAGTATACGTTAGGCTATAATGGTGTGTGGAAGACTGAAAGTGGAGTTTAATGTCTCACAGGGGTGAAAGATTGCTAAGGAAACTGAAGTACAAATGTTTGTTCATGGGGTTGGGGATTTAGCTCAGTGGTAGAGTGCTTGCCTAGCAAGCGCAAGGCCCTGGGTTCGGTCCTCAGCTCTGGAAAAAAAGAAAAAAAAAGTTTGTCCATGCAAATCTCTTTTCTTTTCTTTTTTCTCTTTCTCTCTCTCTCTTTCTTTCTTTCTTTCTTTCTCTCTTTCTCTCTTTCTCTCTTTCTCGCTTTCTTTTTCTTTGAGATAGGGTCTTACTGTGTCGCCCTGGCTCACTTGGAGCTCACTGTATAGACCAGTCTGGCCTTGAACTCACAGAGCATTGCCCACCCTGAGTGTACAGATTTCTTCAATGCCATGGTCATCAGGGTTATGGCCATATCTATGGCTGCCAGCTGTAATCATTTGACTGATGCTCAAGAGACTAAGTGATCCAAGCCATGTAATACCCCAAGGTGAAGATGATCCAGGTTTTTAAAATATTGTTGTGGTGTTTTGTTTGTTTGGGTTCTTTTCGTTTTGTTTTGTTTTTTTGAGTGGACTGGAGAGATGACTCAGTGGTTAAGAGCACTCGATACCCTTGCAGGGGACTTAGGTTCAGTTCCCAGCATCCACATAGTGATTCACAATCATCCGTAACTCCAATTCCATGAGATCTCATACCTTCTTCTGACCCCTGTGGGCATTAGGGATGCATGATGGTGCCCAGACAAAGATGCGGGCAAAATAATTGTACACACAAAAATAAAAATGAAGAAATCCAAGAAGGTTCTTTTAAAAATTTAACCAGATAAAATTGGGAGCACAGAGAGATGGAGGGAGGGAAGGAGGGAAGAAGGGACACAGAGAATACATGTGAGGTTTCATGAGTTGGTTCTCTCCTTTTGTCATATGGGTCCTGGGGATTGAATGTAGATCATAAGGTTTGGCATCAAGCACCTTTACTTCTAAGCCACCTCAACAGCTCTGATGATTAGTTTTGTTTTTTTTTTTAAAGATTTATTTCTTTTATTTACATAGCACACTGTAGCTGTTTTCAAACACACCAGAAGAGGGCATCAGATTCCATTACAGATGGTTGTAAGTTACTATATGGTTGCTGGGAATTGAACTCAGGGCCTTTGGAAGAGCAGTCAGTGCTCTTAACCACTGAGCCATATCTCCAGCCCCCTGATGATTAGTTTTAATTGCCAATTTGACACAACCTAGAGTTACCTAGGAGGAGTTTCAATGAAGGATTGTCCAGATTAGGTTGGCCTATGAACATATCTGTGGCAGATTATCTCAATTATGTTAATTGAGGTGAGAAGACCTGCCCACTGTGGGTGGCACTATCCCCTAGGCAGGAGATCCTGAACTGTATGAATGTAGAGAGGGGATTGAATACTTGTAGGCATGCATGCCTTCATTTTCTCTTTGGACATGACGATTTGCTTCAAGTTCTTGAGTTGGTTTCTCCATAGTGATGGACCATAAGTGTTGTTTAGTAATTTTTTTTCAAGATTACAAGCTTTCATCTTGGAGGGAAGCTTGTTAAGACATGGAATTGTTTAAAGGGAGGTGAAGGAACAGGATGGTCTAAGGCAGTGGTTCTCAACCACTTAATGCTGTGACCACTACAGCATAGGTTCTCATGCTGTAGTGACCCCATCATAAAATTATTTTTGTATAACTAGTTTTGATACTGTTATGAATCATAATGTAAATATTCAATATGCAGGATATGTGATATGCAACCATGTGAAAGATCCATTTGACCCCCAAAGGAGTTGTGACTCAGGCTTGGATCTGCTGGTCTATGGGTATGTGAACATTCTGCAGGGGATTTCATTAAGCTAAAGGAAGTAAACAACTTAATAGCTTCAGGAAGTAACTGAAACTGATCAGTCACTAGGCCCCACCCTTTCCAAGCAAATTTGAGCAATAAAGACCACCTAAGACAGTCTCAGACTAGCTGAACCTCCTTGAAGAAGCATAGACCAGCCTTGCTGCCAGGACAGGCTCAGACTAGCTGAGATGACTGAAATGGACACTCTCCAGACTACTGAACTGCCTATAGGTTATGTAGTGGGCTCCGGGTTTCCGGCTTTTATGAGCTGTCACCCAATGCTGCTGTGGTGGACTTCAGTAATAGAACTGTCTTTGACTCATTTCTGCTCCTGTATGTAACCCTTTTCCCCTATTTATGTAAATAACACCAGTAAAACTGTTGGAGGATGCTTTTGTGCACTGTGTATTCAGATCCCGACTTCTGTGTTCAGACACCTGGTTGCAGTCCTGAGGATGGCAAGGTCGAACATCTCAGGTCTCAGTGTTATGTAAAAATTGTTTTCCATCACCTCTGATTGGTTAGTGAAGGAGATGATCAGTTAATAGGCTGGGTGGAAGAGATAGGGCCGGACTTCCTCAGTGGGGTCCCAGAGGAGACAAGAGTAGAGAAGGACCACGAGTAGAAGAAGGTATGGAGAGACCTTGAGAGACTCCATGAGCAGGTGGCTAAGGGAGCTTCCATGAGGACACATGTGGACCAGATTGAGCCAGGGCAAGACTCAGATGGTAAAGGACCATGTGGCTGGGAAATAGGCAGCCTTCGAGGGTTCGAATAGCTCAGAACCTGCCCAGCTTAGTGCCTTTATTTTGTCAATAAAAAATCAGGTCTCTGTGTCATCTATCTGGGAGACAGCATGGGCTAGAGTGGGCACAGAAATACCCTGCAGTTATTTGGGCACAAAAGGTACATAAGAGAACCCCACAAGAATTACAGTTCACCAACCTGGACTCAGTTCACTGAGCTGGACTTTGGTGGTGTTCATCCTTTGATCTGCTGTTGGTTCCCTAGCTGAGGTGAGTAGATGCCTGTTCTCATGTTCCCAAGAGTAGAGTCGTACAACAGAGACCTGGAAAGATAAGCCTGACAAACCTCTTCTCTGTTGAAGTCGCTTTTGTTTGGGATATTTTCTTACAGTATCAGAAATGAAACTAGGACACCGTCTTTGATTGAATATGGAGACATTCCCATGAATCAAGTATGTCGGGGCAGTATACATGATAAAATCAACTCACACTTCTGTAGCATCTCAGAGTTTAAAGTGCCTTTCTGTGCTGTGCTGGGCGTGAAGGTAATTGCAAGGGCTTACAGATTAATTGAGGAGGAGTTTTACAAGGCAAGGTGATTGATTTGACTTTGAGAGTGAACTTGGTGCTTGGTATTCAAATCTTCTGGGCCCACACCCATTCCTTGGAGACTTGCTGGCTTGCTGGTGACAGTGACTTCTGAAGTTCAACTCTCTCATATCCGGCAGAGAGGGTAACCTTTCTGAGGCTGAGATACAGCACTGTTTTCAGACTTTACTTTTCTCATCCCACTGCACTGAGAGAGATTGGGATAGCCCCTTGTGTTCTATGTGGCAGACAAAGGGGTCTCTGTTCTGTGGGGGGACTTCCACCTCCATCCAGGAGAGGTAAGTGCCATTTCCATTGGGAAAAACACCTCTTTCTGGTTCAGATGCCAGCTTCTTGCTGGCCTGGTTCCAGTGCAGACTAATTCTTTGTGGGTAGAAGTCATAGGCCAGACATCTGAATATTCTGTTTCTTCCTGGGGCCACACGGCTGGTGATTTTCACAGTGGGAGGATCTGCAGAGGGAGAAATTGTGCACATAGAGAGCTTAAGGTGGGCTTTTCCCTGCCATGTTTCTTTTGTTCCTAACCCCCTGGATGACCATCCAGTCTGACTTCTCCCAGAGACCTTTGTGAAGTTCAAGAAAGGCTGAGGCTTTGCCTAAGCTTTCCCTGTTGGGTTATATGGTATGTCCAGAACCATATGGTTATATGGTATGTCTCTTACTCCCTGCCTTTTCTTATGGTGTATTGACTTCTGATGGCAACTGATTGAGACAAAGGATTGGGGAGCTAGCTCAGTGGGTAAAGGGCTTGCTGCATAAATATGATGATCTGAATGTGAATCTCTAGAACACAGTTGTATATGTCTCTATTCTCAGAGCTCATATATGGTGATGGGTGACAGAGACAGGGAAATACCTGGAAGCTGGTGGGTGGGCTAACCTGGTGTCTCAAACAAGGTGGAAGGTCAGTACCAACAGCTGAGGCTGTCTTCTGCTCTCCACACATTCACCATCTTACATATATATGCATATACATACATACATGCATACATACAGGCATAAATATATATTACATACACATCATACATACACATAGATAACAAAACATAGAGACAGGATACATACATACATCATACATACATACAGATAACAAAACAGAGACAGGATATATACATACATCATACATACACATAGGTAACAAAACATAGAGACAGGATACATACATTATACATACACACAGATAACAAAATATAGAAATAGGATACATACAAAATGTATGTGTACATACAAATATACAAATATCATACATTCACACAGATAATGAAACAGAGACTATATAGCCCAGGATGGCCTTGAACAGATATCCTTGCTCTGAGTGCTGGGATTACTGGCATGTACTACCATGCCCAGATTTTGAGTGTCTTGAGTGTGCTTTATAGCTAACCCCACTGCTCCCTACTACCTGAATAACAGCCCAGTTCCTTAGTTCTGTCTGCAAGAAGCCTCACTGTATTGTATTTGGTATCTGAACTATGGAATTTGAGGACCCAGAAGCTGAGTCCCAGTTTATTCTTTATTATTATATTTTTTTGTGCCTCCCACCTGATTTCTGAAACAGGGTCTAGCTGGCCTGGTACTTGTCATGTAGGCTGGCCTTGAACTCATCACAATCCTCCAGCCTCAGCTTTCTGAGTGCTTGGATTATTGCATGTGCTGCAAAGTGGAGGTTATTCAGGGAATGCTGCCATTGAGCTACGTTCCTGACTTTAAGTGCTGAGGATTGAATCCAGACTCCTGTACATGCCATACGGTGCTCCACTGCTGAGCTCTCATTGGGGTATTCTAGGCAGGGGCTCTACCACTGAGCCACGTCCCCAGTCCCTCACTGGGGGATTCTAGGCAGGGGCTCTACCACTGAGCCACGTCCCCAGTCCCTCACTGAGGGATTCTAGGCAGGGGCTCTACCACTGAGCCACGCCCCCAGCCCCTCACTGGGGGATTCTAGGCAGGGGCTCTACCACTGAGCCACGCCCCCAGCCCCTCACTGGGGGATTCTAGGCAGGGGCTCTACCACTGAGCCACGCCCCCAGCCCCTCACTGGGGGATTCTAGGCAGGGGCTCTACCACTGAGCCACACCCCCAGCCCTTCACTGGGGGATTCTAGACAGGGGCTCTACCACTGAGCCACGCCCCCAGCCCTTCACTGGGGGATTCTTGGCAGGGGCTCTACCACTGAGCCACGCCCCCAGCCCCTCACTGTAGGATTCTAGGCAGGGGCTCTACCACTGAGCCACGCCCCCAGCCCCCTCACTGTAGGATTCTAGGTAGGCGCTGTACAATTGAGCTATCCCTCTGGGTTTTCTGACCTAAAATTTTAATGAATGTTCCTTTTGGCTCTCATGTCATGCGTTCAAAAGAAATGACTCCTAGTACATGAAACCTGGAGGATGAAGGGACTAGAAGGGTTTATGGGGCAACCTGCTATTGTCCCTTGCACTGAGATGACCTTGGTTTTCAGTTTAGTACGTGGAGTAGATCATAAAAGCAGTGTGTACCTGTTCGGTCCAGGTGAGATCTACTGTAGGTCAGGTACTTCTTCAGCATTGTAGGACACTCCTCCTCTAGGTATGCCTTGGCTCGCTGCACATAGACCTTTTCTGCCTCCCACTTCAGCTTGGTGTTTGCGGCTGCTGGGTCTAAGGGGATCCAGGCTGGGATTTCCTTGTTGAATTCGATGAAATCTTCTCCATCGTAGGCATACCTCCAGACTGCTCCACTGCTTCTGTTATTTGTGATCTCACAACCAAACATTCCCTGAAAGGTGTGAGACCCTGTAGCCTCCCCAGCCCCACAGGGAGTCAGTTAGATGGATGCCAACTCCAGCCGAGTGACTTTCAGTTCCTGTATGCTTGGGACATCTAAACACTCAATTCTTTATCTTGGCAAACAGGTTGCTAGCCAGGCACAACACCGAGGAGGAAACTACTTGGCTGAGCATTTCAGGCCGTTCTGAGAGGGAACACATTCTGTATAGTCGGAGAAGTTCCCGGGATAAGTTGTAGATAGATTCCAATTCTATTTTTGTCTAACAGGGTCTCATGTAATAGCCTCAGATACTCTAGGTACCAAGGGTGACTTTGAACTTCTGACCCTCATGTCTTCATCTCCCTAGTGCTAGATAGGATTATCTGGGTGTGTGACATTATACCCAGTTTTATACAGTGCTGGGAACTGAACCCAGAACTTCTTCTTCTTCTTCTTTTTTTAATCTTTATTAACTTGAGTATTTCTTATTTACATTTCGATTGTTATTCCCCTTCCCGGTTTCCGGGCCAACATCCCCCTAGCCCCTCCCCCTCCCCTTCTAAATGGGCTTCCCTTCCCCATCCTCCCCCCCCATTACCATCCTCCCCCCAACAATCACGTTCACTGGGGAATCCAGAACTTCTTGAATGCTAGGTAAGCTCTCAGATTTGAAGCATTTTTACATCATTATATCTAATGAACTTAGGTGTTTTAGTGGATGGTGAATTCTTCAGAATTAAACACAATCACACCGGATTCCATTTTCAAGTTAAATAGGAATTATTTGTGGTTTCTTTCAGATTATCGGAATTCTTACTTGTCAGGTCTATATTGCATCCAAATCATTGCTCTATACATAATTGAGTCATTCCCCTCTTTTCAGTGGTTAGTAGCTTATTCCTTTGTTTAGTTTTGAGACAGGGCCACACTTTATAGCCCACACTGGCCTGGTTCTCATCATATAACCCAGCAATCTCCTGCCTCAAGTTTTCTGGATGCTGCAATTACTGATAAGCCACCATCCTCTAAACCTGTTTGGTGTTTACTCAAAGTCTCTGAAGCCTTCACCCCCTTGCCCAAGAAAAATGACGCTTACACAAAGTAACCGACCTACAACAGGTCAGTCTGATTACAACACCACCAGATATTTACTCTGTCCCGAGTGCTGTTGGCTCTAAAAGTTCTTAAGCTGTCCAGATTTAAATTCCAGATCTCTCTCTTGTTCACTCACCTGTTTTGTTGAATGAACTATGAAATACAGTTAAGTAAAATACTTAAAATTAATCCCTGAAATGAGAAGAGTAATAATCTTTGAAGATGTTATTTTGACCATTAAATGTGCTCACACCTGAGCCTGGCACAGAGTTAAGTGCTCAGTAAGGGCAAGTTACTGTTAATTAATTAAGTAATTGTGGTGAGTGTGCATGCATGCATGTGTGTGTGTGTGTATGTGTGTGTGTGTGTGTGTGTGTGTGTGTACTATAAGCACATGGTTGTGTATGCAGTTATATGTACCCATGTGTGCACGCTCAGAGTCCAGAGGAGGATACTGAGAATTCTTCTCTCCACTTGAGAATTCTGCTCTCCACTTGGGTCGTGTTGAATCTGATTCCCTCTCAAGGGGGTCAGGGTATGGAGATGAAATGTCACTGGTGCCTGTGTAGGAAGGAACTGTGATACCACTTCCTTGTAGTGGCTCTCAACCTTCCTAAGAGTGCAACCCTTTAATACAGTCCCTCATGTTGTTGTCTCCCCAACCACAAAATTATATTGTTGTCACTTCATAATTGTAAATTTGCTACCACTATGTTTTTTAATGTAAATATCTGATGTGTCTTGTTTTATCCTGTGGAATCCTTTCCACGCATACTCATGGACTGCATCAGATAACACACACACACACACACACACACACACACACACACACACACTCACTGGGCTCTCTGACCTGTACTGTCCTCGTAATAGTCCATGATGTCTTTCAGGGTCACGAGGAAGATCTCCTCCCTGGCTCTCTGAAGCTGGCTTTCCTTCTCCCAGTCCTCCATTCCTTCCACATGGCTCCAGGGTTCCACGGGCTCTGCCTTCCCACTGTTGCTGTTGTAGTGGAAGAAGGCCTGATCGTTGAGAAATGCGGTGGCTTGAAACCTCGGAAGGCCTTTGCTGGGCCTGGACAACCCGGTGTAGAGGAAGATCAGAGAATAAGACCCTGCAGAAGGAGAGGAGATTCTGAGGGGTGGGGTTTATACTCTTGCTGCCAGTCTCACGCCATGGGAGGTTTACGCATGTGAAGGGGCTCTTCTTTACTTCAGGATGATATGCCAGAGATTATTCTGTGTTGTCTCTACACTGTATCTTCTACTTTGCATATAAAATTATTTCTCTCTCTCTCTCTCTCTCTCTCTCTCTCTCTCTCTCTCTCTCTCTCTCTCTCTCTGTGTGTGTGTGTGTGTGTGTGTGTGTGTGTGTGTGTGTGTGTGTGTGTGCAGTGAACAGCCTCATTCCCCATCCTGGAACTGATGTGGCTCCCCCTGGTTCCCTGCTGTCTTCTCTCCTAGAGGTTCTTGCCTTATGTCGCTGCCGAGGAAAGTCCTGGTTTCCTCACAGAGTCTTCTAACCTGCCTCTGCATTTTCCCCTGGGATCTCTTCCTCCAGAGTCAGACAAATGTGTCCAGCCCATGGAAGAAGGGAAGGGGAGAGAGTAGAGGAAACTCTATGGCCCTTATTCAATTCCACTGTCTGACTCTACTGTAAGAATAACACACATTGGGGCTGGGGATTTAGCTCAGTGGTAGAGCGCTTACCTAGGAAGCGCAAGGCCCTGGGTTCGGTCCCCAGCTCCGAAAAAAAGAACCAAAAAAAAAAAAAAAGAATAACACACATTTACCACTTACTATGCAGACCTCCACCCCACTGATGGTAGTAGTGGGTTTGCAAAGTTGCCAGTTATAATTGTTCATCCTTCTAGAAGCCTTCAGGAACTCACTGCATTAAATAAGACCTTAAAGGATCTGAGGACGAGCAGTGTAGTTCACTTGATACGGTGCTTGCTATGCATGCATGAAGCCTACAATAAAGGAAGATCTACAAAACAATCTAGTATATGACATATAGCCTTGAACTTTTGAACCTCCTGCCTCCAGCTCCCTTGTGTTGGGATTATAGGTGTGAGATACTTGGTTTATGTGGTGCTGAGGCTGTCTGCATGCATAACAAGTATCCTATCAAGTGAGCCACACCACTAGCTCTCAGATTCATGCTCTTTAAGGCCTTATCTACCACCCAGTCTCGAATACTCATAGGTGAGCAAAGTCAATTGGCAACTTTACAAACCCGTTAGCACTAGATATATGAGAATCCCAGGTACACAAAGGGTTCTTCTTGTGGCCCAACATTTTGTTTTCTGCCTTTTCTTTGTTCCCCTCCCAATCTTCCTTGGTTTTGCCCACTCACCAGTCTCCTGAAGGACTGCAGGACCCAGAAGGAGAGGCAGGGACAACAGGACAGGCACCATTGCTACTGTAGTGCCCAGGTGGACAGTCTACACAGGAAACGAGGCTCTTGCCTTGAGGCCTGGCATCCTGCCCAGGGGAGGTGATTCCACAGCCAATGAGAGAGGCTGAAGAAATTCCTCCCCAGAAAGCAATGAAAAGAGCTACATGAACAGGCTGGGCAGAGGTTTGGTCATGGAGTTCACACACAGGAGTGCAGAAAGCCAACCTAAGGATCATGTGTGTCCTTCAGATGAAATACAGAAGTGGGTGGAGTGGGGTGGAGGTCTGTGTAGTAAGTGGTAGGTGTCTGAAAGGTGTGTTTTTCTTACACTATATTGTGACATTCCTACCCTGGTGTCTCCAGGGGGACTTGGGTGTTGTAAGACCATGTTATAAGAAATGAGTTCTTCCTTCTAGAAAAGTTTTGAACATGCTAAACGCACAGGCCTGGTAGACTGCATCTTGCGAAATCAAGGGGGAACCCAAATGTACTCTTCAGCTTCCTTTGCTTTTAGTAGACTTCATCGACAGGCCAACCGAGACAGGGTCTCACGTGTCCTTGGCTGTCCTTCAACTTCCCGTGTAGCTGAGAATCATCCTCCTACTTCCCAAGACCTGGGATTACAGGTATGTGCTGCCACACTTGGTTTATGCTGTGCTGTGGATGGATCTTGGGACTTCATGCATGCTAGATTTGCCAACTGAGGTACACCCCGACCTCTTAGTTGACTTTAGAGATCACTAATTTTGGAAGTCACATGGTTGAACAGTGCATTCTCCCACTAGCTTTGCTAGAAAGCCAGCAAAGGTAGACAACCCAGACTAAGAGCTGCAGGGAAGACAACAGTTAGTCACTTGACCCTAGGTAACAGGAAGACCGTGGGACAGAGAGAAGAACCACTTCCCCCTGGAAGACAGGAAGGAGACATCCTCTGGTGGCTTCAGTTACAGCATCATCTCCAGCAAAACTAGCAGGAACCTAATAATGTGTTGCCACACTGTGTGAGCAGTCAAACCAGGGAGTTTATTCACTTTTTCTTTTGGTAGCAGGCTTACTGCATTCAGCACCAGGGATTCACCGAATCTTTTGGGTGGTGTTATGGTTAACGAGTGTCAGTTTGGCGGTGTCTAGGCTCATCGTGGAGATAGGCCTTGGTCATCTCTATAAAGGGTTTTCTAGACCACGTTAATTGAGATGCGAAGCCCTACCCTGGATGTGAACGCTACCATCCTGTGGGCTCTGGTCTCTGACTAGATGAGAGAGGAGAAAGTCAGCTGATGCCAGCGTGTCTTCTCTGCCTCCTGACCTCGGATGCAATGCGATTGACTGCTTCAGACTCTTGCCACCACTCCTTTCTTACCATGATGGAGTGTGTCCTTAAACTGTGAGCCAAAATAAACCTTTCTTTCCTTAAGTTGCATTTGTCAAGTATTTTGTCATAGCAATAAGTAATTAACACAATATTTAATCTGTGTATGTACATATGAATGTATGTATGTATCTACTATTACCTCTCTATAATATCTGCCTATTTATATCTATTATCTATCTATGTATCTATCTATGCACTTATCATCTATCATCTATCTATCTATCATCCATCTATCTATCTATCTATCTATCTATCTATCTATCTATCTATCATCTATCTATCTATCTATCTATCTATGTACCTATGTACAATCTGTCTTCCTCTCCCTCCCCCCACCTCTCTCTCTCTCTCTCTCTCTCTCTCTCTCTCTCTCTCTCTCTCTCTCTGTGTGTGTGTGTGTGTGTGTGTGCATGCATGTATACATCCCACTGCTTTCAGGAGTCAGTGCTCTCCTTCTACTATGTGTGTCCTGGATAACAAACTCAAGTTCTCAGGTTTGCAGCAATGCCACCATGTGCTGAGCCATCTGTCTGGTCTGATTGTTTT